>NC_134083.1:86224156-86547406 GCF_000715075.1 Nicotiana tabacum
CTCTTTCATACATTAAATTAGGAATTGTAATACCATGTTATATCTTCCTATGTTAAATTGCTCTTACATGCTTTACTTGATGTTGTTATCAAATGCTCTATCCTTTATTGTCAAACATGCTCTTAAACTCTTTAATTTCCTTTGTTGTCACTCTTATTGTCATGTTACCAATTTTATTGTCGAGTTATTCCTATTTGGAGTTGTTATCTCATGATGTTATTGTGTTATGATATTGGTGCGAGGTGGGTTTTATGTGCGTGTTGCTAGAAAGGGAATTACTTGAAGGCACGCGGCGACATAAGGTGGGCTAAAGTGTGTGTAGCTATTTCGGGCAAAAACTTTTCAAAACTATCTAAATTTAAGGCTCACGCGGCGGTATAAAGAATAATTGTGATTGTGATTGTGAAATGAGGTTACGAGGTGGTACCTGAGTTGTGATTCTTATTGTTGTCCTGCATTTACCTCACTTGTATTTGTGTGCATTATTTTTCTTGATGTTCTTATCATGTGTTTCCCTCCTTGTTGCCTTTATTGTTTTAAATTCAGTTCTAGCTTACCTTATTGTGTTGATTTATTGTCACTATTTACTCATTTTCGTTATTAGAGTATACTATACTTGTTCAATTTTTCTTATTCTAGTAGGTATCTTGACCTAGCCTCGTCACTACTCTACTGAGGTTAGGATTCATAATTACTGAGCACCGTTGTTGTGTAGTCATACTATGCTTCTACATATTTTTATGCGGATTCAGGTACCTCGACTCATGCTAAGCATCAGTGAGTGAACCACACAGTTCGGAGACTTCAAGGTACACCTAGTCGGTGCTCGCATGCCTCGGAGTCACTTTCTATCCTTATTTTGCTATTGTTTACTCCTTATCTAGACAATGTTGTACCGGGGATTTTACAGTATATTCATGTACAGCTTATGACTCAGTTCCACTGATTTTGGGAGTTTGTTATAGATGTTTTGTTTCGGATTTATTATGAGTTTATTGAATTATCTTATTGTCTCAGCTGTTAAATTTCGTTAAGTATTCATGAACGTTAGCCTTGCCTAGCCTTAAAGACTAGGTGTCATCACGACATCCTAAGGTGAAAAAATTGGGGTCGTGACAAAACTCTTTGTAGATTGCAAGATATAAGCTCCTGAAATCGGCTTAGTGATAGCAGAAATTTCTTTTACGCAAATGCGACCCTTTCCTCCGCGAATGCGACCCTTCCCTCTGCGACCGCGATTCACAGGTCTAATATCATATTTTACTCTTCGCGATCGTGGCCTAGAGCTCTGCGATAGCGATTTACACCCTTGTAGCCAATAAATCAGCAGTTTAAAAGGTCCTAAAAATGGCCTGAAACCACCCCTAAACTCAACCAAGCCCCTCGGGACCCCATCCAAAAATACCAACAAGTCCCAAAACATAACACATACCTACTCGAGGCCTCAAATCACACATAAAAAGATCAAAACTATGAATTACACCTCAATTCATGCTTAATGAACTATTTCAAATTTTCAAGTTCCAAACTTATGTCGAACATGTCTAAACAACTCAGAATCATCTCCAATTTTGCACATAAGTTCCAAATGACATAACAAAGATATTACCACTCCCGGAACCAAAATTCAAACCCGATAACATCGAAGTCAACTCCCGATCAAGCATATGAACTTTCTAAACCTTCAAATTACCAACTTTCACCAAATAGCACCAAAACCTTCTAAAAATATCCAAAAGAAAATTCGGGCATATGCCCAAGCCCAATATCATCATCTAGACCAAACAAAACTATCAAAACTCCGAACCGAGGTCAAATATATAAAAGTCAAACTTGGTCAACTCTTCAAACTTATAGCATTCTATTTGAGAATCATTCTTCCAAATCTAGACATAACCACTCAAAAACCAAAATCATTGATACAAGCAAGTCAGAATACACCATATGAAGCTACTCATGGCCTACCATCGAACTGAATGCAAATTATAACGACCCAATCGGTCATTTTACTATCTAGATCCTCGTTCCATATTTAAGACTTTCCATATGTGATTTTACTGATTTATGACTTGCGGGCATGAATGGTTCGATTTTGGAAGGGTTCGGGCTAAATTCAAAACACTTAGATCCATTATAATGGCCTAAGGTGACCAAGTTTAACTTGAGTCAATACTTCAATTAAACGACCTCGGAATTGGGATTTGAAGGTTCTAATAGCTTTGTATAATGATTTTAGACTTAGGCGTACGTCTGAATATTGATTTGGAAGTCCATAGATTGGTTTGAGGCTTTTTGCCAAAAGTTGGAAAGTTGATGGTTTGGAAGGTTGAGGGATTTGACCGAGAGTTGACTTTGTTGATATTAGGTTCAGATTTTGTTTCTACGAGTTGGATTAGGTCTGTTGTGTCATTTATGGATTGTGTTCAAACTTTGAGATCATTCGGAGTTGATTTGCTATGATTCAACAATAGTTTTACAAGTTGGAAGTTCATTAGTTTCATTAGGTTTGAATTAGGGTGCTATTTGTTATTTTGATGTTGTTTGATATGATCTGAGGCTTTGAGTAAGTTTGTAACGTGTTTAGGACTGGATGTTGTATTTTTATGGGATCCAGGGGGCCTCGAGTGTGATTCGGATGGTTGGTGGATCATGTTTGAACTTAAAGGATTGTTGAAGGTTGCTGAGAATTAGTGCTTTCGCACCTGCGAAATTCGGGCCGTAGGTGCGGCGCAATAAAAGCGACTGGTTAACTGCATGTGCGGGTATTGGCTGGGGGAACTGGGTCCGTAGGTGCAGGCATGGAAGTGTAGGTGCGTGGCCGCAGAAGAAAAAACAATCGGCATAAGCGGGATTTTTGTTGAGAGAGTAGGGACCGCAAAAGCAGAATCTCTGGTCCTTAACGAGGACCGCATCTGCGATGCACTTCCCGTAGATGCGGAGTCGCAGATGAGAAAATCGCTGGACATAATGTCAATTTAATTCGGGACCTAAGCTCATTTCACTCACTTCTCTCTTGGTTTGGCCGTTCTTTAGGAGCTCTTTGAGGGGATTTTCACCAAGAATCACAAGGTATGTGGATTCTACCCATTATTAAGTTAAATACATGGATTATGGGTAGATTTAACATGGAAATTAGAGTAATTTTGTGGGTTTTTTTGGGAAATCTAGGGTTCGGTAAAATGGGATTTGACCACGAAAATGATCATGGAAGTGGGAATAAATAATATATTAGAGTTCGCAATGTCATGGGTAACGTTTATCTTCGAAAAGTTTAGAATCCGACACGTGGGCCTAGGGAGTAACTTTTATGGACTTTTCAAACTTTGTTGGAAAATCACTTTGATAGTTAAATTATAAACTTTTGAGCACATATTTATTAGTTTGTACGACTTTTAACTAGTTGCAGATTGCTCGACGTCGTTTGGGATTCAAGTGAGGTTTGAGAGCTTGGGAGTGAGCTTGTAAGATAGGTAAGTCTCTTGACTAACCTTGTAAGAGGGAATTATCCCCCTAGGCGTATTAATTATTTTGTGCTACTTATTGTGGGAGCTACGTATGCAAGAGGTGAAGAGAGTTTATATGTAGCTATATCTATGTTCTGTCCGGGTAGACTTAGATTCACATCATGCCTTAAATGTGCTATTTGTATTTACCTTGTATATTTGATTTCCTTAATTATGACTGAGATTGAGGCCATAATAAAATATCGATTGAGTCTCTTACTTTGGAAAGTTATGGTATATTTGATGAACAATAGATCCGTGTCTTATCGACTCGCATGTACTTTTGCGAGTGAGGTAGTTTCTCTATTCTAATGGGATCGGATCGTTCACCTCGGCATTATTGTTTATTACTCTTATGGGATCGGGCCATTTACCTCGGCGATATGATAGCACTAATCTTATGGGATCGAGCCATTTTCCTCGGCAAACTCGTGCTTAATACTTGAGATTTGATTTGGTTTTGAAATCAACTAAGTTCGTGCCTTCGAGGTCGGTCATGACATTTTAGTGATTTCATATTGATCCATGATTGGAAATTTACTATTAAGTTTATTTTTTTTGTTGCTACTTGTTGTACTTCATAAATGTCTACATTAGGTATATTATAATTTGAGCCCTAGTAGGTGTCAAATCAACCCCTCGTCACACTTCTTCGAGGTTAGGCTAGATACTTGCATGGTACGTATTGATTTACCTACTCATGCTACACTTCTGCACTGAATGTGCAGTTACTAAGACAGGTACTTCTAGTGGTTACATGAGCACATAGACACACTTGCACGGAGCCTTAGTGGTTATCTGCTTGCCTTGCTTCGGTCTGCAGCACCAGAGTCTCCCACTACCTTATTTATGTTTTTGTGTATTTTATTTTATACAATAGTTGTAGTAGTTTTATATATTCTCTATATTGCTCATGCATTTGTGTCACCGGATTTTGGGGGCTTCTAGCGAACTCTCATAGTTGTACTTGTTGTTATTATCACATTATTTGATGTACTATTCATACCCGTTTTTTGGTAAAGTTGTGCATATGTATCCATAAGTGTCATGTTTAGATCCTATTTAATTAATGAAAAATTCTATGTTTAAAGGCTAAATTGGATAATTAAAAAGGGAGGTTCACCGTTGGCTTGCCAAAACATATCGTTTGGCGCCATCGCGACCTTATATGATATTTTGGTCATGACATTTTGGTATCATAGCTCTAGGTTCACATAGGTCTCACGAGTCATGAGCATGCCTAGTAGAGTCTTGTGGATCGGTACGGAGATGTTTGTACTTGTTTTCGAGAGGCTATAGGGTGTTAGAAAACTTCTCTTTCTTCATTCCTATCATACAGTTAATATTGTCTTAAGTACATTTCTATTATTCTCTCACATATGGTGAGAATGCGCACTACAGATGTACCAAGCGGTAGAGGGGTTGATCCTCCGATTATCAGAGATAGAGGTAAAGGCCGAGGGAGCACCATAACTCCTATGAAAGAATGGGGAAATCCTAGAGTTGCTCCAACGATACCACCAGTGGATCTAGTGAAGGATCCTGTTATCAAGGAGCAGGATGAGGTACCTGCACCCGAGCCAGCCCCAGGGGATTTCATGACCGGCACTGCGCTTTCAGGTGAACATGAGTTGTATGCTACGGTTCATTGATTCTATGACCCAGGATGGGCTACTTCCAGTAGATCCAGCCACATCTCAAGCTGGAGAGGGAGCATAGACCCCAACTTTTAAGGTTCCAGGGCACGATACTTCCGTTTATCAGAACCCTGGTGCACTACCTATGGGCGGGGCTCTGCCAGTTGTAGCTGTTATACTAGAGCCCAGACCAATCCTGACCGTTGAGCAGTAGAAGCGGCTGGATAGATGGACTAGGCTATATCCACCTGTATTTGAAGGTAAGAGATATAAAGACCCACAGGACTTCATTGATTATTTCAGGGACTGGCTACATAATATGGGAGTACTGGAGTCCAACAGGGTAGACTTCACCACATTTCACCTAGAGGGCAAGGCCCGCAGATGGTGTCAGGCTTACCTCCTGGGCAGCAAACAAGTTCACCTCCCTTGACTTGGGATCAATTTACATACCTATTTTGGAGAAGTACATACCACCTTCAAAGAGAGGGGAGCTTCAGGGTCAGTTCGAGCGACTCCGTCAAGGTCATATGTCTGTGACCGAATACGAAGCGAGATTCACAGACTTATCTCATCATGCAGCTATTATACTCCCCCACAGGTGAAGAGAGGGTGTGGAGATTTATTGCAGGTCTGCATTTTGAGATTTAGGTTTCTTTGGTCCGTGAGGCAGATATGGGGACTTCCTTTCTTCATGTTATGGAGATATCTCAGAGGATCAAGCGTATCCACAACCACAGCTATGAGTTTAGGTCGAGGGATAAGCAGCCTCGGCATTCTGGTGGATTCAGTGGTGTG
The DNA here is from genome assembly GCF_000715075.1 of Nicotiana tabacum. Lineage (NCBI taxonomy): Eukaryota > Viridiplantae > Streptophyta > Magnoliopsida > Solanales > Solanaceae > Nicotiana > Nicotiana tabacum. Next base: position 86,230,095 of record NC_134083.1, read on the forward strand.
CCGCCTGAGGGCAGAGGTTAGTTCATGAGGGGCGAGTCTAGTAGGCCCATGCATTCAGCACCACCGTGTGCTTGGAGTGCACCAGCACGATCCTACCTCGGTCCTATTCTAGAGAGTACTTATAGACCACCAGCTATTCAGGGTTCCTCTAGTGGGTATTCAGGACATCAAGGCAGACTTCGAGTCAGCACTTAGAGGGGTTGTTTTGAGTACGGGGAGTTGGGGCCATGTGAAGAGGTTTTATCCCAGACTGTTGGGCAAGGTAGTGCAGCAGGACCATCCTAGAGGTGGAGTCTAGTAAGGTGGCGCTCCGCCCAGATTCTATGCTCTCCTATCTAGGACAGAGGCAGTCACTTTTGACACAATGATAATAGGTTCTATTTCTATCTTCCATAGGTATGCTTTGATACTATTTGATCCAAGGTCTACTTATTCCCATGTCTTTTCTCTATTTGCGCCTTATTTGGATGTACCTCGTGAGTCCTTGGGTGTTCCTGCATATGTGTCCATGCTAGTGGGTGATTTTGTTGATGTGGATCGGGTTTACCAGTCCTGTGTGGTGGATTTTTGTGGTTAAGAGATAAGAGTAGATTTTCTATTGCTCGACATGATTAATTTCGAGGTTAACTTGGGCATGTACTTGTTGTCTCTGTACCATGCCACTCTCGATTTTCATGCAAAGGCTGTTACCTTGGTGATGCCTTAGTTGCCTAGATTAGAGTGGAGAGGTTCATTTATCGGTACTTTCAGTTGGTTATTTCCTTCTTGAAGGCTCGGCATATGATCGAGAAGGGTTGTTTGTCCTATTTGGCCTTTGTTCCAGATACTACTGTAGAGACTCCCACGATATATTTAGTGTCGGTGGTACGGGAGTTTCCCGATGTATTTCCTGCTGATCTACTAGGTATGCCACTGGATCGGGATTTCACTTTTGGCATTTATTTGGTGCCAGGCACCCAGCCTATCTCCACTTCTCCTTATCGGATGGCTCCGAAGAAGCTTAGGGAGTTGAAGGAGCAACTTCAGGTATTTCTTGAGAAGGGGTTCATCTGGCCATGTATGTCATCTTGGGGTAAACCAGCGTTATTTTGGAAAAAGAAGTATAAGAGTGTGTGAAAGTTCATTGATTACCGTTAGTTGAACAAAGTCACCATTAATAATAATTACCCATTACCACACATTGAAGATTTGTTTGATTATCTACAGGGTGCTAAGGAGTTCTCGAAGATTGACTTGATAGTTGGGTATCATCAGCTGAAGATTCATGCTTCAAATATTCTGAAGACGGCTTTCCAAACCAAATATGGGCACTGTGAGTTTCTAGTGATGTCATTCGGCTTGGCTAACGCCCCGACGACATTTATGGATTTGATGAATCGGGTGTTCAGGACATATCATGACTCATTTGTCATTATCTTCATTGATGACATATTGATCTACTCGCGTAGTATGTAGGAGCACGAGCAGTATTTGAGCTCAGTGCTTCAGACCTTGTGGGAACAAAAGTTATATGCTAAGTTCTCCAAGTGCGAGTTCTGGTTAGATTCTGTGTCTTTCTTGGGGCATGTTGTATCAGGCAAGGGTATTAAGGTGGATCCCAAGAAGGTCAAGGTAGTTTAGAGTTGGCCCCGTCCCACCATAGTGACCGAGATTAGGAGTTTCTTGGGGCTAGCAGGTTATTATCGTCGTTATGTGGAGGATTTATCGTCTATTATAGATCCTTTTACTAGATTGACCCAGAAGGGTGCTCTGCTCAGGTGGTCTGATGATTGCGAGGCAAGCTTTTAGAAGCTCAAGACCGTTTTGACTATAGCACTAGTGTTAGTTTTTCCCTCCGGATCAGGGATATATACTGTGTATTGTGACGCTTCATGCGTTGGCTTGGACTGTGTATTGATGCCGGTTGGACGCATTATTGCATATGCTTCACGTCAGCTAAAACCCCACGAGAAGAATTATCCAGTGCATGATTTGAAGTTAGTTATGATTGTCCATGCTCCTAAGATCTAGAGGCATTAGCTTTATGGGGTGTCCTGTGAGGTTTACACCGATCACCGCAGTCTGTAGCTTTTGTTTAAGCAGAGAGAGCTTAATATAAGGTAGCGTAGGTGGCTTGAGTTACTAAAGGATTATGATATTACGATCCTCTATCAACAGGGAAAAATAAATGTGATCGCGGATTCCTTGAGCAGAATAATCAAGAATATGGGCAGTTTGGAATTCATTTCAATGGAGGAGAGGCCATTGGATTTGGACATCCAGTCCTTAGCCAACCGACTTATTAGGTTGGATATTTCTGATCCTAGTCGAGTTCTTACATGTGTTGTGGCTCAATCTTCTTTATTCGAGCGGATCAAGGCTCGTTAGTATGATGATCTGCACTTGTTGGTCCTTAGAGATATAGTGCTACGGGGTGATTCCAAGGAGGTTACTGTCAGTCGCTTATGTTTTCATAATGTTGATGGCCTGAGGGAAACTATTCTTGAGGAGGCACACAATTCATGTTATTCTATTCATCTAGGTGCCAAGAAGATGTATCGTGACCTAAAGAAGCATTACTGGTGGCGGCGGATGAAGAAGGATATATTGGAGTATGTGGCAAGATGTCTAAATTGCCAGTAGGTTAAGTATGAGCACTAGAGGCCAAATGGTTTACTTCAGCAGATTGTTATACCGGAGTGGAAGTGGGAGCTCATCACTATGGACTTTATAGTTGGGTTATCGCGGACGTTGAGAAAATTTGATGTTGTTTGGATCATTGTCGACAGACTGACCAAGTCTTTGCACTTTATTTCGGCAGTGACTACGTATTCTTAAGTGAGGATGGCCAAGATTTACATTCAGGAGATCGTCCGATTGCATGGTGTGCCTATTTCCATCATTTCAGATAGAGGCCCTCAGTTCACTTTGCATTTCTACATAGCTATATAGAGTGATTTGGGTACCCGGGTAGAGCTCATCATGGCCTTTCATCCGCTGACCGACGGACAATCAGAGTGGACCTTTAAGATTCTGGAGGATATGCTCAGAGCATGTGTGATTGACTTTGGAGGGCAGTGGAATCGATTCTTACCTTTGGTCGAGTTTTCTTATAACAACAGTTATCAGTCCAGCATCGAGATGGCTCCATTTGAGGCATTGTATGGGAAACAATGTCGTTTTACCATCGGTTGGTTTGAGCCTAGTGAGGCTAGGTTATATGGTTTTGGTAAAGGATGGCTTGGATAAGGTAATTCAGGAGCGACTTCGCATAGCTCAGTCCAGACATAAGAGTTACATGGATTAGAAAGCACGTGATTTATCATTTATGGTGGGCGAGATGGTCCTCTTGAATGTCTCGCCGATGAAGGGTATCATGAGGTTCGGAAAGAGGGTTAATCTACGTCCGGGGTTCATTGGTCCATTTGAGGTGTTGGAGCGAGTTGGAGAGGTTGCTTACAAGCTTGCTTTGCCTCCCAGTCTATCGGGAGTTCACCCGGTATTCCATATGTCTATGCTCTGGAGGTACCATGCTGACATGTCATATGTGTTAGATTAAAGTACGGTGCGGCTTGATGAGAGCTTGGGGTATGAGGAGGATCCAGTTACCGTTGTTGACAAACAGGTTCGCTAGTTGAGGTCTAAGATGATTTTGGTAGTGAAGGTCTAGTGGAGGGGTCAACCAGTGGAGGAGGCAACCTAAGAGATCGAGGTGGACGTGCGAAGTAGATATCATCACTTATTTGGCACTCCAAGTATGATTCTAGACCCATTCGAGGACGAACGTTTGTTTAAGAGTGGGAGAATGTTACGACCCGACCAGTTGTTTTCCTTTACAGATCCTTATTCCCCTATTTAAGACTTCTTGTATGTGATTTTACTTTTTTATGACTTGCAAGGATTGTTGGTTTGGGTTTGGAAGGTTTCAGGTTGTATTCGGAACATTTAGTTCCATTATACTAGCCTAAGGTGGCCAAGTTTGAATTGAATCAACGCTTCAAGTAAATGACCTCAGATTCAGGATTTGAAGGTTGGAATAACTTTGTATGGTGATTTTTGACTTAGGAGTATGTCCAGATAATGATTTGGAAGTCTGTAGGTTGGTTTGAGGCATTTTGGCAAATATTGGAAAGTTGAAGATTTGGAAGGTTGAGGGGTTTGTCCGAGAGTTGACTTTGTTTATATCATGTTCGGATTTTGTTTTTAGGAATTGGAGTAGGTCCATTATGTCATTTATGTCTTGTGTGTAAAATTTGAGGTCAGTCGGAGTTGATTTGGTATGATTCAACAACAGTTTTAGAAGTTGAAAGTTCATTAGTTTCATTGGGATTGATTTGGGGTGCGATTCGTTATTTTGATGTTGTTTGATATGATTAGAGGCTTAGAGTAAGTTCATAACATGTTTATGACTGGTTGGTGTATTTTGGATGGGGTCCGGGGGCCTCAAGTGTGATTAATATGGTTGGTGGATCGTGCTTGAACTTAGAGGATTACTGAAGGCGGCTGAGAACGGTTAATTTTGCAACTACGAAGTTTGCGCCGCACGTGCGGTGCCGCAGAAGCGGTTGGTTAACCGATGGTGTGAGTATTGGCTGGGGCAGCTGGGTCCGTAGGTGTGGGCATGGAAGCGCAGGTGCGCGATCACAGAAGCGTATTTTAGTTGAGAGAGTAGGGACCGCATGTGTAATGTACGTCCGCAGAAGCGGAGGCACAGGTGCGCTATTTGGTTCGCAGAAGTGTAAGCGTAGGTATAGCCTTGGTCTGTAGAAGAGGAATCTCTGGTCCTTAGTGAGGACTACATCTGCGATGCATTTTCAACAGACGCATAGTGGTAGAAGGGGAGAAGGTTCCGCACATGCAAAAATCGTTGGGTAGAAGGTGAATTAAATTCGGGAGCTAGGCTTATTGCACTCACTTCTCTCTTGGTTTGGTCGATATTTGGGAGCTCTTTGAGGGGATTTTCACCAAGCATCACAAGGTAAGTGGATTCTACCCATTTTTAAGTTAAATACATGGATTATGGGTAGATTTAACATGGATATTAGAGTAAATTTGTGGGATTTTGTTGGAAATTTAACCACGAAATTGATCATGAAAGTGGGAATAAATTATATATTTGAGTCTGAGTAGTGTGAACGCAGACCTTACCCCTACTTGGAGAGGTAGAAAGGTTGTTTCCGCTAAAGGGTATGTTGGTGTTGTTCTATTTGAGTCTGCAATGTCATGGGTAACATTTATCTTCGAAAATTTCAGTAATCCAGGCACGTGGGCCCGGGGGGTGACTTTTATGGATTTTGGAATTTTGTTGGGAAATCACTTTAATAGTTAAATTATAAACTTTAGAGAATATATTGATTAGTTTGTACGCCTTTTGGCTAGTGACGGATTGCTCAGCGTCGTTTAGGGATTTCAAGTGAGGTTTGAGAGCCGGGTAGTGAACTTGGAAGCGAGGTAAGTCTCTTGCCTAACCATGTAATAGGGAATTATCCCCTTAGGTGTAATAATTGTTGTGTGCTACCTGTTGTGGGAGCTATGTATGCACGAGCTAATGAGAGTCCAGATGTAGCTATATCCATATTATTTTTGGGTAGACTTAGATTCACATTATGCCTTAAATGTGCTATTTGTATTTACCTTGTGTATTTGATTTCCTTAATTTATGACTAAGATTGAGGCCAGAATAAAATATCGATTGAGTCTCTTACTTTGGAAAATTATGGGATATTTGATGAATAATAGATTTTTGTCTTCTCAACTCGGTAGTTTGTTTATTCTAATGGGATCAGGTCGTTTTCCTTAGAATTATTGTAAATTACTCTTATGGGATTGAATCGTTCACTTCGACAGTGTGGTAATACTATTCTTATGGGATCGGGTCGTTCACCTCGGCATTATTGTGTATCACTATTCCTATGGGATCGGGCCATTCGCCTCGACATATCAGCTGAGTTCATGCCTTCGAGGACGATTATGACATTTTAGTGATTTCATATTGATCCATGTTTGGAAATTTACTATTAAGTTTATCTGTTTTGTTGCTTCTTGTTGTACTTCATACATGTCTACTTTAGGTGTATTGCTATTTGACCACTAGTATGTATCAAGTCAACCCATCGTCACTACTTCTTCGAGGTTATACTAGATACTTATTAGGTACGCGTTGATTTATGTACTCACGCTACACTTATGCACTGATTGCGCAGGTATTGAAACAGGTACTTCCAACGGTCACATGGGCGAGTAGACGCAGTTGCACGAAGACTTAGTGGTGAGCTGTTTGCTTTGCTTCAAACAGCACCACCAGAGTCTCCCTGTACCTTATTTATTGTTTCTGTCTAATTTATTTTTGACAGTAGATGTAGTAGTTTTGTATATTCTCTAGATTGCTCATGCATTTATGACACCGGGTTTTGAAGGCTTCTAGTGGACTTTCATTGTTGTACTTGTTGTTATTATCACACTACTTTATATACTATTCGTACCCGTATTTTTGGTAAAGCAGTGTATATGTTTCCATGAGTGTCATGTTTAGTTCTTATTTAATTAATAAAAATTCTAACTTGCTGGCTGAATTAACATGTGATATTATAAAATACTAAATACCGAAGATAAACTACCACATGTTGATTTACTGAAAGTCTAAATGATAAAAATCAAAGTGCGAAAACATTAATATAAGTCTGAAACATATCTATAGCAATAATTGCTTAACATGAAAAGCCTGCGACTTTATCTAACTGTTACTCTAGTCTATGAAGCCTCTAATAAAGTAGTGAAAACACTTACTATTTATTAATACTAAAAGACTATAAAGTAATGATAATGCCTCGAAAGAACTGGGCTCACCAAATAGCTGGTACGAGAATCCTTGCACTCTGAATCGTCAACCTATAAGTCATTACCTGCATCTTGAGATGCAGGCCTCGGGCGAAAGGGACATCAGTACATATGAATTTCACTAGTATGTAAAGCAACTAAAATGAAAGAACTGTAAACACTGAAACTGAACTTATAACTGAACTGAACAAGGAAGTAAAGATATAAATACTCCCTATTCTGAATAAGAAACAACTTATTTATCTCAGTAAATAATCTTCAGCCTCATGCCCAATATATGTGTGCACAAACTGTGGCCTCAGGCCCAAATATACGTATACATAACGGTGGACTAAGACCCAAAGATACATAAAGCATAAACTACGGTATCTGGCCCAAAGATTTATAAAGCTTAAATTGCGGCCTCAGGCCCAAATACAAGTGTCCAACATTCATGGATTTGAAAATCAGGAACTGAGAATCATACTGTAATACATGATACTAAAATACTGAACCATACTATGTTACGTGATACTGGAATATTGAATAGAACTAGACTGAGACATGTATTCATAATAAACGGATTTTTCATAACTAAGACTCATAGGATATTGAACGAATTATGAAACTATGTCATCTAGAGAATAGAAGTTTACAACTATTCATGGAACTAAGGCATAATTACTTTCTGAGGCAATTCATAATAGTCATAAAGAATAAGACGTAGGAGAATCATAAACATTCCCAAACATAGAGAGTTAGCATCACATACCTTGACTCTGGCCTTTTTAAGCGTATCAAATTGTCCAACGCCTCTTTCAACGATAATCTAAGGCAACATATATCAAGATATTAGAACTAATGCTCATGTTTTAATCACTTATACATTTTATCAAACACCTTAGATGCGTAAAGACTCAAAGCCCTTATTAATGGTGGTTTTTGCACCCAATTCTCATTCTACTACTTCTAGGTGATTCTACAATCCCAAATAAATGTAACTAATATCATTTTTCATCTCCCAAATGTTTACAACAATCTTAAATCAACAACCCAAAACCCTAACATAGTTTATATGATTCTCTTTTCTAGACCCATTGCAACGACCCAACCAGTTATTTTGTGTATTTGCGCCCCGTTTTCCCTTTTGATGCTCCACAAATGTCTGTTTATGGTTTATTATTTTTGTTCCAGAAAGACTTTGGGTTAATTTAAACCCTCTGATTCTTAGATAGAAACCTAAGTTGTTTATGTTGACCAATGGTTGACTTTTGCCGAAACGGTATTTTAATGGCTCCAATAGCATAATATCATTATTTTGGACTTGAACGTATGCCCGAAATTGAATTCGGAAGTCCGAAGGTAGATTTGTGTTTTTTTGCCGAAATTTGGCAATTTAAAGTTAAAAAGTTTGATCGTAGGTGGACTTTTAGCAACCGAGTTGGGAATTTGATTTTGTTACTTAGAATAGGTCTGTTATACTATTTATAACTTGTCTGCAAAATTAGATATCATTTGGAGTTGAATTGATTGGATTCGGACACCTAGTTGCAATTCTAGAAGTTCTTAAAATTTATTTTGAAATTCATGTGTTTTGGTGTTCGGTTTGTAGTTCTAGATGTTATTTTTTTGTTTTGATCACGTGAGTGACTTCGTATGATATTTTTATACTTGTGTAGATGTTTGGTTTGGATCCTTGAGCGCTCGGATGAGTTTTAAACGTGTTTCGGAATGTTTTGGACTGAAAATGAAATTGTTGGTGTTGTTGGTGCTCTGTTAACACAATTACGAGCACCAGCCTTGCAATTGCGAAGGTTACAAGGGGGTCTCAGATGTCATAAATATGACTTCCCCTTCGTATTTGCGAAGTCAGCAGGCCTGAGGGCTGGTTCGCAATTGCGAGCAAGTCGCATTTGCGATAGTGGCCAGCTTCGCAATTGCAAAGCCTCTGTATCAGTTGCGACTTCTCTGAAGGATGTCGGGATTCGCAAATGTGAGCCCTGATCCGCAATTGCAAGGGTTCACAAATGCGAACCCTGTGTCTCAAATGCGAAATATGCAGCTAGTCATAAGGGTTGGGAGATGGGATGTTTCAACATATTCTCTCATTTTAGAACCCTAAATTCGGTAGGAGACGATTTACATAATGGATTTTCATCTACAAAATATTGGGTAAGTGATTCTAATCAATTTTCAACTATATTACATCAATATACCCTAGATTTAACATCAAAATCATGTGAATCAAAGTGAAATTTTTTGAAACTTTGTCAAGTTTTTGAAAAATAAGAATTTGAGTTTGAGAGTCGATTTGGACTTAGATTTTGAAGCAAATCATATACATGAACTCGTGGGGTCATGGGTAGTCGGAAACTACCCTTGGACCCGGATTTTGATCGGGCGAGTCTCGGGTTGACTTTTGTTGACCTTTTGAGAAAAGTGTAAAGATCATAGCTTTATCTATTGTAATAGATTTCCCTTGCATTTCTTGATGAAATTAAGTCGAATTTGGTTACATTTGGGAAAGGATTTTTCCAAGGGTTGAGTTATCCTAGTTGAGGTAAGTATCTTGTCTAACTTTGTGTAGAGGAACTACCCTTTAAGATTTGGGATTGATTGTGTTATGTGAAAGCCGTGTACGCAAGGTAACGAGTGGGTACACGGGTTATATGTGGTATTTGACCTGTTTAGGCTACTTAGAATCTTTTCATGCTTTAATTGAATTTTCATATCATGTTTTAAATTCTCATAGCCAAACTACTCTTACTTGTGCTAGTCTATCTTTACATGACTTAAATGACTTTGTTAACACTTGTTCTACATCTTACTTGATCTTTTTCTCTTTTGCTTTAGTTGAAGTTGTTGCGTCTTTCACTGTTACATGTTATCTCTTCCATTGTTGATTTATCATTATTTGAAGTTATTATTACATGTTAGCTCTTCCAGTGTTGATTTATCATTATTTGAATTCATTCTTACATGTTATCTTTTCAATCGTTGATAATCCTTATTTGAAGTCATCGTTACATGTTATCTCTTCCATTGTGAGTTATTCTTATTTAATATCATGGTTACACATTATCTCTTTCATTGTTGAGTTATTGGTGTTGAAGTTGTGAAAGTTGTTATCACATTAAGGCAAAGTTGTTAATTGTTGAGATATTCTTCTTGTTGAGAAATTTAGATACATTGTTACTGTTGATATTCTTGTACACATTATGGTTGAGCCATGGGATATTGTTGTGAAATCATTGATATTGTTGATTATTGACAAGTTGTGGCATATGGGCAATTGTGGTGCGAGTTGTTATTTCGATGTGATATTGATGCGCATACAGTGGCATAATGATAGCGGTTAATAAGCATGCAGGGACATAAGGTGGGCCTTATGTGCATGTTGCTTGTAAGGGAAATTCTTGAAGCCACGTGGTGCCATAAGTTTGGATAAAGTGCGTGTAGCTATTTCGGGAAAAATATTTTCAAAACTATTTAAATGTAAGGCTCACGCGACGATATAAGGAAGGATTGTGATTCAAATTGAGAAGTGTGAATACAAGGCGGAACCTCGGTTGTGATTCTTGTTATATACGAGGTGGTACCTCAGTTGTGATTCTTGTTGTATACGAGGCGGTACCTCAGTTGTGATTTTTTTTGTGCATCTCATGTTGAAAAGAGTTATTAGTGAAATACTTCTTGTTGTGTTATTCCTCCTTGTCTTGGCAATTTTATTCTCATTTGACTATTGTGCTTTTCTTTAATTGCTTCTTTACGTTATCTTTATGCTTACAATTTAGTCATTAGTCTATGTTATTAACTTGTTTCGTATCATTTACTTTTCTGCTTTCCATTACTTCTCGAGATGCGACAAAGGAGCCACCAGTAGCTCCGGTTGGGGTACAGGCACTAGAGGTGCTTGTTGCCACCCCGACACTTCAGGAGATCCTCGTATAGTTCTTGAGCATGTCCGATACCTTAGCTTAGGTGGGGTTGATTCCACTTTCTCCAGCCACATCTCAGGCTGGGGGAGGAGCTCAGACTCTCGTGGCCCATACTTTAGAGCAGCGTTTCCATATTGATCAAGTCCTAGAGGTTATGCCAACATAGCCTATTGTTACGGTTCAGCCTGAGGTTAGGGCAGTGGAATATGAGGAGGAGTGGATTAGACTTGAGAGGTTCAAGAAGTATCATCCTCCAACTTTCAATGGCTTAGACTCAAAGGATGCAGAGGACATTCTAGAGAAGTGCCACAGTATTCTCCGCACCATGGGTATTGTGGAGATTAGCAGAGATGCTTTCTCTACATTCCAGCTTTCAGGAGCATCATATCAGTGGTGGAAGGTTTACGAGGAGGGTAGCCTAGCCAATGCGGCTTCACTTACATAGACTCAATTTTCATGGATGTTCTTGAGAGAGTTTGTTCCCCAGACACTTCAGGATGGATGGCACACGGAGTTTGAGCAGGTTCGCCAGGGTACTATATCATTGTCAGAATATGTTGTCAGATTCAGTGATTTGTCCATACATACACCTACTTTGCTTTCTACAGTTAGGGAGCGAGTATTCCGATTCAACGAGAGGCTCTATTATGGTATTAGGTTTAGCATAGCTTGAGATTTGGAGATAGATACCCCATATCAGTAGGTGGTAGATAATGCACGAAGGTTGGAAGGTATGCGGGGGCGTGAGAGAGAGGACGGGAAGGCCAAAAGGCCTCAAGTTACTGGGGGATTTAGTGGTGGCCATGCTGCAGCTACAACCGGTGATGGTAGAGGCTATGTGAGTCGTTCAGTTCATTCAGCACTTCTGGCTTCTTGTGGTACTCCGGCCATCCCGAGGTCTCAAGTTGCACACTTTTCCCATCCATTTTCGAGAGCACCTCCTGCACGGGGTGCCTTCAATGGTTAGTCCAGCCCCAGGCCCGAGCCAGTCCCGTAGCCATATTCCCCAAGGGCTTGCTTTGAGTATGGTGATACTTGTCATATGGTGAGGGACTGTCCCAGAATCAGGATGGGTGCGCCTCCATAGACTACTTAGTCTCCATAGATTCATCCAGGTCCACAAACTTCACAAGCCATAGTTTTTGTTCCAATTGTCGCTCTACCTACGCAGCCAACTAGGGTGGGGTACGGGCGGGTAGAGGTTAACCTAGAGGGGAAGGCCAGGCCAGAATTTATGCTTTTCTAGGTAGGAGAGAGGTTGTCACTTCAGACGTAGTCATTACAGGTATGGTTCTTGTTTGTCATAGAGATGCATCAGTTTTCTTTGATCCAAGATCCACGTATTCATATGTGTCATCTTACTTTGCTCCATAATTGGATATATCTCATGATTCTTTGAGCTCTCCTGTTTATGTATCCACACTTGTGGAAGATTTTATTATTGTGGATTGTGTGTAGTAGTCCTATTTAGTTGTTATTGGTGGTTTCTAGACCATAGTTGATCTGTTATTGCTCAGTATGGTAGATTATGATGTGATCTTGAGCATGGACTAGTTGTCACCCTATTATATTATTCTAGATTGTCATGCCAAGACTGTGGCATTATCTATGCCAGGTTTGCCACGGTTAGAGTGGAGGACATTGGATTATGTTCCTAGCAGGGTTGTATCATTTCTAAAGGCTCGGCAGATGGTTGAGAAGGGGTATGATGCATATCTAGTCTTTGTGAGAGATGTCAGTGCTGATACTCCTACCGTTGAGTCAGTTCTGGTAGTGAGAGACTTCCCTGATGTATTTCCAATATATCTTCCAGGCATGCCGCCCGATAGAGATATCAATTTTGGTATTGACGTTTTGCCGGGCACTCAGCCCATTTCTATCACACCATATTGTATGGCCCCAACAGAGTTGAAGGAGTTAAAGGATCAATTGTAAGAGTTGCTTGATAAGAGTTTCATTCGGCCTAGTGTGTCATCCTAGGGTGCTTCAGTTTTGTTTGTCAAGAAAAAGAATGGTTTTATGCGCATGTGTATAGATTATCGGTAGTTGAACAAGGTTACAATGAAGAACAGGTACCCACTACCGCACATTGATGACTTATTTTATCACCTACAGGGTGCCATAGTGTTCTCAAAGATTGATTTGTAGTTGGGGTATCATCAATTGAAGATTCAGGACCGGGCTATTTTGCAAACTGCCTTTAGGACTTGGTGTGGTCACTATGAGTTTCTTGTGATGTCATTAGGGTTGACCAACGTCCCAACAACATTTATGCACTTAATGAATAGTGTATTCTATCCATATCTTGATTCATTCATCATTGTGTTTATTGACGACATCTTGATGTACTTCCGCAGTTAGGAGGATCATGAGCAACACCTGAGGATCGTGCTCCAGACCTTGAGAGATAAGAAATTGTATGCGAAATTCTCAAAGTGTGAATTCTGGCTTGATTTGAAGGAATATTTGGGTCATGTGTTGTCGATTGAGGGGATCAAGGTAGATCTGAAGAAGATTGAAGCAATTTAAAATTGGCCCAGACCGTATGCAGCTATTGAGATCTGAAGTTTCCTTGGTTTGGCTGGGTATTATCACTATTTCGTAGAGGGATTCTCGTCCATTGCTGCACCTATGACTAGATTGACACAGAAGGGTGCACCCTTCAGATGGTCCGAGGAGTGTGAGACGAGCTTTCAAAATCTTAAGACTACTTTGATTATAGCCCAGTGTTGGTGTTGCCTATAGGTTTGGGGTCTTACAATGTATATCGTGATGCATCCCGTGTTGGCCTTGGCGCGATGTTTATGCAAGATGGTAGGGTGATTGCCTGTGGGTCTTAGCAGTTAACGATCCATGAGAAGACGTATCTTGTCCACGACTTGTAATTGGCAGCTATTGTTCATGGCTTGAAGATTTAGCGGCACTATTTGTACAGTATCCATTGTGAGGTCTATACCAATCACCGGAGTCTCCAACATATGTTCGAACAAAATGATCTTAAATTGCGGCAACGGAGATTGTTAAGTTGCTTAATGACTATCATAACACCATTATATATCATCCCGGGAAAGCCAATATTGTGGTCAATGCCTTGAGTTGAAAGGCGGAGAGCATGGGTAGTTTGACATATCTACTAGTAACAATGAGGCCATTGGCCCTAGATGTTCAGGCCTTAGCCATCTAGTTTGTTAGATTGGATGTTTCGGAGCCCAGCCAAGTTCTTGCTTGCATGGTTTCATGACCTTCTTTATATGATCGCATCAGAGAATGTCAATATGACGACCCATATTTGCTTGTCCTTAAGGACATGGTACAACAAGGTGATACCTAGGAGATTTCTATTGGAGATGATGGGGTATTGCGGATTCAGGGCCGATTATATGTGGATGGGTTGCGTGAGATGATCCTTAAGGAGGCCTACAGTTCATGTTACTCCATTCATTCGGGTACCGCTAAGATGTATCAGGATTTGAGACAACACTATTGGTGGAAGAAAATGAAAAAAGACATAGTGGAGTATGTAGCTCGGTGCCTAAATTGTCAACAGGTGAAGTATGAGCATCAGAGGCGAGGCGGTTTGCTTCAGAGACTTGAGATTCCAAAGTGGAAATGGGACCGTATTAGCATGGACTTAGTTGTTGGGCTCCTATGAAATCAGAAGAAATTTGACGTTGTATGGGTTATTGTGGATAGGTTGACCAAGTGGGCGCATTTTATTCCGGTGGTGACCACCTATTATTCAGAGTAGCTAACTCAAATCTACATCCGCAAGAGTCTCTGACTTCATGGCATGCTGGTATCTATCGTCTCTGACGGGGGCATGTTGTTTACATCGCATTTCTGGAGATTTGTGCAGCGTATGTTAGGCACATAAGTTGAGTTGAGTACAATATTTCACCCCAAGATGAACGGACAGTACGAGCGCACCATTCAGATATAGGAGGATATGCTTTGTGCCTTTGTTATGGATTTTGGGGGTTCTTGGGATCAGTTCTTGCTGCTTGACGATTTTTCCCGCAACAACAGCTACCAATTTAGTATTCAGGTGGATCCTTGCGAGGCCTTATATGGGAGACGATGTCATTCTCTAGTTGGTTGGTTTGAGCCGGGGGAGGCGAAGTTATTGGACACGGATTTGGTTCAGGGTGCCTTGGAGAAGGTCAAGTTGATTCAGGATCAGCTTCGTACTGCCCAATCTAGATAGAAGACTTATCCGGATCGGAAGGTTTGAGATGTTGCATTCATCGTTGGAGAGCGACTTTTGCTTCGGGTTTCACCCATAAAGGGTGTGATGAGGTTCGGAAAGAAGGGAAAGTTGAGCCCTAGGTATATTAGACCTTTTGAGATCCTTGAGAGGATTGGTGAGGTGGCCTACAAGCTTGCATTGCCACCTAGCTTGTCTGCAGTTCATCCGGAGTTCCATATTTCTATGCTTCGAAAGTATTATGGTAATCAATCTCATGTCTTAGACTTTTATATAGTCCAATTGGACAAGGATTTGACTTATATTGAGGAGACAATGGCTATCTTGGACAGACAAGTCCGGAATTTGAGATCAAAGAACATCGCTTCAGTGAAGGTTCATGGAGGGGTCATCCGGTCGAGGAGGCGACTTGGGAGACTGAGCACGACATGTGGACTGATTATCCTCATCTATTCGTCACTTCAGGTATGTCCTTATGCATATTCGCAGACGGACATTTGTATTAAGAGGGAGAGAATGTAACGACTCGATCGGTCGTTTTGTGTAATTGCACCCTGTTTCCCCTTTAGATGATTCACACGTCTGTTTATGGCGTTATGACTTACAGGGTAGATTAGTTTCGTTCCGTGAAGACTTCGTGTTGATTTGGACAATTTAATTCTTAGTAGAAGCCTAAGTTGTTTATGTTGACCAATGGTTGACATTTGTGAAAACGACCCGATAATGGTATTTTGATGTCTTTGATAGCCTCGTATCACGATTTTGGACTTGGGCGTATGCCCGGAGTTGAATTCGGAAGTCCGTATGTTGATCTGTGTTGTTTTGCCAAAATTTGATAATTTGAAGTTGAAACGTTTGACCATAGGTTGACTTTTAGCTATCTAGTTTGGAATTTAATTTTGTGACTTCGAATAGGTCTATTATACTATTTATAATTTGCCTGCAAAATTTGGTATAATTTGGAGTTGAACTAATAGGATTCGGATGCCTAGATTCAATTCTAGAAGTTCTTGAAATTTATTATGAAATTAATGTGTTTTTGTGTTCGATTCGTAGTTCTGGATGTTATTTTTGTGTTTTGATCGCGCGAGTGAGTTCGTATGATATTTTTATAGTTGTGTAGATGTTTGGTTTTGATCCCCGAGGGCTCGGATGAGTTTCGGACATGTTTTGGACTGAAAATGGAATTGTTGGTGCTGCTAGTGCTCCGTTATCATAATTGCGAGCACTATTCTCGCAATTGTGAAGGTGACAGGGTAATCTCAGAAGTCGCAAAAGCAACATCCCCTTTGCATTTACGAAATTAGTTAGCCTGAGAGCTGGTTCACAACTGCGAGTAATTGGTCGCAATTGCGACTTCTGTGGAGGCTGTCAGGGTTCGCAAATGCGATCCCTGATTCGCAATTGCGAGGGTTTGCTAATGCGAACCCTGTCGCAAATGCGACATCTGCCGCTGGCCATAAGGGCTGGGAGACGGGAATTTTCAACATATTCTCTCATTCTAGAATCCTAGACTCGGTAGGAGGTGATTTGGAGATGGGATTTTCATTTACAAACATTGGGTAAGTGATTCTAATAAATTTCCAACTATTTTTCACCAATATATCTTAGATTTAACATCAAAATCATGTGAATCAAAGTGAAAATTAGTGAAACTTTGTCAAGTTTTTGAAAAATAAGAATTTGAGTTTTGAGAGTCGATTTGGACTTGGATTTAGAAATAAATCATATATATGAACTCGTAGGGTTATGGGTAGTCGGAATCTACCCTTGGTTGTGGCATGTAGCTTGCCTAACTTTGTGTGGGTTAACTACTACCCCTTAGGATTTGGGATTGATTGTGTTATGTGAAAGTGGTGTATGCAAGGTGACGAGTGGGTACACGGGTTATATGTGGTATTTGACCAGTTTAGGCTACTTAGAATCTTTACATGCTTTAATTGAATTGTCATATAATGTTTTAAATTCTCATAGTCAAACTACTCTTACTTGTATTTGTCTATCATTACATGCCTTAAGTGACTTTGTTAACACTTGTTCTACGTCTTACTTGATATTTTGCTCCTATGCTTTAGTTGAAGTTGTTGCCTCTTTCATTGTTACACGGTATCTCTTCCATTGTTGATTTATCATTATTTGAAGTCATTATTATATGTTAGCTCTTCCATTGTTGATTTATCATGATTGAAGTCATTGTTACATAGTATCTCTTCCATTGTAGATTATCCTTATTTGAAGTCATCG
This sequence comes from Nicotiana tabacum, assembly GCF_000715075.1. Lineage (NCBI taxonomy): Eukaryota > Viridiplantae > Streptophyta > Magnoliopsida > Solanales > Solanaceae > Nicotiana > Nicotiana tabacum. The sequence goes on from NC_134083.1 coordinate 86,247,276, forward strand.
TTACATGTTATCTCTTCCATTGTGAGTTATTCTTATTTAATATCATGGTTACACATTATCTCTTTCATTGTTGAGTTATTGGTATTGAAGTTGTGAAAGACGTTATCACATTAAGGCAAAGTTATTAATTGTTGAGATATTATTCTTGTTGAGAAATTTACATACATTGATATTGTTGATATTCTTGTACACATTGTTGTGGAAACATTGATATTGTTGATTATTGGTAATTGTTGGCATATGGGCACTTGTGGTGCGAGTTGTTGTTGTGACGTGATATTGATGGGCATGCAGCGGTATAAGCATAGGGGTTAATATGCATGCGGCGGTATAAGGTGGACCTTATGTGTGTGTTTCTTGTAAGGGATATTCTTGAAGCCACGCGGCGCCATAAGGTGGGCTAAAGTGCGTGTAGCTATTTCGGGAAAAATATTTTCAAAACTATTTAAATGTAAGGCTCACACGACGGTTTAAGGAAAGATTGTGATTGAAATTGAGAAATATGAATACGAGGCGGTACCTCGGTTGTGATTCTTGTTGTATACGAGATGGTACCTCGATTGTGAATCTTGTTATATACGAGGCGGTACCTCGGTTGTGATTCTTGTTATGTATCTCATGTTGAGAAGAGTTATTGGTGAAACACTTCTTGTTGTGTTATTCCTCCTTGTCTTGGCAATTTTGTCCTCATTTGACTATTTTGGTTCTCTTTAATTGATTCCTTTATGTTATATCTATGCTTACAATTTTGTCATTAGGCTATGTTATTAACTCTTTTCGTATCATTTATTTTTCCGCTTTCCATTACTTCTCGTTATTATGTTTTCATTTTGTTACTATGTCCTAGTAGGTGTCTTGACCTGGCCTCATCACTATTTTATCGAGGTTAGGCTTGATACTTACTGGGTACCGTTGTGGTATACTTATACTATGCTTCTTCGCATCTTTTTGTGCAGATCCAGGTATATCTGCCCACGCTGGACGTTAGTGTTTGTTTGTAGCTGTCTGCCGGAGAGTTCAAGGTATACTTGCTCGGCATCCGCAGACCTCAAAGTCACCTTCCGTTATACTTATAGTATTGTTGTTTCCTTTATAAGACAGTGTTGTAGTACGTGTTTTGGAACATTCTGTAGAAGCTTATGACTCAGTCTCACAGGGTTTTAGGAATATTGTAGTTGTGTTTCAGTTATCGAGATATTTATGAGAATTGTTAGTTTATATCGTGTCTTAGCTTTTATTTCTATCATAATCTCTCATTATTAGGCTTACCTAGTCTTAGAGACTAGGTTCCATCACGACATCCTAAGGAGGGGAAATTGGGGTCGTGACACCCATTTACTATTCTCCCAAGAACTCATCAATTCACTACTATAAATAATTAGAGAGTAGAAGCTTTACCTTTTTGAAGTTCAATCCTCTTGAATTTGATTTCTATGGGTTCTTGTTACACCCCACACCTAAATAAAGTTTGGTAAGTGTGGCTACTAGCATGACCAAACAGCTAATGACATGTTTGAGGCTAGAAAGTGGTTACACGTTTTAGTAAGTTTGTGCCAAATGTCTCATCGGGCACTGCAATCGGGGTGGGGTAACCCATTTTCCATGTGGAGCGGCGGAATTTTCAAAGCTTGGTACACATATATGAAGGCAGTGAGGCTCATGCCCTTCCACTTTTTGAGGTGTACCACTCACTATAATTCACCAAAAATGCTCTCACGTCTCTTTTGAAGTTTCAAAAGGGCCCAAACTGAATTAGAAGACAGTTATATTAGGAATTAGCTTGAAGAACACTTGGAACTGTTGTTTTAACACATATCATCTAGTGGTGTTGACTCTGAAGATTCGTTAGAGGCAAAGTTAACCATCATAAAAGCGTAATTAGTTCTTTAACAAGGTATATAAGGCAACTTTTTTTCTTGTGAGTTGGTGTATCTCTCTCTCTCTATCTCTCTCCTTAAAGGATTTCCGTATAGTAAGAATTCAGTTGTTCATAGTTCCTCACAATAATATTGTTATGTTCCTATAAATTCTTGTCGGTTGCATTTCTTTCATAGTCTATAATGTTCCCAGTTGATATCCTATGGTCGGACAGTATGATTCTTCCTGAATTAAAACTTGATATCCCTTGAAACTGTAGCTACATTATACTTATATATATGTATCTACTTTACTTTACCAAGTCGTGCTATAGTCGGTCGGGTACGGCAACTATTGTGCAACCACTGATCAGTTGGGTAAGATGAGATATGATAAAAGATACAATTGAGCCCTTTTTATGGGCGGGTACGATAGAGCCCTTGCGTGGACGGGTACGGAATGATGTGATGTAAGATGCTACCGAGCCCTCATGTGGTCGGGTACGATCGAGGTCTCTTGAGGCCAAGTACAACCGGGACCTCCTGAGGGTGAGTATGATTTGATGAGAGAAAGCAACTTACTGAGTCCTCTACGGGGCCGGGTATGATATGAAGTGACATGTCCCAAACATGTCTAAATAATGTTATATTGCATCCAGTGCAAAATCTCCATGAGTGGTTTAACCCTTCATTAAGATTGTATGTTTTTAAGTTTACAGTTCTCCAATTTATGCCCCCGGTTTCTTGGATACGGTAACCAGGTTGAAAGCATGCCCTCATATCTCTTATATCATAACACTGATTTACATGTTTAGCCTTACATACCTAGTACATTTTCTATACTGACGCCCTTCTCTTCTAGGTTTTGTGTTCATGCTTATAGGTATAGATAGACCCAGTGACATCCCTCCCTAATAGGGTGTTATTCCAGCTAATTTGTTGTTTCTCTCTACTCATTTGGAGTAGCAGTTCAAAAGTCAGTAGGTATTTAAACAATTGTTCCAAATATTTTGGGTATGGTGGGGCCCTGTCCTGACCTAGTCACATAAACGTGTACTCCTTTAGTTCTCTTAGAGGTTTGCAGACTAAAGTATGGTTGTACGTAAAAGAATAGGATTGTAACTCTGTTGGGTACAGTTATGAATATGCATGAAATGTCGATGTTTCTTTTGCTAATCAGCTGTTCACATATTTATTCTGGTGTTATTACTTTAAGGCCTCAATGGCCCAGTTTTATGAATGAAAACAATTTAAGAATAGACGTCGGTTCGCACGGGCCTTCGGGCATTGTGTGTCGGTCACAGCTGCCAAGGTTGGGGTGTGATAAACTTAGTATCAGAGTCTTCATGTCCTAGGAAGTTTGTAAGCCATATCCAGTAGAATCTTGTTTATGGGTGTGTCGTGTACCATACCTATAAGCAAGAGGCTACATGATATTTAAGGTGAATACCCTTATTCCTGATCTAGATCGTGCGGTAGAGTTGAGTCATAAGTATTCATTTCTATTTCTCATCTTGCTTATGTTTATAGCAATGCCTACCGAGCCGTCAAGCACTTACTCAAAGATTGAATAAAGAAGCAGGAGAAGGTACCAGTCAGGTGCCACTTGCCCCTATGGGTTAACATGGACTTCACGATGAGGTTCGAACTTAGGCTTTGGAGATAGCACCAACACCCCCCATAACAACATATAGAAGTTAATGTACCTCTATTCCTCCTCTGGTTGATATTGACCAAATTTACATATGAGAAGTGCAATGTAGTTATTAACTCGATTGGTAGCCTCACAGGCCCAACGTCAAGCCCCTGTCACTTCAGATAAAGCAGTTAATACGAGGGTTCGAGATTTCATAAATTTGGACCCCCCGATATTCACAGGAACAGATCCAAATGAAGATCCTCAGAACTTTTTAGATCAAATACATCAGACTTTACGAGTGATGCATGCCACTGATACTGAGTCCATAGTGTTGGCCTCTTACAGGTTGAGGGATATAGTTGTTGTGTGGTATGAGACTTGGTAACAGCCTAGGGGACCTCTTGCCCCAGCAGCGGGATGGAGGGAATTTTCTGAGGTATTCTTGCAACAGTATATGCCCATTGAACTTCGCTGAGCAAGGCAACATAAATACTTGCGATTAGAGCAAGGTAATATGAGTGTTTGGGAGTATAGCATGTAATTCAATTCCTTGGCTAGGTATGATCCATCGGTGGTGGATGAGATGACTAACTGGGTATATCAATTCTTGGCCAGTTTTGGGCCATATCTGATAAACAAATGTACCACAACTTCTCTAAACCCGATTATGGATATTGCTCGCATTTAGGCCTATGCGCAAACCTTAGAGGATCGCAAGAGATAACATCAAGATGCTCGAGAACACCACCAGGGTCAATCTAAGAGAGACCGGTCCATGGAAGATACGGGAGAGCTTCAAGGCAATTTTAGGTCCCTATTTCCTCGGCAGTCACCTAACTCGGTGCCTGGCGTGCCATCACAGTCCCAGGGCCGGTATTGATAATGGACCACTTATTCCAATGGACCACTTCTGAGGGTAGAGTTCACAAAACATTAGGGATGCTAGCAGGCCGAGACCCCCGATGACATGTTGTGGATGATATGGTAGGAATAAATTTAGGCATTGCCGCTAGGGTTCGGATTTGTGTTATTCTTGTGGGAAACTCGGTCACATCATGCGCTTTTCTCGAGCAAGAAATGTAGATGGCGTGATACCACCAATGGGATCTGCAGCAACTTCTTCATCAACAACGCATCCTCATGAGCAAGGTATATAGCCGCAGATAGGAAGCGGTAGAGGTAGAGGTGGAATGTTCATGTCTAGCCTAAGTGGGTAACAGCAAAATCGCATCTATGTGTTATCAGGTCGACATAATTTAGAGTTTTCACCAGATGTGGTCACATGTATACTATCCGTTTATTCCATTAGTATGTATACTTTGATAGATCCAGGTTATACCCTATAGTATATTAATCCATTTGTTGTTGGTAAATATGGTAGTGCACCTAAATTGCTACGACAACCATTTGAAGTGTCCACACTTGTGGGCAAGTCTGTAATAGTTAGACGGGTGTATCGAGAATGTGATGTGGTGATTCGTGATCGCCATACCTAGGCTGATCTGAATGAATTAGAAATGAGAGAATTTGATGTTATCGTGGGAATGGATTGTTGGCCTCTTGTTATGCCATAGTGGATTGTTGGACGAAAGTTGTTCGCTTTAACTTTCCAGGAGAACTTGTTATACAATGGAAGGGCGATGTTGCTGCGCTAAAAGGGAAGTTTAGTTCCTACCTTAAGGCTCAAAAGATGATCACGAAAGTATGTTTCTACCATTTGATACCAGTGCAAGATGTAGAGGCGAATTCTCCTAACCTTCAGTCAGTTTCGGTCGTTAGCAAATTTCCTGATGTTTTCCCTGATGAACTCCCATGTATTACACCCCAGAGGGAGATTGAGTTTGACATTGATGTGTCGCCCGATACGCAACTGATATTTATTCCACCATATGGGATGGCTCCTACAAATTTGAAGGAATTCAAAGATCAGCTAAAGGATCTTCTTGATAAGCGCTTCATTCGACCCGGTACTTCCCCCTGGGGAGCCCCAATGTTGTTTGTTCGAAATTAAGAGTGTTTGTTGAGGATATATATTAATTATAGGAAACTGAATAAGGTAACCATTAAGAATAAGTTATCCGCTTCCAAGAATCTTGATCAATTGAAAAGCGCTAAGTATTTTCCGAAGGTCAATCTCAGATCTGGTATCATCAGATAAGGATCACAAAAGAAGATACCCCGAAGATAGCCTTTCGGACCAGATATAGCCATTACGAATTTCTTATTACATCTTTTGGCCTAACCAATGCACTGGCGGCCTTTATGGATCTGATGAATCTAGTATTCAGGCCATTCTTTGATATCTTTGTGATCGTTATTATTGATGATATCTTGGTGTACTCTCGAATGTAGGCAGAACATGCAGAGCATTTGCGAAAGATTATACGCACACTCCGAGATCACAGGTTGTATGCCAAATTTTCCAAGTGTGAGTTGTGGCTAAGCTCGGTGGCGTTTCTTGGCCATATAGTATCAGGAGAAGGTATCAAAGTTGATAGTCAAAATGTTGAAGCAGTTAAGAATTGGCCAAGGCCCACAACTCCTACCGTGGTACGTAGCTTCTTGGGCCTTGCCGGCTACTACCGAAGATTTGTGAAAAATATCTCATCCATAGTTTCTCCCTTAACAAAGTTGACACACAAGGAAGCTAAGTTCCAATGGATCGACATATGTGAAAAATGCTTCGAAGAGCTAAAGAATAGGTTAACCTCGACACCGGTGTTAACTCTTCCTGTAGGAAACGAGGGGGTACATCATATATTTTGATGCATCAGGTGTCGGGTTAGGATGTGTCCTGATGCAACATGGGAAGGTACTTGCATATGCTTCAAGGCAGCTGAGGAAACATGAGCAAAATTATCCGACCCACGATCTGGAGCTAGCAGCTGTCATTTTTGCTCTAAAGATATGGCGTTACTATCTGTACGGAGTGCATGTTGATGTATTCACCGATCACAACAACTTGCAGTATATATTCAAGAAAAATGAGTTGAACTTGAGGCAACGGAGATGGCTCGAATTATTAACAGACTATATGTAGATATTTTATACCACCCCAAAAAGGCAAACATTGTGGCTGATACGTTAAGTCAAAAGTCTATGGGTACCCCGCAGCAGAAGTTGGAGATGACTAAAGATTTGTACTGATTAGCATACCTAATTGTAAAATTGCTTGATACTTGTGACGGACAAGCCATAGTTCGGAATACTATCGAGTCCTCATTAGTAGCTGAAGTAAAGGCACAACAATTTGATGACCCAATCTTGGGGAAGTTAAGAGGAAGCATCCCCTCTCAAAAGAAAAGGCAAGTGTTCGAGTTATCCGAGTATGGGGTCCTTAAATACAAGGACCGATTATGTGTACCTGATGTCGGGGGACTCCAAGAGCAGATCATGGCAGAGATTCACCAATCCCAATATTCTGTTTATCCGGGTTCAACAAAGATGTACCACGATCTTTGACAGCTATATTGGTGGAACAGCATGAAGAGGGACATTGTTGCATATGTTGCTCGGTTTCCAAATTGCCAACAAGTTAAGGTTGAACATCAGAAACGGGGAAGGTTGCTGCAAAACATAGATATCCCGACCAAGAAATGGGAAGTGATCAATATGGATTTCATTACCGGATTACCACGGTCACGCCAAAGATCTGATTCCATATGGGTCATCGTGGATTGACTCACCAAGTCAGCTCATTTCCCACCGATAAAGACTACTTTCTCGGTTGAAGATTATGCTAAGTTATATATTAAGAAAATAGTTCGACTTCGTGGGCTTCCAATTTTCATCATATCAGATAGAGGTACCCAGTTTACAACTAACTTCCGAAAATCATTTCAAAAAGGATTGGGAACGAGGATCAACCTTAGCACAACTTTCCATCCACAAATAGACGGTCAGGCCGAGCACACAATTCAAATGCTCGAGGACATGTTATGAGCCTGTATTTTAGACTTCAAGGGAAAATGGTAGGATCATCTACCACCCATCAAATTTTCTTACAACAATAGTTACCATGCTAGCATTAAAATGGCACCGTATGAGGCCCTATGCGGATGAAAGTGCAGATTTCCTATCGGCTGATTCGAAGTTGGGGAAACAAAGTTGTTGGGTCCTGAGTTGGTACAACAAGCTATGGAAAATGTAAATGTAATCCGAAATCGAATATTAACCGCTCACAGCAGGAAGAAAACCTACTCGAATAACCGACGGCGAGATTTGGAGTTCATTAAGAAAGAATGGAAGTTCTTAAAGGTGTAACCTATGAAAGGCATGATGAGATTCGGTAAGAAGGTCAAACTCAACTCCCGGTACATCGTACCATTTTGAAATGTTCAGAAGGTCGGCCAAGTGGCATATAAGCTCGAACTGCCCCCGGAACTGGAGGCAGTGCATCCGGTATTCCACGTATCTATGCTTGAAAAATTCTTGAGAAATCCATCTTGTATCACCCATGTTGAAGATATTCAAGTCAAAGAAGATCTATCCTACGAAGAAGTTTCGATGGTTATTCTAGATCGTCAAATCTGTAAGCTACAAACTCAAGAAATGGCTTCAACTAAAGTGCTTTGGAGGAATAATAGTAAAGAAGAAATGACCTGGGAAGCTGAGGAAGATATGAAGTCTAGGTACCCCCATCTATACCACACCACAGGAGGCAACAGGGAGGCGACTGATAAGCACATCAGCTAACATTCTAGGATGAATGTTCTAAAGGGAGGAAGTTAAATGTTACACCCCACACCTAAATGAATTTTGGTAAATGTGGCTTCTAGCACGGCCAATCAGATGGCGACGCATTTGAAACTAGAAGGTGGTTACATGTTTCAGTGAGCTTGCGTCAAATGTCTCATCGGGCGCTGCAACCGGGGCCGGGCGACCCATTTTGCATATGGAGCGGCGGAATTTCCAAAGCTTGATACACATATATAAAGGTAGTAAGGCTTATTCTCTTCCATTTTGGGGAAGTACCACTCACTATAATTCACCAATAACGCTCTCACATCTACTTCAAATAACCCAAACTGAATCAGGAGACTGTTCTATTAGGATTTAGCTTGAAGGAAACTTTGAATCGTTATTGTAACACATATGATCTGGTGGATTTTCTCTAAAGATTTGTTAGAGGAAAATTTAACCACCATAGAAGCGTAGTTAGTTCTTCAACAAGACATGTAAGACAACTTTCTTTCCTGATATGAGTTGGTGTAAGTCTCTTTCTCTCTCTCTCTCTCCCTAAAGGAATTTTGTATGGTAAGAATTTGGTTGTTCTAAGTCCCTCAATATAACATTGTTTTGTTCTTGTACATTCTTTCTTATACCATTTCTTTCAAAGTGTATAATGTTCCAGTTGATGTCATGTGGTCGGACATCATGATTCTTCCTTAATTAAAACTTGTAACCCCTTGAAGTTGCTTCTTCATTGTACATTTTATATATATATATATATATATATATCTACTTTACTTTATTGAGTCGCAATAGTCAGCTGAGTTCGACACATATTGTGCAACCACTAATCAGTTTGGTATGATAAAACATGATAAGAGATATGATCGAGCCCCTTGTGTGGCCGGGTACGACCGAGCTCTATATGTAGTCGGGTACGAAATGATGTGATGTAAGATGCTATCGATCCCTCATGTACCCGGGTACATTCGATATCTCTTAAGGCCAGGTACAACCGGGACCTCCTGAGGTCGGGCATGATTTGATGAGAGAGAGAAACTAATCGAAGCCTCTGCGAGGCCGGGTGTGATATGAAGTGACATGCCCCAAATAAGGCTAAATAATGTTATATTGAATCCAGTGCAAAATCTCCATGAGTGGCTTAACCCTTTATAAAGCTTGTCTGTTTTTAAGTTTATAGTACAGTTAATTTCCCCGGTGGCTTGGGTATGGTAACCAGGTTGAATCATGCCCTTATATATCTGATTTACATGTTTAGGCTTACATACCCAATACATTTTTTGTACTGAATCCCTTCTCTTTTGGGCATTGTATTCATGCCCACAAATGCAGATAAACCCGGTGACGTCCCTTCCCTAGTAAAGTGTTGTTCCAGCTAATTGGTTGTTACTTTCCACTCCTTCGAAGTAGCAGTTCAGAAGGATCTAGGAACTGAAGTAGATGTTCTAAACATTTTGGATACGATGGGGCCTTATCCTGACCAAGTCATGTATGTGTACTCCTTTTGGTACACTTAGAGGTTTGTAGACTAGAGTATAGATGTATGTAAAAGATTAGGATTGTAACCTTGTTGGGTACAATTATGAATATGCATGAAATATCGATGTTTGTTTTCCTAATCAATTGTTCAGATATTAATTTTGGTGTTATTACGAAGGCCTCATTTGGCCTAGTTTTATGAATAAAAATAATGTATGAACATGCGTCGGTTCCCACGGACCTTCGAGCGCCATGTGTGGGGCGCACATCCTAAGGTTGGGGTGTGATATTTCTTTACTCAATAATAATGTCTCAGTCAAATATCTAATGATTTGAAGGAATTACCTATGTTAATAAGGTGTTGGAGAATTGAAATTATCATATAATCATCATTAGAACTTACTTTGGATGATGGAGGGACCTTATAGGAAGTTGGGTTCTTGAGAGCTTCCCTTTCTAGAGAAAATTTACGTGTTTAGGGTGTAGGGAGGGAACGAGGTAGGGCTTTTAAAATGACCTTCCAGGTATGCGTCCATGCAGCTGAAGGGCCAAGCACACTCCTGAACGCGCAGAAAGGGTTGTGGCGCTGCCACACACAAGATAGTTGAGCGCGTAGACTGCACATTATTCTGTAAAATACGTGTAATATTTTGCAAACAGATTTGTTTGGGATTCACAATTTATATTTGGAAAGGTATTTCGAAGGCCTACAACATTCATGTTTTAATTTTTCTCAAATTCCTAACACAATCTCAATAAATCAGGTTGGAATACCGACCTTCCATAAACTTAGTTGATTCTATCGAATCTTATGAACCTCACTCTCCATTTTTATTCCAAAACAACTATTTACACCCATACTCATCCCGATAGATTTTCACATGTCTAAAATGTTATATTAATACTCATTTAATACATCCACACCTAATTCAATTTTACGGACTATTACATTATCTCCTCCCTTGGGATCATTCGTCCTTGAATGATTGTCCTAACTATAACTACGACTAACTCTGGACCTTAAATGGGTCTGATAGAAACATGTGAACACTGAACTATCATGAAAATATGCAAACTAAACTGAATGAATACATGATTACTGAACTGATGAGATATTAAAATGAATAGGTACTGAATTGAATGACTACTAAACTGACTGAATACTAAGCTGACTGAATACCAAAATACATGGACATTATAATATAAGGTCTAAATGAAAAGGTTAGTTACCTTCAACATTTCTCCAAAACACTTGCCAACTAACAGAGCACAACACAAGCCTCACAAGGCATCCTAATACGCATAACATGAAACATACACGTGAATAATGGTCTGTTATGGATACGTGAATACTAAACTAACATGAATATATGAATAGTGAACTGGCACAAATATTTGAGGATTGAACTGGCATGATACTTGAGCATTGAATTGACATCAATATCTAAGTACTAAGCTGGCATGAATATCTGAGTGCTAGACTAACATGAGTATCTCAGTACTGATTTGACATCAGTATCTGAGTGGTGAATTGACATGATTGTTATAACATGAGATCTGAATACTGGAAACGTAAGTGTCGTGACATGAGATCTGAATACATGACACATGAAACATTGGGCATACAACCACCAATTCTGGTGGTAACTCTAACTCATAATCTACTTTCCAGATATTTATAGGATCATATACGGCCTGATGTATCTGGGATTGAGCTTTCAGAAACACCCAATCATCAACTTGAAACTCTAGTTCTCTACTCCGCATGTCCGAATAGGACTTTTGACAGATCTGAGCCATCTTCAAATGCTCTTGAATCAACTTGATTTTATCCTTATCCTAATAGACCAAATTTGGTCCCAACAACTCTGTTTCTCCAACTTTGAACAAACTAATTGGCGATCTACACTTCGCCCATACAGAGCTTCGTACGATACCATCTTGGTACTAGAATGGCAGCTGTTATTATAAGAAAACTCAGTATAGGGTAGATGATCATCCCAATTACTTTTAACATCAAGGACATATAGCGAAGTTTCTGAATAGTGTGTTCTGCTTAGCCATCTTTCAAAGTATGAAACATTGTGCTGAGGTTTACTCTTGAGCCTAATCTTTTCATAAAGGACTTATAACATTTCATTGTAAACTGAGCACCACGGTCTAAAATAATGGCAACAGTGTAGCTCTCCAGGTTGATGGATCATCGGTGCGTGTCGTTAATAGCCGTTGCATCTTCGTACAAAGTCCTTTGTGTCTTTATCCATGTCAATCCAGTAATAGTCAGCCCTGATTATCTTCCGAACCAAAGATTCTACCCCGAATAGTTTTTGCAGGTGCCTTTGTGTACTTCTCTCAAGACATATTTGTTATCTCCCGTCCCCAAGCATATAGAGAGCGGGCCATCGAATGTTCTTCTGAATAGAGTCCATTCGAGCAGGATAAACCTGGTCACCTTCTTGCATAGAGCTCTCGATTCTTTAGGATCCGAGGGAAGCTTCTCGATCATCAAATAGTTTATATATTTGTTTCTCCAATCCTAAGTTAAACTTATTGAGTTTGGCATGTCCTTCTTCCACTACCGATTTCATGAGCTGTAGACTGTTCCTAAGCTTAATTCATCATCATCAACCGATGACCCCAACTTAGCCAGAGCATCGACCTCACTATTTTGATCTTGGGGCATGTGTTGTAGGGTCCATTCCTTGAATTAATCCAGCATTACCTACAATTTGTCTAAATACCTTCGTATTCGTTCCTCTTTTACTTCGAATATCCCATTGACTTGATATACCACAAGGAGGGAATCGCACATAGCTTCGACCATTTTGGTCCCAAGGCCTTTAGCCAATTCCATACATGCAATCATAGACTCATACTCGGCCTCATTGATTGTCAATTTCATTATTCTAATAGACTACCTAACTATGTTACCCGTAGGCGGCTTCAACACGATGCCGAATATGGACCCCTTTGCATTCGAGGCACCATCCATAAAGAGGGTCCAAATTCCCGAGGAAGTCTATGAGGTTAGCAACAATTCCTTTTCAACTTTGGGAATTAAGGCTGGCATAAAGTCGGTAACGAAGTTAGCCAAAATTTGTGATTTGATGGCGATTCAAGGTCGATATTCGATATCGTACCCGCTAATTTCTATGACCCATTTGGCCAACCGGCCCGAGAGCTTAGGTTTGTGCATAGTTTCCCTTAATGGGTAAGAGGTTATGACACATACGGGGTGGCATTGAAAATATGATTTCAACTTTCTGGAGGCACTTATGTAATGACCCGGACGGTCGTTTTGAGTGTATTAACCCCGATCCCCTATTTACTACTTTCCCCGTATCTGTTTCTACTTATGTGACTTGCTGGGAGGTCTTGTTTTTGGTTTCGGAGTGTTTAGGGATACTTAGTCCCTAAAACGGAAGCTTAAGTCTTAGGAGTTTGACCGTAGTCGGAATAGTGTGAAGACGACTCCTGGATTTAGTTTCGTCAATTCCGTTAGCTCCGTTGGGTGATTTTGGACTTAGGAATGTGTCTGAACTGTAAATCAGAGGTCTGTAGCTAATTTAAGCTTGAAATGGCGAAAGTCGAATTTTTGGGAAAGTTTGACTAGGGGGTTAACTTCTTGATATCGGGGTCAGATTCTGATTCCGGAAGTTTGAGTAGGTACTTAATGTTGAATATGAATTGTGTGCAAAATTTGAGGTCAATCGGACGTGGTTTTGTATGATTTGGCATCGTTTGTAGAATTTGGAAATTTCGAAGTTCATTAAGTTTGAATTAGAGGGTGATTCGTGTTTTTGTTGTTGTTTGACGTGTTTTGAGGTCTCCACTAAGTTCATATGGTGTTTTAGGACTTGTTGGTATAATAGTTGAGGTCCCGGAGGCCTCGGGGGTATTTCGGATGCTTAACGGTTTGAATTTGGACTTAGGCAAATGGCTAAAGTTTTTTGATATCTGGTCGTTTCACACATGTAGTGGGGAGACCACAGGTGCGTACTCGCACGTGTGGGTGAAAGAGCACTGAAGAGGGAGTTGAAGATATGGCCAGGGGTCACAGGTGTGAGGACATTCCTCATGTGCGAGCCTGCAGATGCGATTGAAGCTCCGCAGATGAGGAGAGTGAGATGGAGTGGAAGATCGCAGAAGCGGACCTTTATCCGTAGGTTTGCACACGTAAGTGCGACAACTTGCTCGCAGATGGGACCCAGTCCCTTAAGTCATTTTCGCACCTGCGAGGGAAATTCTGCAGGTGCGGCGTCGCAGGTGCAACAGTAGGTCCGCAGATATGGAAGAACTAGGCAGAAAAATAGGATTTCGAGGGTTTGATTCCCATTTCGATTTTGGAACTTTGAGAGCTTGGTGTGAGGCGCTAATTCAAGGTTTCTTCAAGAAGATTATTGGGGTAAGTAATTCTAACTCGGATTGGACTATATTTCTTGAATATATTGCTATTTTCATCATCTAATTAGGGAGTTGAGTTGTAAATTTGGGGGGAAATGGTAGAAAACTTCATAGGCTAAAATTTTGAGTTTTGGAAGGTGATTTGAGGTTGGATTCGAGTAATTGTTGTATGGTTGGACTCGTGAGTGGATGGGTGTTCACATTTGTGACTTTTGTTGGATTTCGAGACGTGGGCTTGGGGGCCGATTTGAGCCTATTTCGCATTTTGCCTTATACTTTTGTGTTTTTCTTATGGAATTGATTCTTTAGGCCTATATTAATTATATCATACTGCTTGTGGCTAGATTCGGAGCATTTGGAGATTGATTCGAGGGGCAAAGGCACTGCGGAGTAGGATTTTGTGCGGTTTGAGGTAAGTAACAGTATTAAATCTGGTCCTGAGGGTATAAAACGTCATATTTTGGTATGATGTGATTATTTTGGAGGTGACAAACATGCTAGGTGATGGGCGTGTGGGAGTGCACCATGAGGGATTGGGACTTGGTCCGTCCCGTGAGACTATAAAGTCGAATAGCTTATTGTTAATTACATGTTCCCTCTGTCTTCTAGAAATTTGACCGCCATTCATGTTAGAAACCTTGCTTAGGCCATGTGTTATCACTGTTGGGACCTGCAGCGGTCGAGTATTTGCTATCTTGAACTCAGTCACAGTGCTACTTGCGAGTCATATCTTTGTTTCCTTTTGTTTTCTTGTTGACACTATTTATTAACTCTTTTGGCTGATTTGTATGATTTCTAAAAGCCCGAGAGGGATGGAGAGGTTAGTGACTGAGATAGGGCATGAGTGTCGTGCTATGAGCTATGTGAGGGTATATGGATCGGGTTACATGCCGCAACGAGCCTTATGGCTATTTATGGACTGTGGAACGGGTTACACACCGCGATGAGCCTTATGGCTACTTACCCAGTGAGCGCAGGTATCTATTGAGTGTGAGTACTCAGGGCTGAGAGCCGAGTGATTGAGCTGTTGTGACAAGTTGAGTGACTGTTGCCCTGGGAGGCTATACTTGTTTTTTTATTTGTTGATGCACTTAGTTGCTATTTGTCATTCTTGTGAAATTCCTGAAAGATTCTATATCTGGATTACCTGCACTTTAACTGTATAAAACTAATTTGATTTAAACTGCCGGATTTGAAAGCATGTCTATTCTTTACTGGAATTATCGAAACTGAACTGTATTTGTATAGCTCGTCACTACCTTCTCAGTTCCTTATTTATTTTTGTTACTTACTGAGTTGGTTGTACTCACGCTATACCATACACTTTGTGTGCAAATCCAGGTGTTCCCGGTCGTAGCGGGTGTTGATATTTGAGCGACTGATTCCGGAGATTATCGAGGTAGCTGCATAGCATTTGCAGGCCTTGGCTCTCCTTCATTATCCTATTCGCATTTCAGTTCTTATTCCTTAGATGTTGTATTAGACTACTACTAGTATAGATTCCCATTTACTAAGTGACATCCCGATGTCGGGCTATTTTTCCGCACTTATGCTTTGGGTTTTACCCCGTTTTTATGAAAAACTTCGGTTATTTTAAATGTCTTAATTTATTTCTACTAAATGTTTGAAAGTGTTTTAGGAATGTCGGCTTGCCTAGTATCGCGATAGGCGCTATCACGAAGGGTTAGGTTTTGGGTCGTGACAAGTTAGTATCAGAGCCTAGGTTACATAGGTCTCACGATTCATGAGCAGGTTTAGTAGAGTCTTGCGGACCGGTACGGAGACGTATGTACTTATCTTAGAGAGGATGTCGAACCCTTAGGAAATTCACATCAGAGAAATAATGGCATTTCTCTGATGATCGGGAAATAAACCTGCTCAAAGCGGCAGATCTCCCTGTAAGACTTTGAACTTCTTTCACGCTTGATAGTTGGTCCGGAATGTCTTCGATGGATTTGATCTTATCAGGGTTTACCTCAATCCCCCGTGTGATACCATGAATCCTAAGAACTTGCTAGAGCTCATCCCGAACGCACACTTCTCAGGGTTAAGCTTCATGTTATGCTTCCTTAGGATGTCGAAAGTTTCTTGCAAATGCTTAAGATGATCACATGCGTTCAAAGACTTAACGAGAATATCGTCTATATAAACTTCAATAGTCTTCCCTATTTGTTTTACAAACATCTTGTCTACGATGCTAAGATAAGCCCTGTCCAAAGTCCGTCAGGATTTCCATAATCCCAATGGACACCGTCACGTTATGTGCATTACTTTGAGAAAATAGGCCAATATGTTGATCATTAGTGTGTAAATAGTAGAATTTGGAGGGGGGGAGGGCTAACTCTATTTGTTTGTAGAAAATGAAGAATGAAGTCCCCAGGTTCGGCATGGTCCAAAACATCCCACCTTTGTTGCTTGATTGGTGGAAGAACCTTTCACCTAGTGACAAGAATCACATGAAAAGGGTCCTTGGTAATTTTCCTTCCTTATTGTACATTCAGCCAAATAGGGCATTTATTAAGTCGCCACTATGTTTTGGGATGAGAAAAGAGATGTTTCGCTAAGCTGCCATGGGATAGTCCAGGGTTATTAGTGCCAGAGAATCGCACCCCTTGCGGTTTTCTAAAAATGATGTGTTATAAGAAAAATGATGAGTTTCTTTATTTGAAGGATTCATACATCCCATTTCAATTCCTTTACAAACGTTATGGGCGTAGCAAGTCCTATTGCCTTCATCATGATGAACTTGCCATCACTTCCTTAGGTTGGACGCACCGTCGAGTTTTTGTGTTCATTGTTTGTTTCTTGGGATCGCTGATATTTCCGACGAAAGGGGGAAGGATCCTTACTCTCTTAGCCATGGTCGCTAGGACTCTAATGGAAGGAATCGAGGGACAAACTTACAATATCATCCCCATGATCTTGGCCAAAATGTATCGCGCTTTAGATCGATGCAAGCAGGGGTATGGACACTTTGAGGGCTATAATCTGTTGCTGCAGGTTTGGTTATTAGAATATTTCCAGAGAGGTGAATATCGCCAAGAGCTTATACGATGACCATTGAATGACTACATACCTTACCATCATCCAAAGAGAATGACATTTATCCTAGATAGGTTTGCGCAACCTGGAAGTGTTGTAAGCTGGGTGCATTTCTTCAGCAATCTGACTGAGGAAAAGGTACATTGGATGTTTGAATGGTTCCCTAGCAGTGAGTTCATCATCAGATCAAGAGAAACTACTTATCTAGTGTTGATTGGGTTAAGAGGGATCTATCTTTATGCTCTTATAAGGGTAATGAGGCAAGCGGGAAGAAAACAGGTTATACCTCGGGTTTCCAACATGGTCCAATACAAAGCAGATTTTAAAGAGAACATCATTCCGTTCAAGTTCCAGGCATAACATATGTGGAATCAAAAGGTCATTTTGGAGAAAGATACCATCGAGCTAGAAAAACATCATTCCGGCTATGTGTACTTCTACCCATCATGGTTGGTAGATAATATAGCAGGGGATGTCAAGCCAGGAATTAATCTGACAAATAGGGTTATAGATGACGCTGCTAAAGCACAAGTCAACTATAGGATGATGCGCAAGAAGGTTTTCGAGTCTGAAGCTAGGCATTTGGAAAAACACAAAGTGAATAAGGAAGCAATGAACGAATGGAGGGAAACCGCCACTAAATCAACAGAAAGATTAGAATATTTGGAGCAAGGGCTGATGGAGCTTGAGGGAAAGATGATAAAGAGGCTTTCCGATTGTCAAAACACGGATGGCAATGAAGGGGGGCATCTAGCAAAGGCTTACATGTTGTTGGATATACGCGGCCTGGGGAATTTGATTGATGGATTCAAGAGAGCCAAGCACGGGGAAGGTCCTTCTGGGACCAAGTAGATTAGGAAATGATGTTCTTTACTGCTTTTTAGTTTAGTTTTAGATTTTGAATGTAATAAGGCAAATGCCATTAGTAACTTTCTTATTATTGTCGTTTTAGTAAGGATTTGATTCATTTTCGCATTAATGAAATGACACAATTATCGGCATCAATTTTCTCCAAGTCTATGTGTCGCTTAGGCCTACCTCGGGTACAATGAGGTCCCCCAAATTAGGACGCGATTTTGTTATATGATTTTGCAGAGCATGTTCAATATTGCAAGCATTCTTTCAATATCCCTTACTAACTTGGTTACCTTTTGTTTTTATTTCTTTTGATTATTCCCATTCCCCAAGGTTGGTTCGTGCATACTGGCATCATCCGCATATCATACTAGATCCAGAGGTCCTCCACCTCCTTCTCCACTAAGTGATCCTAAAATAAAAAGCAAAGGTAAAGGAAAAATGGACGATTTAACCGGTATCAGAAAGGACAATGCAGAGAATGTTAAAACTTCGGACAGTCGGAGTACTCCAGTGCAGAATGAATTGGTCCTACATCTGGAACAGAAAATATTAGAGCTACAAGGGGAACTTGAGCAAGTCCGGAACTTGGCAAACCTTTCCCTCACCCTAAACGTCCCTGATATCAACCAACAAAACACAAACGCCCAAAACCCGACACCTCCCTAAAACACGCAGAATCAAAACCCACCGCCAAATCCTCCCCCACCACAACAATACGCAACACCTTTTCAGAACCACAACCCTCCACCGGTACCTACTCTTCAACAACACCATCATCATCCAACTCAATGCCCACAAACAACCACATACCACACCCATCAGAATGCACCACAACCTACTCCTGACCCACAAAACTCTACCAATGACCACCATTACGTCCAGATTCCCGGAGTCCATTAAAACGATCCCATATATGTGGAAACTTTACCCCATACCCCACAATAGACCCTATATATACCCGAATCTGCCGAGAAGGACCTACTCATCAAGAACATGGCGAAAGAACTCAAGAAGCTTACTGCCAGAGTTCAAAGTGTCGAAGGTAGCAAAGGTATTGAGGGTTTGAATTATGAGAATTTGTGTATTCAGCCAGATATAGAACTTCTAGAGGGTTACAAACCTCCTAAGTTTGAAATATTTGACGGAACTGGTGATCTGAAGGTGCATTTGAGGACGTATTGTGACAAACTTGTAGGGGTTTGAAAGGATGAACGAATCCGTATGAAGTTGTTCATGAGGAGCCTCACCGGTGATGCCTTGTCTTGGTACATCAGTCAGAACCCAAAGAAGTAGGTTAATTGGGTAAGAATGGCGACGGATTTCATGGATCGATTCAGGTTCAACACAGAAAACGCACATGTCATTTTCTACATTCAAAATGTCAAGAATAAACAAACGGAAACCTTCAACGAGTATGCTATTCGGTGGAGGTCTGAAGCCGCAAAAGTAAGGCCGGCACTTGAAGAAGAATAGATGAATAAGTTCTTCGTCAGAGCTCAAGACCCGCAATACTATGAAAGGTTGATGGTTATTGAAAACCATAAGTTCTCTGACATCATTAAGTTGGGAGAGAGAATAGAAGTAGGGATCAAAAGTGCAATGGTGATGAATTTCGAAGCAATCCAGGCCACAAATAAAGCTTTGCAATCGGGAGGTATCTCTAAGAAGAAAGAAGTGGGTGTAGTAATGGTAGCCCAGGGTCCAAAGTCTCCTCTCACATACCAAACAACTCCACCCACATATCAGCCTTCACCTCCTAGATACCAACAACCTGCCTCTACTTACCATACATATAACACCCAACCAGCATACTACCACTCACTACCAGCCCGCCAAAATTACCAAAAACCAAGACCAAATTTCTACCGCAAACAACCCAGACAATACACTCCAATTGATGAACCCATAGACTAAATATACGAGAGGCTAAAGGCTGTTGGTTATATCACTCCCATTCCCATTGTTGCTATGGAAAACTCTTCCCAGTGGAACACAAATAAGACAAGTGCCTATCACTCAGGCATGAAGGGCCATACTATTGATGAGTGTCGTACTTTGAAGGATAAGATTCAGACATTAATTGACACCAAAGTCATACAGGCAAAGGAGGTTGCACCCAATGTCCGTAACAATCCTCTCTCGGATCACAGGGGTGAAGAGGTAAACGTGATAGAGACCGATGAAGAATGGGACTCGGAAGTGTCAATTGGACTCATTCGAGAAGGAGATAATCCTAAAACATCTCTAGTCACTCTCACACCTATCGTGATACAATCTCAGGCACCAATTGAGGTTGAGGTAGTTGCACCAACTCTGTTTGAGTTTGAAGTAACAACACTCTTCACCGTGATGGTAGCACCTACGCCGTCTTATAAGTCTAATGCAATACCATGTGATTATGTTGCGGAATCAAGAATGAAAGGAAAAGCTCAAATGGAAGAAACAAGTGCAGTGCAAGGCATCACCATAACCGGTAGTGTCTATACACCCGAGCATTTGGGAGGAACGAGCAAAGAAGCTACATCTAAGACGTCTGTCATTGAGAGTGAGCCGGATGACCTTTGGAGAAAGGTACAAGCAAGAGAATATTTTGTGGTTGATCATCTAAACAAATTCCGTGCTCAAATATCTATTTTATCACTGCTGCAAAACTCTGAGGCATATAGGAATGCCCTGATGAAGGTGTTGAATAAAGCCTATGTACCCAATAACATCACCAATGGAGAAATGGCCAACATGGTAGGGCAAGTGTTGGAAAGCCACAAGATCACTTTTAATGAAGACGAGATGCCACCAGAAGGACTAAGTCACAATAGGGCACTGCATATCACAATGTAGTTTGAGGATAAATTCATTGCCAGAGTCTTGATAGATGGGGGTTCGGGTCTCAACATATGTCCACTAATTACTCTGAAAAGATTGGGTAAAGGCATGCACGAGATACGAGCGGGAAGTATGAATGTGAAAGCATTTGATGGGTCTCAAAGGGCCATAATTGGGGAGACCAACCTCAGCCTACAGATGGGCCCAACCTGGTCTAATGTTGATTTTCAAGTGTTGGACATATCTGCTACCTACAACCTATTGTTGGGACGACCTTGGATACATGCCGTTGAGGCCATAGCTTCTACTCCACATCAGGCCGTGAAGTTTGATGGAACCATCAGGAAGTGATCATCCATGGAGATGGAAGTAATCCCATTTATACCAATCAGACTGTTCCGATCGTCAAGAATAGAAGGAAGTTGGGTGGAGAAACATACCATCGCATCGAGCGCGTCAACATAATTGAGAAAGACAAATGATGGAGCAGTAAGATTGAAAGCATACTGTCATGGACAGGGTATGAACCCGGCAAGGGTCTCGGCAATAATCTCCAGGGGATCACCAAACCGATACAGCTAAAGCACCATGGCATAACTTTTGGGCTCAAGTATGAATACACCTGGCAAGAGTGTCAGAATTGGTCACCACCATGGCGTGGTCCTTATTACCCTCTAGAACAACTAGTACCACATTTGCACCAGTCATTTTATCAAGATGACATGATGTGGGGGTCCGAAGAAGATAAAGTTTTAGCTGGAATAAGGAATTTGTTTCTGGATGATGAAGACATGGATTGCAGTGCGATAGTCGAGGAGGAGGAGGAGGAAGACCTTATTATTCAAACCGTGGAGAACGGAGCTATTCTCAAGAACTGGACTGCTGCACCATCAAGGGTCCGTCGAGTTCCTGGGTAGCCTGGCAATTAGCACCATTTATTTTTGAAAGCAATTTTATGAGCATCTAAGACATTTTCAGTATTTTGTTTTAAGCATACTTTGTTTGAAATAATTGCTCGAATCATCGAACTGCACTTGTTTGACGTTTTAAATCATTATCAATGGATTGTTTTTTATAGTATTTATTATTATCCTTTACATTTTCTCTCTCTATAGCACTATTATTACTTATCCTGATGAACCTACGACTGTGACATGTAAAGAGACAACGCAACATAAGGATAGTGATTTAGAGAATCTGGAAGAGGATGTGATACCCGAGGAAATTGTCAGAGAAGTGGAAAATTTTGAAAACAAGCCTAAGTCTAATTTGGATGAGACTGAAACAGCTAATTTGGGAGGCTTCGAAACAGTCAAGGAAACACGTGTAAGCATTCACCTATCACCGTCACAAAAGGAAAAGTACATCCAGTTCCTGAAGGAGTATGAAGACATCTTTGCATGGTCTTACGATGATATGACTGGTCTGAGCACATCCATAGTGGCTCACAAGCTACTACCGATCCCATGTGTCCACCAGTGAAACAAAAGCTCAGAAAATTCAAGCCAGATATGAGTTTGAAAATAAAAGAGGAATTTACCAAGCAAATCAAAGCCAAGGTTCTGGTTGAATATCCGACTTGGTTGGCTAACATTGTGCCAGTTCCAAAGAAAGATGGGAAGGTCAGAGTGTGTGTCGACTATTGGGATTTAAACAGAGCAAGTCCCAAAGATGATTTCCCTTTGCCCAATATACACATATTGATTGACAACTGTGCCAAGCATGAACTTCAATCCTTTGGGGATTGCTTCGCGTGATATCATCAGATCTGGATGGATGAATAGGATGCCGAAAAGACATCCTTTATTACACCATGGAGAGTATATTGTTACAAAATGATGTCGTTTTGCCTAAAGAATGTTGGAGCCACTTATATGAGGGCCATGACAACCATTTTCCACGACATGATACATAGGGAAATAGAGGTGTACGTGGATGACATCATCATCAAATCCAGGAGAAGCATAGATCATATAGCAGACTTGAGGAAATTTTTTAATCGGCTTCGAAGGTACAATCTGAAACTAAAACCTGCAAAGTGTGCCTTAGGAGTCCCTGCCAAAATATTGCTAGGATTCATCGTCAGCCGCCGAGGGATTGACTTGGACCCGTCAAAGGTCAAAGCTATCCAGGACTTTCCACCTCCAAAGAACAAGAAAGATGTGATGAGTTTCTTAGGGCGTCTCAACTATATCAGTCGTTTCATAGCAGAATCAACTGTCATCTGTGAACCAATTTTTAAAATGTTGAAGAAAGACGTTGCAACAAGTTGGACTGAAGAGTGCCAGAAAGCCTTTGACAAGATCAAGGAATATTTATCCAAACCACCTGTTCTGGTCCCACCGGAACCTGGGAGACCTCTGCTACTCTATATATCTGTACTAGATGGGGCTTTCGGCTGTGTGTTGGGACAACACGATGAGACGGGAAGAAAGAAGCAGGCCATATACTATCTGAGTAAGAAGTTCACACCCTACGAAGCACAGTATTCTTTGATAGAATGCACCTGCTGCACTTTTACATGGATAGCTCGAAAGTTGAGGTACTACTTTTATGCATACACCACATATCTCATATCAACGATGGATCCGCTAAAATACATTTTCCAGAAACTCATGCCTACGGGAAAGTTAGCAAAATGGCAGATACTACTGAGTGAGTTCGACATCATCTATGTAACACATAAGGCGGTCAAAGGACAAGCATTGGCAGATCATCCGGCAAAGAATTCTGTAGACGGAGAGTACGAACCACCGAAAACGTATTTTCCCGGCAAAGAGGTATCATTCGTAGGAGAAGATATCACTGAAGCCTATGATGGTTGGAGAATGTTCTTTGATGGGGCTCCGAATTTCAAAAAAGTGGGTATTGGAGCAGTTTTAGTGTCAGAAACAGGTCAACACTATCCAGTATCCGCAAAACTCAGGTTTCTATGTACCAACAATATGGCAGAATATGAGGCTTGCATCTTGGGACTCAGGTTGGCCATTGACATGAATGTTCAGGAGTTGCTGGTGATTGGAGATTCCGATCTCTTGGTTTATCAGGTTTCAGGAGAGTGGGCCATGAAGAAAACTAAGATATTACCATATTTGTACTGTGTACAAGAGCTGATGAAGATATTCACAAAAATAGAGTTCAAACATGTTCTGAGAATCCAGAATGAGTTCGCAGATGCATTGGCCACTTTATCTTCCATGATACAACAACCAGACAAGAATTTCATCGATCCTATCCCAGTAGGGATTCATAATCAACCAGCTTATTGTGCTTATGTTGAAGAGGAAATGGACGAAAATCCATGGTTCCACGACATCAAAGAATATTTGGCAAAAGGAGAGTACCTGGATCACGCAAATCATACTCAGAAATGCACATTCCAAAGATTATTCAACCACTTCATCCAAAGCGGAGGAATTCTATACAGAAGGATTCCAGATCTGGGATTATTACGGTGTGTCAACGCTAAGGAAGCATCCAAACTACTCGAAGAGATACATGCCAGAACTTGCGGACCGCACATGAATGGCTTTGTCTTGGCTAAGAAGATATTAAGAGCAGGATATTTTTGGATGACTATGAAAACAGACTGCATCAGGTATCTCCAAAAGTGTCGTCAATGCCAAGTACATGTGTATATGATACGAGTGCCACCCAATGAACTCAATGCAACAAGTGCACCATGGCCTTTCTCCCCTTGGGGGATGGATATCATCGGTCCAATCGAACTCGCCGCTTCAAATGGGCACAAGTTCATTCTAGTGGCCATAGACTATTTCACAAAATGGGTTGAAGCTGCATCTTAAAAGGCTGTAACTAAGAAGGTCATGGTAGATTTTGTTAGGGATCGTATTGTTTGTCGGTTCGGGGTGCCGGAGTCAATCATCACCGATAACGCCGCCAACCTTAACAGTGATTTGATGAGATCCATGTGTGAAACCTTCAAGATCAAGCATAAGAATTCCATAGCATACAAGCCACAAATAAATGAAGTTGTAGAAGCCGCCAATAAGAACATCAAGAAGATATTGAGGAAGATGGTAGATAATTGCAAACAGTGGCACGAGAAGCTACCGTTTGCTTTGCTGAGATATCGTACCACGGTTCGCATATCAACTGGGGAAACTCCTTATTTGTTGGTTTACGGTACTGAAGCGGTTATCCCTGCCAAATTAGAAATCCCTTCTTTGAGAATCATACAAGAAGTCGAGCTCAGTGACGCAGAATAGGTACAGAGCCGATATGAGCAACTAGCCCTCATTGATGAAAAAAGAATGAGTGCAGTATGTCACGGTCAACTCTACCAAAAAAGGATGGCCAGAGCTTTCAACAAAAGGGCCAGGCCTAGACAGTTCACACCGGGGCAGTTGGTGCTAAAGCGGATCTTCCTGCATCAAGATGAAGCCAAAAGGAAATATTCACCCAAAATGGCAAGGGCCCTAAATGGTACATCGAGTAATAACAGGAGGGGCACTTATACTTGTAGAAATATACGGAGAAATTTGGCCAAAACCTATCAATTCAAACTCAGTTAAGAGATACTATGTTTAGGATTATTTACATTTCTTCATCTGATATAACTGAACTACGCTTGACCTAATTCCCGTTTAAGAGGGGATCCATAGGCAGCCATGTGGGTTCGGTCACATCTTAATAAAATCTTCATTTTTGCCATGATCAGAAAACTGGGACAGAATTTTGAGGAGGACTCAGAAATTCTAAAGCGAGTTAAGCTGACATCATCATACACGGAACAGCCAAAGTATTGCATTTAAACTGGGGCAGAATTTTGAGGGGAACCCTCAAATTTCTAAAGCAAAGAGGTCGCAATGTTTCTAAAATATGTCACAGTCACCGGTTCATCCAAATTATTTGAAATCGCATAGTACTATATTTCAAATAACTATATTTATCAAATGCATGCATATTTTTTGAAAACTTTATTTCAATGACAACCAGATGCTACCCAGGGTAACTCAAACATGACCTCAAGACAGGAGCAAAGGCAAAATAGAAGACAAAAGTGCAAACCAAACTTCCCCCACAAAACTCACAATTTTTCTTTGGATGCTGGCACGATAAGACAACAATACCCGCAGATACATCAAATCACTACCTTCATGACGACAAGTTACCAAACGCAAACACTTCCAGCTAAGAAATAGTTTACTTTCTCACTGTCACTCAATGTTTTTCTTGCATAAGGATAAACACTTCCTTTCCCTGCATGAGACTATGTATTGTCTCCTATTTGCATGAGGCTAAGCATTGCCTCCCTAACTGTATAAGGCTTGCCTTTCCTTGCATGAGACTAAGCAGTGTCTCCTATTTGCGTGAGGCTAAGCATTGCCTCCTTAACTGCATAAGGCTAAGCATTGCCTTTTCCCCATGAGACTAAGTAGTGTCTCCTATTTGCATGAGTCTCCCTAATTGCATAAGGCTAAGCATTGCCTTTTCCGCATGAGACTAAGCATTATCTCCTATTTGCATGAGGCTAAGCATTGCCTCCTTAACTGCATAAGGCTAAGCACTGCCTTTCTTTACATGA
The DNA here is from genome assembly GCF_000715075.1 of Nicotiana tabacum. Classification (NCBI taxonomy): domain Eukaryota; kingdom Viridiplantae; phylum Streptophyta; class Magnoliopsida; order Solanales; family Solanaceae; genus Nicotiana; species Nicotiana tabacum. The sequence continues at coordinate 86,273,617 of NC_134083.1, forward strand.
GACTAAGCATTGTCTCTTATTTACATGAGGCTAAGTCCTGCCTCCATATTTGCATGAGGATAAGCCTTGCCTCCTTAATTGCATAAGGCTAAGCACTGCTTCCCTTACTTGCATGAGACTAAGCATTGTCTTCTCTTCCTGCATGAGGCCAAGCATTGTCTTCTCTTCCTGCATGAGGCCAAGCATTGCCTCCCTAATTCCACAAGGCTAAGCACTGCCTTTTCCTCATGATTAAATGCTATCTCCATTACACCATCAAAGACCTAGCATTATCCTCTACTTACCCAGGGCTAAGCATTGCCCTCGTCTTACCCAAAACTAAGCCTTGTCTTGTCTCATATTCTCATATGGCCAAACATCATATTTTGCATTTCATGGGCTGAAATATCGCCATTTAGTCCAAAGGTGTCATGGTCTGAAGGCATCATCCTCAAAGCTGGAAGACACCATTCCATGGCCCGAGGATCTCTTAAAAGTGCACATCATTATTCAAAGGCTTCATGGTTCGGAAGCACTATTATCATGGCCCGAGGTCATCATTTCATGGCCTGCAAATCCCTTATCACATGATTCATGGCCGAGGACGTCATGGTCTAAGGACACCATCCTCACCGTCCAAAGACAACCCTCATGGTCCGAAGGGATCATCATGTTTAAATTCACTCAATAATCCATATATACTTGCATGCATCGTGTTTTAAGTTTTGTAGGTAATCCAGGAAGTAACCATTCTCCTAACGGGAGCAATCTTTGCTCCGGTTTCCGTTCAATGTTCACATCCTGCAGTTATTTCAAATGTAACCAACCACCATCAATTACCCGCCTTTTACTTTATGACCGTTCAAATATTTGCTCAGTGATACATCCATAACGTTTCAAATTCGCATTCATGACTTCGTATAAATTCATCTGATACTATCCTACCCAAAGGAACCCTTTCCGAAACATATGACTGCTCCTTTAACAACTCCATCAGTTTTGTTCATCGTTGGGTCCAGAACTACACACGGTCTGATTTCACCTCATTCGGCCAAAATCGGTAATCATTTTCTTTACCCGACAACTCTTTTATCATTCCCGGGTAAAGAGAGGCAGTTGTTAATACCCAGTTTTGCCCTTATATATTTTTCAAATAATATATATACTTTCAAAATATTATTTTACATTATTATTTAATTTACAAGATTTATGCAAACATTTTCCCATAATTTTTTTATAATTTTAAGACTTCAAAATCAATTTTTTTTGCATTTAAATCATTCAATATTTATCAATTATCCTTTAAATTATTTTTACAATGACTCAATAATCCAGTATATTATTCTACATCTATATATATTCTTCATAATATTTTACTTTGTTTTATAATTTTATATTTTATATTTTAGGCTATTTATATAATTTTGCAAAGGATAGCCTATATTCTATGCATAATTACATTTTAGTGTATTATTTGTGCTAAAAAGCATTTTTTATATTTTTTATAATGTCAAACTAGTATTCTAAATCATTTTACTGCATAAATGATATTTTATTATTTATAATCTCTTTTATGAATTATATTTAAAATAATTTTGCATATTTATTTTATAGCCCAATTTTAGGCTAATTTCGGACCAAAACCAGGCCCAAAGCAGCTGGCCCATCTCGACCCATTTTTGAACCCGCCCCACTCCCACTTCAATCCTACCCGTTGATCTCAAATGATCAACGACCCATACTAATTCTCCCACCTTCCTTATATCCCATCACCCTAACCCTAATCCCCATTTCCTAAAGAACGCCGCCCCCTTTCCCTCACAAACTTTCCTCTCTGAGAAACCCTAGCCGCAATACCCTCGAATCCCCTCTGAATTCGGCCCCAATATGGTGTCCTTTCATGATTCTCTTGCCTTATTCTGCTACTACTCAGGCGTTCATGGTGTTACTTGATATTTACCTAATTTTGGTAAATGCTACCTTTAAGACGGGCTTGATTTGGCTCTTATTTTGTGAGGATCTGGCCGATGTTTCATCTATACATACTATACAATTAATGATTCTTTCATTTCCGGGCAGATTCATAACCATTGGACTCAATTAGGTTTTGAAATTTTGATTTCTCCTTTACCGGTTCTATTATTGATTGCATGAGATATTTTTCCTTCCTTATTTGTGTTTGATTGACTATTTTCCTTGTTTGTTTGCTTGATTTCTACTGCAATATAAACCCCTCCCCATTTCCCTCTTAGGGGGGACGGAATCGATAAAATCTCACTAAAATTTACAGCTTTGCTCTATTAATTTCTTCATTATCTTGTTCTGTGTTTTGTATTGGCCGGCTGAAAGCCAAGGCCACTGAGAGTCTACTGCTCGAACTTTCTCTTGGTGCGAGCATTGCCCGGGGTTCTTTCGAAGCTCTTGGGAACTTTGACGCATCGAGGTTTCTGGGTCCTTGTGGATCTTTTGTTCTTTATTGTTGTCCGTTAACTGGTAAGCCACTTGACTTTTGCAATTTCATCCCTAGTGTCTTTGATTTGCATATGTTCTCACCACTGAAATCCATGGCTTAATATGTTTTCTAGATTACTTTTGTGCACGATTCTGTTAATTCTACTTTGTTCTAAGTCTCTTTAGCATTTAACTTCCTCCTAATGCTGCTAGTTCTGAGATTGCCTAAGTCAAACTTGGATAATCTGACCATCTTAAGTTCGTTTAGCCAGTGTATTGGTGCATGAATGTTCCCTAAAACATGCTTATTTGCTTTGTCCTTAATCTCTATAATGAATGCTTCACACTTGTGCTAGAACTTTCTGTGTTAATTATGACATGTTCCCCTGCTATTGTGTCACTCAGCATGATCCCCATACCCCATTAGTGATTAACTGAGATCTTAATAGTTACCTCAACTTGTTTTTCCTGCCCTGTTTGAACCATTTTGTTTTATGGCATAACTTAGATCTTCTTTAGTTAATTAGTCTATTGTGTCAATCCCAGAATCCCTACATGGGCTATTTGGTATGAACTTGCTATCTCACACTACTCTAAATCTCTGCAATGTTTGTCTTGCATGTACAATGTGTTTCAATTTGTATTAAGACCATTCTCTATGATCTTGCTTTTATGCTAATATGTTCCCCAGCATGTCTATGGTTCATCTAATATCCTGTTCTTTAAGTGATTATTTGGCTTGTCACAATATGCATCCCCATCATGTCTAAATACTGATTAGCATAACACTAGGATGTATGTTTAGCATAATCTCTTAGGTTTTAACTTGTTTGTATTGTGCATCTGTGACTGCAAACTTATTTCTCCCTGACCCTTCCCACATGTGGTTTTGTCATAATGTGTGCTCCCTATCATGTCTCAATGCAGTCTTGTTTCCTGATAAGAGTTAGTATGTCTATCTTATGATACTAGGATGCATACTTAGCTTAATTTGGACCTTTTAGGTCTCGAGTGGTTTAGTATAATGCATCTGTACATGATAATCTCTGTATACCCATGCAAACTTGTTTCTTCCCCAACTCTTTCAAAATTTGGTTATCTATGGGATACTTTGCAATATATGGAAATCCTGCTGAACCTACTGGCCTTCTTGATTAGTTGCTCTGTATGCTCAACTTGGCTATGTCTACTTTAGGTTATAAGTGTACCCCCCCCCCCAGTTTTGTCCCTCAGCCATTGTCCATTCTCCTCATTTGCTACTTATGCTATTTTGAACTTCTTATTCTTAGCCGGCTGAAATCCAAGGCTATCTAGGCTTTACTGCTGACCTCCTAGTATGAGTACTGCTCGGTGTCCATTTGAGGCCCTTGTGAACTCTAACACACTAGGATTTGGGTCCTTAGTCATTCCATGAAACTTAAACTACCCCCATTCAACCCTTTTCTTCCCATTATCTGTTGTACATCTAAGTCGGTTGGTTTAAATTATGTAATGCTTGGCAATATGGTTATATGAATTGACTTTGGGCTCCTCTATGGATTATGGAATTGTGTTGATGAATACGGCTCCTTGTCATTTGCTATTATCTCGTACTGTTCTCTTGAAACCATGCCTATAGGATTTTAATCATCTTATTCTTTACCACAATGCACTGTTCACCAAGAAAACATGTTTATAGGGTTGAGTGTAATGATAAAATCAGCTCCAAGTGCTAAACATTAGAGATCCTGTCTATAGGACAAAACTATTTCGTCTTAATACGAGTCAATGTTGCACCTCTCAAATATGGTTTATTACGCACTTCTGGGATCCTTCCAGTTGTCCTTTCATTATTCTTTAATGCACGAGTCACCTAGACACATCAAGCTTAATAACTAAAAATCTACAATTACATTAATCAGCATGCAACAATCGTATAATTTAGAGATAGGCAATGCCTAGCCTTTGAAACCTCTTGTATGTTTTAATGCATAGTCACATAGAAATATAGGGCTTAAGATTCTTAATTCTAAAATGGCCTAACATGAAAACCTGTTTCGTGTGCATTTGTTGCTTAAGTGTGGAGGCTAACTTGAACCTTAACTACCTATATGTGAAGTCCAATGTGCTTTTGCATGTTGCCTAGTTTTGACATTTCTCAGCAGCCTAAGTGAGGTCTAGAACCACCCAAATAGAGGTCCAGTACCTCCTGGACCATATGTATAGGACGGGTAGTGCACGCATAGGGTACGACTTAGAATTGAATTAGAACGCTTTTAGGTAACCACTTTAACATAGTAATCGGGTAGCCGGAAATGATAGTCTGTGCTCGCTGGATAATATGAGCAACACCCTATCTCAAGGGAGTTACGAAATATTATTTATGTTGCACGGGGTGATCCTTTAGGCTAAAAATGTTAGAACAAAGTAGTTGGGACTCTCCTTTTCTTTCTTTTCTATTAGAATGAAAAAATAGATGTACCTCCCTTTTCAAGATCTCTTTATAATAAAATATTTCGATTTTTTACTCTCTTTGCTTACTTGATCACATAGACTAATCCATATAATTTAAGTTCGGCTGGGACTCACAGTTGTGGAGCTCAAGGAGTGCCTAACACCTTCTTTTTGAGGTAACTTGAACCCTTACCCGATCTTTGGTGGCGTTGTCTAGTTAAAACAGAGTTATTTGCAAATAGGTGCACTAATACACCTTAAAATCATTGGGTGGAGACTCTCCTCTTTTAATACCTCTTTTAAAAGAGTTGTCACATGTCGAAGCCCGCTTTTGCGAGAAAACGGGGTGCAACACTTTTATTATATTTTTATGAAATGTTGCTGGTTATTGGAGTTAGACTCTGACCCTTGTCCCATATCGTCACTACTTTCAACCTAAGGTTAGGTTTGTTAATTATTTAGTACATGGGGTCGGTTGTACTCATACTACACTTCTGCACCTTGTGTACAAATATTGGATGCTGATGTAGCTGCGTATGGGGGGATCTGGATCTAAAGATGTACCTGCGTTCCAGTCATAGATGCCTCTTGATCTTGGTAGCTTTAGTATTTCAGATCTATTCATGTATATTTCAAATATATGGTGTATTTTATTTTAAACCGGCTTTGTAAACTTTATATCTTAGACACTCGTGATTTGTACTACCAGTCCTTGGGAAATTCTTGTATAAAAGCAGTTGTATTATCAATTCTTTTCTTAATAAATCTCATTAAATCAAATAGTTTTTAATTCTTGACGGGTTGGGTTAGGTTCCATCACGACTAGTTAGATTTTGGGTCGTGACAAGTTGGTATCAGAGATGTAGGTTCATAGGTTCTACGAATCATAAGAAAGTGTCTAGTAGAGTCTTTGGGATCGGTATGATGACGTCCATACCTATCTTCAAGAGTCTACAGGGCATTTAGGATAATTTTCCATCTTTCTTTCCTTATAATGATGAATTGATTCAGCTTGAAACATAACTCTTTGAACTCCTTCCATGCACTCGTATGTGCATGTGAGAGTTCAGTATCAGCTATACATCGATGGCTTGTGATTTCATGGATGAGGTGCGAGATGTGATTTTGGTGCGCTGATGATGGGCCTGTCTGGAGGACTTGAGGCCAGGTTTTGACTGTAGCTTGAGCATAGGGATTTCAATTGTGTGAGCACGTGCTTTTGGATTTATATATCCGGTAGTGTACATGTGGGTGGGATTTGTAGCTCGATGATTGGTTGGATGGCTATATGATGAGTATGATGTTATTGCGGGGTGTGTTCAACGTGCTTGAATGTGATGGGAAGAGTTTGCTTGGGATGTGAACAGGACTATTGGGTGCTTGATTTCTGTCTTGATGTGTCGTATCATCTCGAGTTATGAGTGTATTGAAGGATATTTCTTGTTATTTCATTTGTGGAACAAAGTAGATTTTCATGTCTTATTGATGAGTTCAGACTCAAGAAGATTAAGTGATTACGTAGTAGTTGTGATTGTGAAAGTATATAGAGAGATGTCAGTATGAGGCTAAGTAGATCGGTTATCACCTGCGGGGTAATCTGCAGATGTATGATCCTTATGATGTTATGTGAAGAGTTTCTTTCCTACCAGCGAGGTATATATGTTGATATTTGAATTTAAATTTGGTTGAGAAAGTTGACCTCACCGTCACGTGGATGTACGTGCCCTTAGTAGATGATTTAAGGTTCTATATGGTTTGTGTTATATGAGCTTATGAAGGATTTAGTTGAATCTTCCTGCTTTTTTATGGTAGTAATAGAGTATGGGTATTGAGAGATATCGAGTGTTTTGATCTATGGCTTTGAGCCAAGTGGGGGAGTCTGCTATCACCAATATGATTGCATGGTTATGTTTTGTGCAAGTTTCGATTTGAGGCATACTTATGAATTAGATATGACTTGCGGAGGTTGAAATCGAGGATGACTTGAGTAAAGAAATTTATGGATATGGGTTATATTACATTTATGGGTATATGGGAATCATGGGATGATTGAGTTGTTATTCGTGAAGGATGTCATGCGCATGGAGTAGCAAAAAGCTCGGTTGCTTAAAGGTGTGGATTACTTTTTTCGGTGTTTTCACGCTGATGGGGCATAGGTTGTTCGGCCCGTTTGGGTGGTGCAGTCGATATTTGAGCAGAGTAGATGACTCTCTATAAGGATCTAACGGACTCAAGATTTGTATGTAGCGATTGAGAATTTTGTAGATTTGGCTAGCATTTAAGATTTAAGTTGGATGGTGTCGAGACTTGTTGCATTTCTATATCATTGTGGATTCAACATTTCAACGTCAGGAATGTGAAGGAAATAGTTTTGGATTCATAGAAGGTCTCTTCAGAGTGGATGTCTCGGTTGTGGTATTTTTTGGGTGCTTAAGAGGGAATTCAACGGCTTATAGGCCTTAGGGCAGTGGGGTTTTATGCTAGGATCAAGGATCATGGCATTTTGGCAAGAAGGAGTGTCAACTTGAGGGTAATTCGGAAGGAACTCAGAGAAATAGCACAACTTGGTAGTAGGTTGGATCAACAAGGTAATAGATATGATCAGCTCTTTGGGTAGTTATGAAGTGGTGAGTCTATACAGGTGCTCGACGGCAATACTCTTGGATTTGGCGACCTGTGTGGCTTGGTTGAGCTAGAGATATTTAGTTCTAATGGTTTGGTTACGTGCAAATGTGTTTCAGAGAGTTCTCGATGGGTTCTATAATGGCTAAAGATGGATATTTCCTATCGGTGTGAGGAGCATGTCGTGTATTGTGTATTTCTCCAGGATAAGATCAAATGGAAGATTTCTGACTTATCGGGTATGTTTTCTGCTAGACTCAGAGTTGATTATGAGATTCTCATACTTTTCATATAATGGCGTGATAGATGCGGTGTGTTATGTGGGGGCTGAGATTCGCATGTGCAAGGTCACAATCCAGATTTGGAAGGGAATGTCATGAATTTTGGACATCATGGCCAGTTTTCGATATTTAAATGAGTGTTATAACTACTTGGTAATTCGTGAGAAGGGTGGGCATTTCAGAAGGCGCATTGTGTGTTGACTTACGAATGCTTCATTGGTATTGCGGCACTCGCTTGGTTGATTGACTGCTGATATTTAGATTTTGCTATATGGCACGAAAGAATTTTAGAAGTATTCCTCGTGGGATGATCATGTATGAGGGATGTGTTAGACATTCGAGCAGTGGAGTTAGGAGCAGATATGGTGATTCGTGTGTTCTTTGAATTTGGAGACTGGGAGTTCTCACGAGAAGATTTTTTTGTGGTGGTGGACTGTGGAAATGTGGCCAAAGCTAGCCAGAGGATGGTATGTGTTATGATTAGGTCATTCTGGACTTTCGGAGGGTTATTTATCAATTTGTGGATGACCAGAGTTGATGTGGGGGCCCATTGGTAGGCCCAAGGAGGATGTGTATTCTACACCGGATCGGATTTGTTGACTCCGTACTGCTATTTGCCATTCGGTTATAAATGATTGTACTTGTATCTGATATGTTCTATCTATTACTCTTCCATGCTACGAGGGGTTATGATTAGTTGGTTATACCCACACATGGTGCGGTTCTATTTGGGCCTTATGGCTGAATTCGAGCGAGATGGGTATTAGGGTGTTGAATGATTGATTGCGCATTTGGTTATGTTCTTTCTGGACCAGTGGTATTATGTTATTTGTTCCCTTGTGGTTATGGTCATGGACCTTGGGTACTTGATGATGAATTACGTGCGGTTGTTGATTCTAAACACGGTGGCTTGAGGTATTTCATATGGACCAGTGTTTGGATGGGGTCACGCATTGCAACAGAGTTATGTTGAGATATGATCCTTTGCATTGGATTCGAGTGTCTGTATTCTACTATGTATGATAGGTTCGTAGTATTGCGGTTGTGGTGGTATTTATTGAGCTTGCGGGATGGTTCTTTCGTTTGAGTCATTTTCCATGATTGAGTACATTTGGGTTATTGCTCATTGGTGCGAAGATTGCACGGGATGTGGCTTTAGGTTGTATTGATGAGGCATGTCACCAGAGTGGTTATGTGATAAGATGAAGTCACTGGACCTATGATGGATACTATCGGATTCGATTCAACATGTATTTAGGAATAATATCGGAAGTGGGCTTATGATTTGGCTTAAGTTCTTGTCAGACGAGAGAGAACTCCATGACTTGTTGATCTGATAAAGTGGTTATGTGTTTCTGGTTGTTTCTTTCATCATCGGCAGTGTGCGAAGGTTTTTGTTACATCTCGCCTTTCGTACGATTAAAGTTTCGTCTTCAGTTAATGGACGTAGACTCGGGGATGAGATTTTCTTGAGCTTATAAGCATTTATGCTATTTATAACAAGCAATAAGCACGTGCCGTGAAAGATAAAGGGTAAATGAATCAAAGAAAATGAGTTCCATTGAAGGTTGTTGATTTGAGATACAATACGGTCCGAGCGATAATACCCGGTATTTATGGACTAGTGTCATACAAGGTACTACATGACCATGATAGTAAGGTATACAAGGTATGTTAAAAGTGAGTAGTATTTTAAGTAAATTGAGATAATTCTTAATTATGTGAGTAATTGGTTAATTATTGGGTAATGGGATATTACCTAATTAATTAGGGATATATTGGGTAAGGATTAAATGGCATGACGTGGCTGCCCCCATTCAAATTAAGTGACTCACAATCTTGATTGAAAGAGGGCCATCTAAAGTAATATACATATGACACTTACGTGTAAGACATTTAGTAAGTTTGGGTTCATTTGGACTTTAAATAATTAAGTAAGAAATCATATAACCTACTTCCTAATTCAAACATTTCAAAACAGATGCTAAACTCAATCCGACAAGCTTTCAACAAAATTTCTTGCAACAAAACAATTCCAACGAGAATTATTAGCAACGAAAGATTTTGCGGTTCTAAAGGAGTACGGTGCAACCTTTTTCAAGAATATCATACGGATTTTCCCTACTCCAGGTATGTTAAGGCTAAACCTTTCTTCATTTTAGCATGATCTCGTAATTACATGTATTTGATAACGAGGCATAAAGAGAAGTTCATACTCCCGAATTTATATACATTATCCTAGTCTCATAATTTACAGTATTCTCCTTGTCGGGACTTCATATTTAATTGAGTATTGTCTTTTTCTAGTCAAGAGACCAGAGAGCCTATATATACAGTATTACAGTATTTTCATTACCATCGAGCTATAAAATATGGGCATGCCCCTATTGGGCAACCTCTGATCAGATGGTAAGTTATATACCAAGCTTGCAGTGGCCGAACGCCTATGAGCTAGCCCAGTTGGCCGAGATACAGAGCCTAGTATGGCCGAGCGCATATATATATATATATATATATATATATATATATATATATATATATATATATATATATATATATACATATATACAGAGCCTTATAAGGCTGGACAACTATTCTACTTACTATATTGAGATTGTTGAGTCAGTATCAGCAGGTGAGCATATCTTCATATTATCTTTGACTCCCAGTTACTTTCAGCTATTATTATTATCAGTTTAGTTTTAGCTTTCAGTTATATTATCGCCTTTCATACTCGGTACATTATTTTGTACTGACGTCCCTTTTTTTAGGGACGCTGCATTTCATGCGTGCAGGTTCAGATAGACATACGGGTAGACCTCCTCAGTAGGTGTTGCCCAAGTTCAGCTTTATCGGTAAGCTCTACGTCCTTCGGAATTGTCGGGTCTAGAGTTTTGTGTACATTCTGTATACCTATGTATATAGGTTATGGGTAGGTCGGGGCCCTATTCCGATCTCAGTACATCTATCTGTAGAGGCTTGTAGATGTTTCCTGTCTGTTAGTGCAGTATGTTGGGCTTGTAGGCCTTGTATGTATAATATGTTGGTTTGTCAGTTGTAGTAGCTATGACGGCCTTGTCGGCCCCGCATTATATTGATGTTTAGCCAGTAGTAGTTTTCGTTTAGTTTTATATTTTGCTTCGCAAATCGTCTTGCAATATATGGCCCCCCATGGCCAAAGGATGACATTATATGTTTAGAGTCCCTTGGTCGCAAGTTGATACGCAAGGATAGATGAGGCATTGGGTGCCGGTCTCATCCCCCGGGTTCGGGGCATGACAAAAGTGGTATCAGAGAAGTTCTATCCTAGGGAGTCTACAAGCCGTGTCTAGTAGGGTCTTGTTTACGGATGTGTTGTGCACCACATTATATGAGCAGGGGACTACAGGGAATTTAGGAGTTGGTTACTCTTCTTTTAAATCTAAATCGTTCTATAGAACTGAGTTATAGGAAATTTTAGTTAAACTTGCACGTTGGCATTTGTATGTACAGATGACGGTGACTAGGAAGACTACGGCTAGCCAGAGAAGAGATACAACAGTAGGTGAGGGGACTAGCAGGGTACCCCCAGTAGATGGGGCCTAATCGGAGGCCCAGGGAGAGACCCCTACTCAGCCATTGCCGGCTCCTCCACTACCTGAGGATATTCCTAGGGAGACCGCACATCCAGTTCCCCTTTCGCTTCCATCCGATCAGGACTTGAGGAGTGCGGTGCATTTGTTGACACAGTTGGTAGCTACCCAGCAACAGGCTCGGGCATCCACTAGTACAGGATCTTCTGAGGGCTCTGGGAGTTCAAGGGTCTGAGAGTTTGTTGCTTTGAGTCCCCTAGAGTTCACGGGGATAAATTAGAGGGAGGACCCGCAGGATTTCATAGATCAGCTTAACAGGATCTTTCGGGTTGTGCATGCCACGGAGAAAGAGGCAGTTGAGCTAGCAGCTTTTCGACTACGAGATATATCCATCCTTTGGTACGAGGGATGGGCAACATCCAGGGGACGTGATGCACCTCCAGCTATTTGGGAGAATTTTTCGGATGCCTTCCTTGACCAGTACTTACCGCGGGAGATCCGACAGGCTCGAGTCGATCAGTTTATAGCCCTCAAGCAGGGCAATATGAGTGTTTGAGAGTATAGTCTCCATTTTGACTCATTGGCTAGAGATGCACCATCCATAGTTGCTACTATGTGGGACATGATTCACAGGTTTATAGCAGGGTTAGCCCCAGAGTTGATCGAGGCATGTGCCACCGTTGCATTGTAGGATAGTATGGATATATCTCGGATTCAGGCATTTGCCCAGAATATAGAAAGGGGTAGGCGTCTACAGCAGGGTACAGAGAGGACTAAGTCAGGACAGCGTAAGAGGATGAGGTTTGCCACGTCTCAGGAGCAGTCACAGGGTAGTTATAGGCCCCAATACTTTGAATGGCCACCTAGGTCTCCACCACCTCAACTACAGGGTTACAGGTATGACCGCTATACTCAGTCAGGACCAGGTGAAAGCTCTCGGGCGTCGAGTTTGCAATGATAGTGAGGTTTAGGGCAGTCATGGCCATTTACACCGTGGTGTGACATCTATGGTAGAGGACACTTGGGCCAATGCCGAGCCGGTTCCGATGCTTGTTATACATGTGGACGTCAGGGGCATATGATGCGAGATTGACCAAATAGAGATTCTGGGGGTATGGCATAACTAGCGATTTCAACAACAGGATCATCTATGTCTGTGCATCCTTCAGGGCACGAGTCTCAGTCTTCGGCAGGTAGAGATCGAGGTAGAGGTAGAGGTTCCGGTTTAGGTGGTAACCAAAATTGTAGCTATGCTTTAGCGGGTCGACAGGACCAGGAGTCCTCACCAGATGTTGTGATAGGTATGTTGACCATTTGCCCTCACGATGCTTATGCCTTGGTAGATCCAAGATCTACTTTATCGTGTATTACCCCATTTGTCGCGGGGAAGCTTGGTATAGTTCCTAAAATACTAAGTGATACTTTTGCAGTATCTACATCGGTCGAATAGTCGATTATTGCTAGATAGGTTTACCGAGGTTGTACGGTGTCAGTTTATGGTCGTCAGACCTCAGACGACCTAGTTGAGCTAGAGATGTTGGATTTTGATGCTATCATGGGCATGGACTGGTTGGCAGCTTACTATGCCACAGTTTATTGTCGAGCAAAGATAGCTATATTTCATTTTTCGGGTGAGCTACTCCTTGAATGGGTAGGTAATACAGCAACACCCAGAGGTAGGTTTATTTATTATCTGAAGGCGAGGAACTTGATCGCCAAAGGGTGAATTTATCATATTGTGCGAGTTAGAGATGCAGATGCTGAGATACCTACACTTCAATCTATTCCAGTAGTCAAAGAGTATGCAGATGTATTCCCCGATGAACTTCCAGGTATTGCTCCAGAGCGAGAGATTGATTTCGGCATCAATTTGCTTCCGGGAACTCAACCAATATCCATCCCTCTGTATAGAGTGGCACCTGACGAATTGAAGGAGTTGAAGGAGCAGTTAAAAGATTTGTTGGAGAAAGGTTTTATCAGGCCCAGTACCTCACCTTGAGATGAACCAATACTGTTTGTATGGAAGAAAGACAGATCGCTGAGGACGTGTATCGATTATAGGCAGCTGAACAAGGTAACTATTAAGAATAAGTATCCACTTCCAAGGATAGATGACTTGTTTGATCAGTTGCAGGAAGCTAGATACTTTTCAAATATAAATTTGAGGTTGGGGTACGACCAAGTCAGAGTTCGAGAGAAATATATTCCCAAGACAGCCTTCCGGACCCGATATGGCCACTTCGAGTTCCTTGTCATGTCCTTCAGGTTGACGAACGCACCTACCGTATTTATGGACTTGATGATTAGCCTATTCCGGCCATTTTTAGATCTGTTCGTGATAGTATTTATTGATGATATTTTGGCTTATTCACGTTTAGACGATGAGCATGCGGACCACCTGCGAGCGGTACTCCAAACCCTCCGTGATAGTAAATTATATGCCAAGTTTTCTAAATATGAGTTCTGGTTGAAGTCTGTAGCATTCTTGGGGCACATTGTTTCCGATTTAGGTATAAAGGTAGACACTCAAAGGATTGAGGCTGTGAAATTCTAGCCTAGACCTACCACTCCAATAGAGGTTCGTAGCTTTCTAGGCTTAGCAGGATACTACCGGAGGTGCGTAGAGGGTTTTTGTTCTCTTTCGACACCATTAACGAAGTTAGCGTAGAAAGCAACTAAGTTTCAGTGGACGGAGGCTTACGAGTAGAGTTTCCAAGAACTTAAGAACAGGTTGACCTCAGCGCCAGTTGTAGCACTTCCAGAGGGTCCAGTTGGTTATGCTATGTATTGTGATGCCTCAGGTGTCGGGTTAGGGTGTGTCCTGATACAACATGGGAAGGTAATTGTGTATGCTTCAAGGCATTTAAAGAAGCACGAGAGGAATTATCCGACCCATGACCTCGAATTAGCTGCAGTTGTCTATGCACTTAAGATATGGCAGCATTATTTATATGGCGTTCATGTTGATGTATTTACATATCATAAAAGCCTATAATATATCTTCAAGTAGAAAGAATTGAATTTGCGACAGAGGCGATGGCTTGAGTTATTGAAAGATTACGATGTTAACATTCTCTACCATCCAGGCAAAGCTAATGTGGTAGCAGATGCCTTAAGTCGCCGATCTATGGTTAGCTTAGCACATGTAAAGGCCGAAAAAAGAAAATTAACTAGAGAGATTCATCAATTGGTTTGTTTGGGGGTTCGGTTAGTAGACTTTAGCGATGGTGGAGTTGTACTCCAAATTACTGCAAAATCATCTCTCATAGTTGAAGGAAAGGCAGTACGAGGATCTAGAGTTGGTCGAGTTGAGAGAGCGAGTTCCGCAGCAGAAGAAGCCATTGTTAGAGATCAAGAGAGATGGAGTTCTCAGATATAGGGGTCGTCTGTGTGTTCCAGATGTAGCAGGGCTATGAAACAGGATTATGTCAGAGGCGCATTATTCATGGTACTCCATTCATCCTGGGTCGACGAAGATGTACCATGACATTAAGGATGTGTATTGGTGGAATAGTATAAAGAATAACATTGCTGAGTTTATCACTCGGTGTCCTAGTTGTCAGTAGGTGAAGGTAGAGCACCTGAAGCCCAGAGGGCTAATGTAGACTATAGAGATCCCGACGTAGAAATAGGAGGCGATAAAGATGGACTTTATCACGGGTTTACCTCATTCTCATCATAAATTCGATTCCATATGGGTGATAGTCGATAGGCTCACGAAAACTATGCAAATCTATATATACAGCAGAAGACTATGCAAGGTTATATATTAAGGAGATAGGGCGGCTACACGGAGTACCAGTATCTATTATATCTGACCGTGGGGCCCAATTTATAGCACATTTTTGGAGGTCATTTCAGAGAGGTCTAGGGACTCAGGTGAATCTCAACACAGCTTTTCATCCATAGACTGATAGACAAGCCGAGCGCACAATTCAGACGCTCGAAGATATGTTACGAGCATGTATGTTGGATTTTAAAAGAAGTTGGGATGAACATTTACCTCTTATCGAGTTTGCATATAATAATAGTTACCACTCCAATATCCAGATGGCTCCGTACGAGGCTTTGTATGGGCGTAAGTGCAGATTTCCTATAGGGTGGTTTGATGTTGGAGAATCTGGGTTACATAGGCCAGCCCTGGTTCAGCAGGCCATAGAGAAAGTAAAGCTTATCCGGGAGCGACTGTTGACAACCCAGAGTCGTCAGAAGTCATATTCTGACGTATGGCGACGAGACTTAGAGTTCGAGGTTAATGACTGGGTATTCTTAAAGGTGTCGCCTATGAAGGGTGTGATGAGGTTTGGCAAGAAAGGCAAGCTTAGCCCACGGTATATTGGACCTTATAGGCTCATTCGGAGAGTGGGCCAAGTAGCTTATGAATTGGAATTGCCGGCGGAATTGGAGTTTGTCCATCCAATTTTTCACGTATCTATGTTACGGAAGTACATTGGAGATCCTACCCGGGTGGTGCCCACGGATGATGTACAGATTACGGAGGACTTTTCATACGAAGAAATTCCGGTTGCCATCCTAGACAGACAAATCCACAAGCTACGGAATAAGGAGATAGCCTCCGTGAAGGTTTTATGGAGAAGCAAGAATGTGGAAGAGATGATGTGAGAAGCGGAGGAAGAAATGAATTCTAAATACCCCCACCTATTTCAAACTGAAGTATGGCTTGAGGTGGGATAACTCAGCACAGCTCTATTCAGTCCAGTAGGTCATCAGGTAAGCTCTCATTTTTTACTCTCAGAATTTATAATGGACAGTTGTGTGAAGCCAAGTGTTGCTATTTATAGACAGTAGCCATGTGTGGCATGTATAGTATGTTACGTACAGGTTAGTTTTAGTCCAGTGTACGGAGGAGACTCTAACAAAAAAAATCCCAAAGGACGAATGTATCTAAGGGGGGAAGGATGTTACATCTCGCTTTTCATACGATTAAAGTTTCGTCTTCAGTTAATTGACGTAGACTCAGGGATGAGATTTTTTTGAGATTATAAGCATTTATGCTATTTATAACAAGCAATAAGTACGTGCCGTGAAAGATAAAGGGTAAATGAATCAAAGAAAATGAGTTCCATTGAAGGTTGTTGAGTTGAGATACAATACGGTCCGAGCGATAATACCCGATATTTATGGACTAGTGCCATACAAGGTACTACATGACCATGATAGTAAGGTGTACAAGGTATGTTAAAAGTGAGTAGTATTTTAAGTAAGTTGAGATAATTCTTAATTATGTGAGTAATTGGTTAGTTATTGGGTAATGGGATATTACCTAATTAATTAGGGATATATTTGATAAGGATTAAATGGCATAACGTGGTAGCCCCAATTCAAATTAAGTGACTCACAATCTTGATTGAAAGGTGGCCATCTAAAGTAATATACATATGACACTTACGTGTAAGACATTTAGTAAGTTTGGATTCATTTGACCTTAAAATAATCAAGTAAGAAATCATATAACATTCTTCCTAATTCAAACATTTCAAAACAGACTCTAAACTCAATCCAACAGGTTTTCAACAAAATTTCTTGCAACAAAACAATTCCAACAAGAATTATTAGCACCTTAGTAACAAAAGCTTTTGCGGTTCTAAAGGATTACGGTGCAATCTTTTCCAAGAATATCATACGGAATTTTCCCTACTCCAGGTATGTTAAGGCTAAACCTTTCTTCATTTTGGCATGATCTCGTAATTACATGTATTTGATAACGAGGCATAAAGAGAAGTTTAAACTCCCGAATTTATATACATTATCCTAGTCTCATAAATTATAGTATTCTCCTTGTCGGGACTACATATTTAATTGAGTATTGTCTTCTTCCAGTCAAGAGAGCAGAGAGCATGTATATGGAGTATTTTCATTACCATCGAGCTATAATCGATGGGCAGGCCCGTATTGGGCAACCTCTGATCAGATGGTAAGTTATATACCAAGCCTGCTGTGGCCGAGCGCCTATGAGTGAGCCCAGTTGGCCGAGATACAGAGCCTAGTATGGCCGAGCGCCTATGAGCGAGCCTACTACGGCAGAGCAGTTATATATATACCGAACCTTATATATATATATATATATATATATATATACCGAGCCTTATAAGGCCGGATAGCTATTCTACTTACTATATTGAGAGAGTTGAGTCAGTATCAGCAGGTTAGCATATCTTCAGATTATCGTTGACTCCCAGTTACTTTCAGCTATTATTGTTATAGAAAATTTTGGATGTAGTAAATTGGATTCTAAGGTTTACGGGCTAAGGTCGAAGTAATAATCTTCAGTTATGTTGTGTTGTCGGTCCTATGTAGGATAGGGTGATGTGGGATCACTCCCAGGTATGTGCGTGGTAAGTTTACACGGCAGTTTGATGGCTTTGGAATGACTCTCGTCACATTTGAGGACGAACGTATGTTTAGTGGGGGGATGTAATGACCCGACCGGTCGTTTTGAGCATTTACACTTCGCTGGACAGTTTGAGGGCATGAGTAGCTCTGTATGATGTATTATGACTTATGTGAACCGTCGGTTTTGGTTTTGAGGTTATTGGGATCAATTTGGAAGAATGAATTTTATTGTTGAAGCTTTAAGTTGGAAGAGTTGACCAAGTTTCACCGAGCGTTGACTTTGATAGTATCAGACTCAGATTGTGGTTCCCGGAATTGGAATAGCTTTGTTATGACATTTGGAACTTGGGTGCAAAATTTTATTTCATTATGAGTTGATTTGATTTGTTTCGACACGAATTTTGGAAGTTCAAAGTTCATTTAAATTTGGCTTGAGGTGTGATTCGTCGTTTCGATGTTGTTAGGTGTGATTTGAGGACTCAAGTAAGTCTGTGTTATGTTATGTGACTTTTTGACATGTTTTGACAGGGTCCTTAGGGGGCTCGGGCGTGTTTCAGACAAGTTTCGGGTTATTTTGGTCATATTGGCAGTTCAGGTGCTGGTTCATCGCACCTGCGGAAAATTAGCCATAGATGCGGACGTGCTTATGCGATGGAAATATCAATTTTGTGAATTTGAGGTGTCTTGGTGAGTTCCTCTTTTGCGGAGGAATTAGCGCAGATGCACAAACGCTTTGGCTGAGTCTGGAACGCTTTTGCGAGAGTAATGCGATGTTTTAGCTCTCAATTGCGAGTCCGCGAGTGCGACATTTTGTCCGGAAATGCGTAAGTTCTGGGCAGACTCATCATATATCGAAGTTTGGTTCTTTTTGTCATATTTTAAGATTTGGGGCTCGGAATGAGGCGAGTTTTGAAGCAATTTGCATCACATGGATTGGGGTAAGTGTTCTACGCTCGGTTTTGATTATATTTCGCGAATCTATCTTCATTTTTGGAAATTGGATTGTGAATTTTAAAGAGAAATTGAGGTTTTAGCCTAATGTTTCATAGAGTGTGTGTTTGAGTTTTGAACATCGATTCGGAGTTGGATTTGGGTGAAACTAGTATGGTTGGACTCGTAATTGAATGGGTTGTCGGATTTTATAAGTTTCATCGAGTTCCGATGCGTGGATTGGACTTTTGGGTTCATTTTGGGCTTTTAATTAAATATTTGAGCTTTATTGATTGGGTTTGTTTCCTTTGGCATTATTTGATGTATTTGAGTTATTTTTGGCTATGTTCGAGTCGTTCGGAGGTCGGTACGCGCGTGATAGCATTTTTGGGGCATCGCCTGGCTTGGTCGGTATTGGATTTGGCTTGTTCGAGGTAAGTAACACTTCTAAACTTGGTGTTGAGGGTATGAAACCCCAGATTACATGTTATGTGATTGATGTTGAGGTGACGCGCATACTAGGTGACGAACGTATGGGCGTGCACTGTGTGAGTTGTGATTCAGTCAATTTTATAGAACTTTGTAGCTATCTTATATGAACATTTTTACTGTACTCTATAAGTTCGAGAACTTGAGCTATAATTTATGCTAGAAATCATGTTTAGGATATATGGTGGCACTATTGGGACCCATTGTGGTCATTCTTTGTTGTTGAGTTATTTTCTTAATGGCAGTTATGCACTCTGTTCATCATTTCATATCATATCTCAGTCTTTGTTATTGTATATTATCACATCTCGTATCGTTGATTAGGGTTGCTTAGCATGAGTGTTGTGAGCCCGAGAGACTGGAGAGATTGATGACTGAGTGAGGCCGAGGGCATGTTGTGAGTGATATTTATAGGATCGGGTTGCACGTCGCAGCAGGCTTTATTGATTCATGCCAGGATTTGGCTTATTATAGCACTTGGGCTGGATCAGCCCCTCTGAAGTCTGCACATCCACAGTGGGCATGGTTGATTTTGATTTGTGGGCTTGATCTGCCCTGGATCTATTAATGTTTGGGTTGGATCTGCCATGTACAGTACTATATATATATATATATATATATATATATATATATATATGGATCGGGCTGCATGCCGCAGCAGGTATTGTATAGTGTTGAATGACTAAGTGTGTTGAGTATTGAGCATGGTGAAAGGGAATACGAGATAGTAAGATTAAGTACTCTCAGAGTGTGAGTACATGAGTTCATCACTGAGATGCATTGCATTGATGTGCGTGTATGAGATACATGCATAGAGATGCATTTCCTTCTGCTACCCGATTTTGGTGACATTCATGATTTTACCTGTATATTGACATGTAGGCCTAGAGATGTACTTTCCTCATGCTATCTGAAAATGGAACATCTTATTTATTGTTGAAAGGTTTTTGGAATAATCACAGTTTTCAAACTTACTCATATGCTTTTGGGGTTTTCGGTGAAAGATCTAGGATTTACTGTTATACTTGAATAGCATGTCTATTTTCCGTAACTGTGAACGAGTTGAGCATCTTACCTCTGAGTTATTTTCATGTACCCTTTTATTATATTGTTACGAACTGTTGATGGTTATTAGAGTTGGACTCTGACCCTTGTCCAAGCTCGTCACTACTTTCAACCTAAGGTTTGGTTTGTTACTTATTGAGTACATGGGGTCGGTTGTACTCATACTACACTTCTGCACCTTGCGTGCAGATATTGGATGTTGATGTAGCTTCATACGGGGGGAGCTGGATTTGAAGATGTACCTGCATTCCAGTCATACCTGCCTCTTGATCTTGGTAGCTTTAGTATTTCAAATCTGTTCATGTATATTTTAAACAGATGGTGTATTTATTTTAAACTAGTTTTGTAAACTCTATATCTTAGAAGCTCATGATTTGTACTACCGGTCCTTGGAAATTCTTGTATAAAATAGTTGTATTATCATTTCTTTTCTTAATAAATCTCATTAAATCAGATAGTTGTTAATTGGCTTACCCGACGGGTTGGCTTAGGTGCCATCACGACTAGTTGGATTTTGGGTCGTGACAGTGTCATTACTCTTATGAGATCGGGTCCCTCACCTTGGCAGAATCGTGTGTAAAATTTGATAAAAAGTCAGTGTACCCGTGAGTTTTCCTAACTTTAGATGTGATAATTTATCTGGTGTTAAATATTAGGTATCCTATTCGAAGTAATATCCGGTTATTGAGGAGTTCCTGTTATTCTTCTATTGAAGATCGTATTATGCACTTATATATGTTTCATTGTTTTTACATATTATGCCTCATATATGTTTACTTATATTAAACTTGATTTATTGGACGAATAGTAAGTGTCGCTATCGACCCCTCGTTACTACTTCTTCGGGGTTAGGTTAGACACCCGTTGATTTATGTATTCATGCAATATTTTTGCACTTATTGTGCAAGTACTGAGAAAGGTTCATTTGATGGTCATCTTGACACATAGGCATAACTGTTGAGGGGAATTAATGATGAGCTGCATTCTATGTTATGCCCGGCATCACACGAAGTTTCCATCATATTCATTTACTTTATCCAGTCTATTTTATATTCCAGATTGATGTTGTATTAATATTGTACTCCCTAGTAAATGCGCAAGCACTTGTGACACTGGGTTCTTGGGAATTCAGAATTTGCTCTTGATTGTATTCCGCTATGATTACCTTATTTATACGTTGGCCTTATTTGAACATTTAAAATAATAATAACATTTATATTTCTTATAAAAGCGAACGATTTCCACACTTTATTTTGAAAAGCATTTTGGTTTAACTTTAGACGTGTTGATTAATTGTTGGTTTGCCTAGCGGTAGCGTTGGGTGCCATCACGGCCTACTGTAGGTTTGGGGTCGTGACAACAACTAAAGAAACAAAAAGGAGGACAACAGAGTTAGAGGACCCTCTTATGTCACGCCTCGGCATTGGGGAACGCAACTGGCACTCAACCGAGTTACCCCGGTCGAGCAAGCCTGCACAATGTCGTCTACCCAACTCACCCATGAATAAAGAGAAAAATATATTTCATTAATTAGACAGTAAGAGTTTATGAGTACAACACCGGTTCATTTCTATAAGTTACGTCATTAACAAGTCTCCAAAATAGTACATTATACAATCATAGTTAAAGTGGAACAAATGATACGATTACAACATTTTAAGTTTAATCTTCCCAAAACAAGATACAACCTACACTATGTCTACGAAGCCTCTAACAGAACAAAGAGTTCTAGGACAGTGCCGGCAACAAGGCCCCGGCTATACCTCAAAATGCTATGTACAAAGGACAAGAGATACATTACCCCGAAATGAAGTTGGGCTCACCAAGTTAGATGAGGAGAGGGTGTGCTGCCATCACTGATCAATACCACCTGCTATGGAATCTCCTGCATCTAATAAAGATGCAGCGCCCCCGGTAAAAGGGACGTTAGTATATATGAAATACTACTAGTATGTAAAACTAAACACCCTCTCAACAGAATGAGTAACAGTAAATGGAGAAGAAAACATGAAATCAATAAGAGACTCAATCAGTATCAAGGTGTCAAGTTAGGGGAAAGGTAAATTTCAAGTAAGTTTCAGTCCTTTAAGTTAGGTGATCTTTAGCACCAATACACCACCGTATTATTAGCATGGATTCTGATCTCAGCCCGATCGACTAAGCCGTCTCACCCCAAGAAATTCACTCACAATACTACCATGTGCACGGCATGGCATCTGATCTCAGCCCGATCGGCTAAGCCGTCTCACTACAATGACGTGTGGGTCGACATCACATCACATCTCGCTAGCAATAATCTTATCCCATTTAAGGGGAAATATCTCAACACATCAATCTCATCCCATATAAGGGGAAATATCTCATCACATTAACACGGGGACTTACCCCTCAATCACTCCTACACCGGCACGTGTAGTTTAGGGATTAGGTTATTTCGACGTACCCTAACTCAGTGGCTAAACGATACTACCAAAGCATTTATTATTAAAAGGATTCATTATCCATTTCATAATCTTTTATACATCTCCATTTCACTAGTACTAGAAGCCACAATTTTAATGTCGTTCTTGGCACGTTGGTCGTAATTCATATGTCATGCTTACTATTTCACTTTCAAACATTATCACAGATCATCAACAACAAACATTTCTATTCAAGATTTTAAGTACACATTTCCTAGGAACATGTGACTTCCTACACAGTTCGTCATGATAGATTTCATTAAAATCATGTTTTTGAAGTCATAACATATTAACATATCCCAA
The DNA here is from genome assembly GCF_000715075.1 of Nicotiana tabacum. Taxonomy (NCBI): domain Eukaryota; kingdom Viridiplantae; phylum Streptophyta; class Magnoliopsida; order Solanales; family Solanaceae; genus Nicotiana; species Nicotiana tabacum. The sequence continues at coordinate 86,296,558 of NC_134083.1, forward strand.
TACTTAAATGACATTCCCGAAGTATAACACAATAATATAAAAGTATTCAGAATAGTCAAATTTATAATGATCAACTAGGGTTTTACAAGAACATCATGAGACTCAACTCTAAGAGAGAAGTTTAGCCAACATACCTTGCCTTGAGCTTCGATCTATTTAGCATACCTTACATTGCTACAATGCTCCGCAAATTTTAGCCACTTCGATCTATTTAGAAATATAGCAAAATTGAACATAAATTAGGAAGGAGTTCATGGTTCCAGCTCATTTAAGCATTTTATCAAACACTAGGTGGGCATTATGTTTTCTAGCTTCTCATATGGTGGATTTCCCTCACCCCACAACCCAAGGTCTACCCATTTGGGCTCAACTACCTTCCTACACTCATGGTTGTACATGCAGGCATAGATACACTCTCATACCCAAGAATTGCTTGCCTTATTACCTATATTTAGTTAAATCTCGAAATTGAGGGCTAGGGTGTAGAATCTTACCTCTAGGATGAAGATCAAGTGACTTTTTCTTCTGAATTCTTCAAGACTTGAGCCAAGATTGGTAAACAAATAGCTTAGGGATCCCCTCCTCACTCTAAACCACTTTCTTCTCTCTAAAACACCAGTTAGGACCAGCCAAAATAGACCACAAGTTGTTTTTATAAAAATTGGATCGGGTGAAATTTTCCAAACTTAAACTCTATGAAGTTGGGTCTACGGTCGAGACCGGAACGCAAAATAGGTATGCGGCCCGCAAAGGGGACCGCAGAAAAAAGTCCCAAAACCGGGTTGTTCAGCTTGGCAGGTCTGTGGTCTGCAGATAATTTATGCGGTCACATAACGGACCGCAGAACCTCCTTCCGAAGTTTCTCATGTTGGCTTCTGCGACGAAAGTGAGGCCCACAAAAAGATTATGCTGCCGCATAATGGACTGCAAAATATCATCCCAACTTTGCCTAGTTCTGTGCTTCACTCTACAACGGATCTGCGGTCCGCAAATCAGTTCTGCGATCGCATGATGGACTGCAGAAATGCACTACTCTGCCAAAACAATTCTTCAACTCCCCAATACGTTGTTCAACCAAAAAGTACGTACTGTGGCGAGCTTAATCTCTACAATCATCAACACATACATCTACCATGTCACCACAAAACCTAGGGTTTTTGGTGAAATTTTACGGGGCCTTACATCTTCCCCCACTTAAGATCATTCGTCCTCGAATGAGGGTCAAAATCCGTCATGAGCATCAAATGTGACTCGGGTGCTATTTCATACACTAGCAATTTTAGACTTTGGTCAACTCCCTAAATTTCCAAAAATTTAGATAGAGTCTCCCCTATAATTGGGCTTATCCACCTGCCAGAGAATCACAGAACTAGTCCTAACAACATATACAAAATCCAACTATGCAACAAAACATGAAATTAACACCAATTGTGGCCTCATAGACAATATATTACTAGAAAGAAACACCCTTAGCATATACTGTACAAGTGATACATAATAACCCATAGGGGAAAACTTCACAGAAATGATTACATAGCTATTCAAACAAAGGAGGGTACTTCTTCTTCATTTCTTCCTCGGCCTCCCAGGTGGCCTCTTCGACCTGTTAGTTTCGCCATATCACATTCACGGAGGAAATTTCTTTATTTCCCAGCTTACGGGTTTACCTATCAAGAATGGCCACTGGAATTTTATCATAATTCAGTTCCTCATTAACCTCAATAATCTCAACTGGAACAATAAGCGATAGATCTCCAACCATCTTCTTCAACATGGATACGTGAAATACCAGGTGCACTAGAGACATCTCTAGAGGTAGTTCTAGCATGTAAGCCACCTGACCAGTCCTCTGAATGATTATGTACGGTCCAACATACCTCGAACTTAATTTTCCTTTCTTACCAAACCGCATTATACCCTTCATAGGGGAAACCTTCAAGAATACCCAATCTTCTTCTTTGAATTCCAAATCCCTACGACGAACATCCGAATAGGACTTCTGATGACTCTGGGTAGTTTTCAACCGATCCTTAATGAACTTAACCTTCTCCATAGCCTAATGCACGAGGTCTGTTTCTATCAATTTTGCTTCCCCAATCTTAAACCATCCAATGGGAGATCTACATCTCGTACCATATAAAGCCTCGAACGGTGCCCTTTGAATGCTAGCATGATAACTATTATTGTAGGAAAATCCTACGAGTGGAAAATGATCATATCAACTACCTTTGAAGTCAAGAACACAAGCGCGCAGCATATATTCAAGCATCTGCATAGTCCTCTCTGCTTGCCCGTCGGTCGGTGGATGGAAACATGTGCTAAGATTTACCTGAGTACCCAACCATTGCTGAAACCTCTTCCAAAAGCTAGCTGTGAACTTGCCCCCCCCCCCCAATCAGAAATGATGCAAACTTGAGTGCCATGCAACCTGACTATTTCCTTGATATACAACTGAGCATACTGTTCTGATGTATCAGTAGCCTTAACAGGTAAGAAGTGTGTTGATTTCGTGAGTCGATCCTCAATCACCCAAATCATGTCTAACTTGCGAGGAGTGCGAGGTAGTCCTACCACAAAGTCCATATTGATCATCTCCCATTTCCACATTGGAATTTCTTTGTTCTGTGCCAACCCACCGGGCCTTTGGTGTTCGGCATTCACTTGCTGACAATTTGGACATCTGGCCACAAAGTCCGCTACATTAATCTTCATATCATTCCACCAGTAGACCTCCTTAAGATCACGATACATCTTTGTAGAGCCCAAGTGCACGGAATATCTAGAAGTGTTAGCCTCAGACATGACTCTTTCCCGGAGACCATTCACATTTGGAACACATAGCGGCCCTTGGTACCTTAGCGTACCATCATCCATGCCAAGAGAAAAATCCATATTCTTATGTTTATGAATCCCCTCCTTCAATTGTACCAACAATGGATCGTCGTATTGTTTCTTCTTGACCTCCACCACAAGCGATGATTCATCCCTATTTTGCACAATCACCCATCCTTCACTAGAGTCCATAAGAAAAACTCCCAAACTAGCCAACCTATGAACCTCCTTGTCCAACGGCCTTTGATATGCCTCCAAGTTAGCTAAATTGCCCATAGATGTCTGGCTAACAGAATCCGCCACAACATTTTCCTTCCTCGGATGACATAGAATATCGATGTCGTAATCCTTGAGTAGCTCAAGCCATCTTCTCCGCCTCAGATTCAATTCTTTTTTCTTGAAAATATATTGAAGTCTCTTATGGTCCATGAATATATCCACATGGACCCCATACAAATAGTGACGCCAAATTTTCAATGCAAATACAACCGCCGCAAGCTCTAAGTCATGTGTTGGATAGTTCTTCTCGTGATTCTTGAGTTGCCTAAAAGCATAAGCTATTACCTTTCCATGTTTCATTAATACACACCCAAGTCCTATCCTTGAAGCATCACAGTACACCACAAATCCATATGTACCCTCTGGTAGGGCAACATCGGTGTTGTAGTTAATCTTGATTTGAACTCTTAGAAGCTCATTTCACAACTTTCAGACCATTTGAACTCAACTGTCTTCTGCATCAATTTAGTCAACGGAGAGGCAAGAGTAGAGAACCCAGCTATAAATTTCCTGTAATACCTGGCTAAGCCCAAGAAACTGCGAATCTCTGTTGGAGTTGTAGGTCTAGGCCAATTCCTCACAGCTATAATCCTCAGAGGATCAACCTTAATTCCTTCTCTAGAGATGACATGACCCAATAATGTGACAGATTCAAGCCAAAATTCACATTTAGAAAACTTCGCGTACAACTAGTGCTGACACAGAGTCTGTAGAACTGCCCTGAGATGATCGAAGTGGTCCTCTCGACTTCATGAATATACAAGGATATCGTCCATAAAACATATCACAAAAGGGTCAAGGAATGACTTGAAAAACTCGGTTAATAAGATCCATGAAAGATACCGGGGCATTTGTTAGCCCAAAAGACATTACCAGAAATTCAAAGTGCCAATACCGGGTTCTAAAAGCTCTTTTCGGAATATCCTACTCCCTCGTGTTCAATTGATGATACCCGGATCTCAAATCAGTTTTGGAGAAATACTTAGCTCCCTGCAATTGATTAAACAAGTCATTTATCCTTGGCAGTGGGTACTTATTCTTGATCATGACCTTGTTGAGTTGCCGATAGTCAATACACATTCTCAGTGACCTATCTTTCTTTCTTATAAAGAGAACCGATGCGCCCCAAGGCGACACACTCGGCCGGATGAAGCCCTTTTCTAATAAGTCCTTCAACTTCTCCTTTAGTTCCTTCAATTCTGTCGGTGCCATTCTGTAGGGCGAAATGGATATAGGTTGCATGTCTGGCATCACATCAATATACCTGTTTGGTGGGATCCCAAGGATCTCATCCGGAAATATCTCCGAAAATTCATTCACAACAGGCACAGACTCAAGTGTAGGTGCCTCAACATCGGTGTCCGTAACCCGGACCAAATGGTAAATACACCCCTTGTTAATCATCTTCGTGGCCTTAAGGTAAGAAATAAACCTACCCTTTGGCACCACTTCATCCCCCTTCCATTCAATCACTGACTCATTTGGAAATTCAAACCTAACGGTCCTAGTTCGGCAATCAAGCTTGGAAAAACATGAATAAAGCCAGTCCATACCCATTATTACATCAAAATCCACCATCCCTAATTCAATGAGATCAGTCATGTGGTGCCCGACCACGCACCGTGACAACACAATCCCTATGAACCCTCGTGGCCACAAAAGACTCACCAACTAGAGTAGATATAGAGAACGGCTCATGAAGTTGTTTCAGTTCTATCCCGAATTCCATAGCAACATAGGGAGCAACATAGGATAAAGTGGAACCGGTATCAATAAGAGTATACATATTCATGACATCGGACAGTCAATATACATGTGACCATATCTAGAGAAGCCTCTGAACCCTGGCGACCCTTCATAGCATAGAAACGATTGGGTCCTCCTGACATGGGGGCCTCCGTTGCTGTTGAAATTTCCCACCAGGCCGACCATGCTGGTAGGATCCCCTATTGCCCTGGCTAGGTCTAAAATGACTCCATTGCTGCTGACTGGGTCCTAATGGTTGTGCACCAACCTAAGACTGAGAAAAGGACTGAGATAGACCTAACGACCCTCCCTTAAACGTTATCCCGCCATCACCACCATAAGTACCACTAAAGTTGCCCACTGATCGGGCCCTGTTGCTACCCTCTCGCCCCATTCTACTCTTCAACTTACGGTTCTCTGTGGCTTGAGCAAAGGCCACCATCTTCCCATAGTTCATGTCGGAATTCAAAGCAGTTATAGCGGCCTCATTAATAACCAATGGGCTAAGGCTCTGCACAAACCGGTGCACTCGAGCCTCCATAGTGGGAAACATATAGATGGCATACTTAGACAGCCGCGCGAACCTTATAAGATACTCCCACACACTCATGATACCTTATTTTGGACCCTCAAACTCAACGGCATGGGTTGCCTTAGTCTCAGCAGGCAAGAAATGGTCGATGAAGGCGTTGGCAAACTCACTCCACCTCGCTGGAGGGCTCCCCTCCTCACGGGAGTCCTCCCAAATCTCAAACCAAGAATAGGCCACCCCTTTCAGGCAGTAGGAGGACAATTTCACTCCCTCCGTCTCGATAGCACGCATAACTCAGAGGGTCTTGTGCATCTCATCAATAAAGTCCTGGGGGTCCTCCTCAGGATCAGCACCAGTGAACACTGGAGGATCCAACTGAAGAAACCTATTCACCCTCGAACTGGTAAAATCCCCTAGCTGACTGGAAGAGGTAGGTGCAACATTCGATCTCTAGGCCTAGAAAGTCACTATCTGAGCTAACATCTGTATGGCTCCCCTAATATCCCCATCAGACACACTGGGATTTGAAGCTGGGGCTGGAAGTGGAACTGGAATATCAGTCGGGGTGGAATAGTCGCACCCTCAGTAGGTGCAGGAAATGGTACAGTCTGGCCAGGTGTATTAGAATCAGGCAGTGTAGTAGTCGGGGGAATATTCTCACCTCTCGGGTGCTCACCTGCATTATCAAGTAATGAATCAACTGCCACTCCTGCGGTGGCATTGGCTCCTTGGCCATATGTTACCTTCTTCCTCGGCGCCATGTACTAAAGAGTTAAAGGAGGAGCAATCTTACAATCAGCTTTATCGCATGATCTAGAACATCAAAGAAGGGTATTATTCCTAAATGCCCAAGTAGCCTCCTAATTAGATATGTGGTCGACAATACACCGATAAGAAGGACTCTACTATACACGGCTCCGAGACATCCTAGTGCACTATAAAACCTTAGGCTCTCATACCAAACTTGTCATACCCTGACTTTGGGGAACGCAACCGGCGCTCAACCGAGAAACCCCATTCGAGCAAGCCTACACAATGCCATCTCCCCAACTCACCCATGAATAAAGAGAAGAAACCATTTCATTAATTAGACGGTAAGAGATCATGTGTACAACACTGGTTCATTTCCATAATTTACATCATTAACAAGTCTCCAAAATAGTACACTATACAATCATAGTTAAAGTGGAGCAGATGATACAACTACAATATTTTTAGTTTAACCTTCCCAAAATAAGATACAACCCACACTATGTCTGCGAAGCCTCTAACAGAACAAAGAGTGCCATCACAGTACCGGCAATAAGGCGCCGACTATACCTCAAAACACTATGTACAAAGGACAAGAGATACATGACCTCAAAATAAAGTGGGGCTCACCAAGTCAGCTGAGGAGAGGGTGTGCCACTATCACTGATCAATACCACCTGCTATGGAACCACCTGCATCCATTAAAGATGCAGCGCCCCCGGCAAAAGGGATGTTAGTACATATAGAATAGTACTAGTATGTAAAACTAAACACACTCTGAATAGAACGAGTAACAGTAAATGGAGAGGAAAACATGAAATCAATAAGAGACTCAAACAGTATCAAGGTGTCAAGTTAGGGGAAAGGTAAATTTCAAGTAAGTTTCAGTAATTTAAGTTGGGAGATCTTTAGTATCGATACACCACCATATTTTTAGTACGAAGTCCGATCTCAACCCAATTGTCTAAGTTGCCTCACCGCGAGACATCCACTCGTAAGGCCACCATGTGCGCGACATGGAATCCGATCTCAGGCCGATCGACTAAGCTGTCGCACCACAATGCTGTGTGGGTCGATATCCCATCACTTCTTGCTAGAAATAATCTCATCCCATTTAAGGGGAAACATCTCAACACATCAATCTCATCCCATATAAGGGAAAACATCTCATCACATTAGCACAGGGACTTACCCCTCAATCACTCCTACACCAGCACGTGTAGTTTCGGGGTTAGGTTATTTCGACCTACCCTTCCTCGATGACTAAACAATACTCCCAAAGCATTTATTATCAAAAGGATTCACCACCCTTTTCATAATTGTTTACACACCTTTCCATTTCACTAGCACTAGCAGCCACAATTTTAATGTCGTTCTTAGTACGTTGGCCACAATTCATATTTCATGCTTACTATTTCAGTTTTAATCATCATCATGGATCATTAACAACAAACATTTCTATTCAAGACGTTAAGTACACATTTGAGCAAATAAGGGTCTTTGGCACATGTGACTTCCTACACAGTTCGACATGATAGTTTTCATTAAAATCACATTTTTGAAGACAAAACATGTTAACACATAACCTATACTTAAATCACATTCCCGAAGGATAACACAATAAGATAAAAGCATTCGAAATAGTCAAATTTATAATAATCAACTAGGGACTTACAAGAACATCGTGAGACTCAAGTCTAAGAGAGAAGTTTAGCCAACATACCTCGCCTTGAGCTTCCTTAAATTACTACAATATTCCAAAAATCTTAGCCACTTTGATCTATTTAGCAATATAGCAAAATTGAATACAAATTAGGAAGGAGTTCATGGTTCCAGCTCATTTGAGCATTTTATCAAACACTAGGTGGGCATTATATTTTCTAGCTTCTCCTATGATGGATTTCCCTCATCCCACAACCCAAGGTCTACCCATTTGGGCTCAAATACCTTCCCACACTCATGATTGTACATGCATGCATAGATACACCCTCATACCCAAGAATTGCTTGCCTTATTACCTATTTTTAGTTAAATCTCGAAAGTAAGGGTTAGAGTGTAGAATCTTACCTCTAGGATTAAGACCTTGTGACTATTTCTTGTGAGTTCTTCAAGACTTGAGCCAAGATTGGTAAACACATAGCTTAGGGATACCCTCCTCACTCTAGACCACTTCCTTCTCTCTAAAATACCAGTTAGGACCATCCAAAATAGATCCCAAGTTATTTTTATAAAAATAGGATCGGGTGAAATTTTTCAAACTTAAACTCTATCAAGTCGGGTCTGGGGTTGCAGACCGGACCGCAAAAGAGGTATGCGGCCTGCAAAGGGGACCGCAGAAAAGGATTCCAAAACTGGGATGTTTGGGTTGGGTCAGCGGCAGGTCTGCGATCCGCAGACCAGTTCTGCTGTCGCATAATGGATCGCAGAACCTCATTCCGAAGTTTCTCATGTTGGCTTATGCGACGAAAGTGTGGCCCGCGAAACGATTATGCAGCCGCATAATCGACCATAAAATATCATCCCAAATTGTACCCAGTTCTCTGCTTCACTTTACGGCAAATCTGCAGTTCGCAGATCAGTTCTGTGACCGCAGAAACGCCCTACTCTGCCAAAACTTTTTTTCAACTCTCCAATGCGCTGTTTAACCCAAAAGTTCGTACCGCGGTTAGTTTGGCACCACGAAATCCCAAATTTTAGGTGAAATTTTACGGGGCCTTAGATCTTAGGAGAGCAAAAGAGGATGTTGCTATTGCCCAACAGGATTTACAAGATCGTTTGAATGCAGCTGAAGTCATGGTAGCTAATCAGCGGATATATATATATTGTACTGCCAAACCAAGAGGAAATGCTGAACCAAATACAGCGTCATTTTAGCATCCAAGTTTGAATGTTTCCTTTTTTGTATGATTCAACGAAGATTGAGCTCTACCAGATTATCAATTTGGGTACACTAAACTTCATACTATTTATTTTTTTCTCATTTTTATTTTTTATATTAAAATTCAATTATTTATTTCACCAATTATACTATAAGTTTAACATGAAGTTGTAGTTTATACCAAATATATTTTATTTATATCATGATATCATAAAGTATTAAATTAAATCTTAATTGTTCTTCTATCTTTATGCATGTATATGAAGGTAACAGTTGGATTAAGACTAATTACAAGTGAAGTGTTGTTGCATCCCTCCACTTCACAGTCCTTGTTTAGGAGTAATATTTAGTATATCTCAGCTTTTAGATAGACATTCATGTTGGACAGATTTTACTTTAATTATGTTTTGTTTAATTTAAGGAGCTTTTATCTCAATATAGTTTTTGTTATTAGTTGTATCATCATCGGTGAATATTTGTGTTGTTACCTTGATTGTTTATTTTTCTGTTATTACCTTGATTGTTTCATTACATATTTTCAAATTCGTGTAATGCCAATCTAAATACCAATACGAATATAAACGTCATCAAATATTTGTTATTAGTAACAAAAAAGTTCACTTATGTATAGTATTTAGGAGAATCACATTTTCGTCACAAGACAAAGTAAGTGTGTCATAAATTCACTATATTTAGTGACAAAAATAATATATGACCCATAATTATCTTTTTATTAACTACGAATTAACTATGTAATTTATGCTAGTTGTAATTGTCATTAATCAAGATAATTTATAGTGACAATTTTGCTTTGTCGGTAAAGGCAATTTATTTAGTGACGAGATTATAGTTTTAACTACAAAATTATAAGTGTCACTAATTTATATATTTTGGGACGAAATACCTTTTTTGTAGATAAAAGGTAGTGTTTAATGACGAAATTATATTTTTTAGCTGCGAAAACCGCACGGCTTTAGAGACAATTGACCGTCGCTAATTAACTAAATATTTAGCAATGAGGTCGTTTCGTCGGCATTATTGCACTTTTTAGGGACGAAACTGCACTATTAAGTTAAAAAATGTACTTTTTATGACAAATAAATATGTCATAAATATTACGTATTTGGGGACAAAAAATAGATTTTGTAGTTTATATATCATTATTTAGCGACGAAACAAAAAGTTTCCTTTGTATATTATTAGTGAAGGTGTCTCAGAGACAAAACATTGACTAAAATAATTGTCACGCCCCAAAACCGAGGAGCGCGATCGGCGCTCAACCGAGTGAACCCGACCGAACAAGCCTGTTAGATTTTCTTCTACCCAAACTCATCCACGAATGAAGATAATACATATTTTCATTAATTATACAAAAACGTGATCATGTCTCCAATACAATCTATTACCAATAGTTTTCATCATTTTTAAAGTCTCAAATGGGACAAGTAATACAACCACAACATAACATAGTTTGTCTTTTCCAACACCAATACACAACCCACACTATGTCTACGGAGCCTCTATAGATGAAGAAGAGTACAATGATAATGCCGGCAACAAGGCCCCGGCTATACTTCAAACAAAATACACAAAGAACAAATGATACATAACCCCGAGATGAAGTGGGGCTCACTAAGTCAGCTGGGAAGAAGGTGTACTGATATCACTGATCAATACCTCATGTTGTGGAATCACCTGCATCCATTTAAAGATGCAGCGCCCCCGGTAAAAGGGACGTTAGTACCGTCGAATAGTACTAGTATGAAAACCAAACACCAATTTAAGAATTTAGAAATACAATATGAATATGATGAATCAGGGCGACAATAGCATGATATAGCTAACCGTTTAAACCAGAGCAAGCTTGTGAAGGTGCAAGTACAATACCACAAATCTAATCAAGCGGCCATGCCGCCTCACCCCAATATATGCGGGTGAATATATAACCACAGTACCAAGAACCTACACAAAGCGGCTATACCGCCTCACCCCAATGTATGCGGGTGGAAATACGTCAACGATACCAATACCAACACAAATCGGCTATGCCGCCTCACTCCAATGTATGCGGGTGGAGGTGCAGTCCCACAATACCATAATCCCTACACAAAATGGTCATGCCGCCTCACCCCAATATATGCAGGTGGAGTTGTATCACAATCACAATCTCTACATAACTTGGCATAATAACTTTCATATAAATCACGACTTGAAATTATAACATGTGGATACACAATCCATAGTTTGGAATACATCCTCAATTTATAATGCAATATGATAAGAGAATTTGAAATACGAATTGAACATATATCTTTATCACAAAACTTATCGGAATACTCGATTTGTAATCAACATCTTGGAACTTACAAGACTAATGGGAATTCCAATTCTTAAAGAAGAATTTAGCCTACATACCTCACTTGAGCTTCCTTACACTCTAAATATTTCGAAATTCTTAGCAACTTCAATCTATTTTAGAAATATAACAAGTTGAACCAAAATTAGGACGATGATAATGGTTCTAGCTCATTTGAGCATTTTATCAAATACTAGGTGTGCATTAAGGTTTCAAGCTCCTTTTATGGAGGATTACATCGTCCCACAACCCAATTTTCAGTTTCGATTATTAAGCACGAAACTTCCGAGGCGAATGACCCAGTCCTATAGAAATAGTGATACTCAGTACTGCCGAGGTGAACAGCTTGATCCCCTAAGGACAGTGTTACCAGCCTGTTGAAGCGAACGACTCGATCCCATAAGAGTAGTGCTACCATATTGCCGAGGTGAACGGCCTGATCCTATAAGAATAGTCTTACCAACCTGCCGAGGCAAACAGCCTGATCCCATAAGAGGAATTTATTTCATTGCTGATGCGAACGACCCAATCCCATAAGCGTAGAGCAATTTACTTCGCTCGCGGAAACACGTGCGAGAAAGAGAAGACACAGATCTATAGTTAATCAAATATTTCCCAACTTTATAAAAGTAGAGGCTAAGCTGATATCTTTATTTAAAAAAAATCTCGATCTCAGTTAAAATCAACAAAATTAATACACATGATAGGCATAAATAGCACAATTAAAGGCATGATGTGAATCTAAGTCTACACTGACATATCATGAATATAGCTACGTACGGACTCTCGTCACCTCGTGCGTACGTAGCTCCCCACAACAAGTAGCACACCACAATTAATACACCTAAGGCGATAAGTTCACTCTTGCAAGGTTAGGCAAGAGACTTACCTCAATTTCATATTCTCAACCGGCTCTTCAACCTCACTAGAACTCCTTAAACAACGGTGAGGACTTCGAAACTAACCAAAAGTCGTATAAACTACTCAAAAGTTCATATTTTAGCTATTAGAGTAATTACCCAAACCAATTGGGAAGATTCCTAAAATTCACCCCGAGCTCACGTGCCCGGATTTCGGAAATATTCGAATATAAAAGTTAACCATAACCTCACCAGTCCATAAATGTGTTTTGTTTCAAAATCTGAGTCCAAATCGACTCTCAAAACTTAAATCCGAGTCCAATGGAAATGTTTCTCAAAATTGCACTTTGATTATAGTAATTTTGACATTAAATCTCATGTATAATCATGTAAAATAGTTGGAAATTAAACAAAATCACTTACCCAAAGATTGTAGATGAAAATCCCTCTTCAAAATTGCCTCCTGCTGAGTCTAGGGTTCCAAAATATAAAAATGAGACCAAAATCCCATCCCTCAACTCTTATGTCCAGTCGCAAGTGTCGCAATTGCGACATGGGGTTCGCAAATGTGATCCCTTCAAATGTGAAGAAACCATCACAAAAACGAAGTCTTTCACACACCTGCTATAGTCGCAAATGCGACATATTGTTCGTAATTGCGAACATTTGACTTCCGAAAATGAGGCCGAAAGGAACACAAATGCGAACCAGCTTACCCAGGTGCCCATAAAAATGCGAACCCAGTAAACTTGGCCTAACATCGCAATTGCGATCGAAAACATGCGAATGCAAGACCTGGGCATCGGATTACACCAGCACATTTCGAACTCTTCCAATTATTTCAAAATGCATCTGAAATCCGCCCGAGCCCTCGAGGCTCCAAACCAAACATAAATACAAGTCTAAAAATATAATATGAGCTCGCTCGCACGATCGAGTCATCCAAATAGCGGTGGAATTGAGTCATAAGCTCTACAGAATACAACTAGAGCACTACTACATCACTGTTCGAAAGAAAAATACAACAGGAAGTAATATAGGGAAGGTGACTCCGAGGCCTACGGACGTGGAGCAGGTATACCTTGAAGTCTCCCAAGCAGCAGCTACAAATAACCTCTAACGACCGGCACGAGCAGATGTACCTTGATCTGCACAAAAATATATGTAGAAGTGTAGTATGAATACACCACAATGGTACACAGTAAGAATCAAGCCTAACCTCAATAGAGTAGTGACGAGGCCAGGTCAAGACACAGTAGTGACGAGGCCAAGTCAAGATACCTACTAGGATATGAAATAGACAATATAAAAATCTAATACGGATAAGTAACGAAAAGTGAAGAATAACTGATACGGAACAAGATAATAGCAAGAACTAGTACCGAAAGTTAACAATAGAATTAGCAAAAAAGAAGCAACTTAAGTGCTACAATGATCATGTACGGACTAAATCTGCTAGAACAATAAAGAATGAAGTAACAAGAAATATTCCTTCCACAACACTTTGCAACATGAAACAAACACCAAGAAATACAACGGGGTACCGCCTTGTGTATAGCAAAATCAAATCGAGGTACCGCCTCGTATAATCAAGAATCACAACCGAGGTACCGCCTTGTATTCACATTTCTTAATTTCAATCACAATCTTTCCTTATACCGCCGCGTGAGCCATACATTTGAAAATAGGTTTTGAAAATAGTTTTCCTGAAATAGCTACACGCACTTTAGCCCACCTTATGATGTCGTGTAGCTTCACGTAGTTCCCTTACAAGCAACACGCACATAAGTCCCACCTTATACCGTCGCATGCGTGTCAATATCAAATCGCAATAACAATTTGCACCACAAGTGCCCATATATCACAACTTGCCAACAACAACAATATCAATATTTCCACAACAATAGCTCATGGCTCCACCACAACATATACAAGAATATCAACAACAACAATGGATGAAAAATACTCAATAAGATAGATGTTTCAATAATAACCAACATCGCCTCAGCGTATTAACGACTTTCGCAACTCCAACATCAAATAACTCAACAATGAGAAAATAATTTATAACCACGATATTAGATAAAACTAACTCATAATATAGGTAAATAATATTCAACAATGAGTCTCAAATAAGGGAAATCAACAAGTAAAGAGGTAACATGAACAATTAATTCAAACAATGATAATTAGCGATTAAGAGATAACATGTAACAATAAAGGACACAACAAGTTCAACTAAAGCATGGGAGCAATTTAGAAAGTAGGATGTAGAGCAAATACTAAACAAGTCAACTAAGGCATTTAAGGATAGTCTATCACAATTAAGGATAATTTGACTATGAGAATTAAGGACATAATTTGGCATTTCAATTAAAGCATGAAAATAGCCTAAGTAGCCAAAATCGGTCAAATACTACGCACAACCCACATACCCACTCGTCACCTTGCATACACGGATTTCACTTAGTTCAATTGAATCAAACAATACCAATTCTAAGGGGTAGTTCCTACACACGAAGTTAGGCAAGACACTTACCTCAACTAAGCCAATTCAACACTCGAAAATAGCTTTTCTCTTAAACTCTACCTCCACACGACTCAAATCCATCCAAAATCAACTCAATATCAACAAACAATGCTAGGTAATTCAATCGTCATAAATAAAGTTAAGATCTTTATATTTTTTTTTAAAAGTCAACCCGGGGCTCGACCGATCAAAACCTCGGTCCACTGGTAGATTTTGTTTACCCATGAACCCACAAGTTCATATATGTAATTAGTTTCAAAAATCAAGTCCAAATCGACTATCAAAACTCAATTTCTTATTTTTCAAAAACTTGACAAAGTTTCATAAATTCCTACTTTGATTCACATGATTTTAATGTTAAAATCTAAGATATGGTGATCGAATATGATTAGAAATAGATTAGAATCACTTACCCAAGGTTTGTAGGTGAAAATCACCTCTCCAAATCGCCTCATACCGAGTCTAGGGTTCAAAATTGAGAGAATGAACTCAAAATTCCCGTCCCTCAGCTATTTTTCCAATCGCATATGTCGCATTTGCGACCTGGGGTTCATAATTAAGAACCCCGCAAATGTAAAGAATCACTCGCAAATGCGAAGACCCTTCCATCTCTATTGTCATCACAATTGTATATCATGGACCTCCGCAAATGCGACCATGTTGATCGAAAATGCGAACAAGCTTTCCCTAGGTGCACGTCGCAAATGCGAACCCAACAGACTTGGCCTGAGAATTCTTTGGACCTGACTGAATCTGTGGAGACTAAGTAGTCTGGGAAGGTGCACCCCTCCTAAGTCTGGGGTAGTCTCTCACCATGTGGCGGGTATCACCACGCTCAAAATAATCTCTCGGTGGGCATGGGGGTTGGGACTGGCTAGGGCCTTGTCGACTGGACTGACCGCTGAAGGAACCCTGTGCAGGAAGTGCATTAGAAAGTGGGTGAGAAAAGTGTGCAACCTGAGACCTCGGAACAATCGGAGCATCACTAGAAGATGGAAGTGTTGAATGAGCAGGACGGCTCACATAGCCCCTATCATAACGGGTTGTAGCTGCAGCGTGACCACCACTAAATCCCCATGTGCCATGAGGCCTCTTGGCCTCCCTATCATCTCTATCATGGTTTCGCATACCCTCCAACCTTCGTGCAATTTCCATCACCTGCTAAGACGGAGTGTCTGACTCCAACTACCTAGCCATGCTGAATATAATACTCTGGTTGATCCCATCGATGAATTGGCAGACTCGCTCTCTGACTGTAGCGACCAAGGCTGGTGCATGCTTGGATAAAGCATTGAATCGGATAGCATACTCCGACACTAACACGGTACCCTAGTGTAGCCACTCAAACTTCGCGTGTCAAACATCCCGAAGGGTCTGAGGAACAAACTCTCTCAAGAAAACTCTAAAAACGGATCCCATGTAAGTGAAGTTGACTCGGCTGGGCTACCCACCTCGTACCCCCGCAACCACTGATATGCCGCTCCCTTGAAATTGAACGTATTAAAGCAACCCCACTCATCTCTACAATGCACATATAGCAGAGAATGCGGTGACACTCTTTAAGAAAACCACGCGCATCCTCTGAAGCCAAACCACTGAAAGTATGAGGGTGGTACTTCTTGAACCTCTCGAGCTGAAGCTCCTCCTCCTCCGATGTTGCTGCCCTAACCACAGGCTGAAGTGGAGCAACAGGTTGTACCGGTATAATCTCTAAGACTTGATCAACCTGGACCCGTTTTTCTTGGGTACGAGCCGCGAAAGTCTATGCTCCTCCCCCAGCCTGAGATGTGGCTGGTGCAAGTGAGATCAACCCGTCTGAGCTAAGGTACTGAACATGCTCAGGAACTTTGTGATAGTCTCCTAAAATGCTGGGGTGGCAATAGGTGCCTCCGGTGTCTGTCTCCCGACTGGAGCTACTAGTGGCTCCTCTGTCGCAACTGGGGCAGGTGCTATGGCTGCACCACGTGCCCGTCCTCGGCCTCTGCCCTGGCCCCGGCCTCTCACGGCTCTAGAAAGGGGTGCGGGTGTCTAATCGTCAGATCCTGCGGTGCGTGTCCTCACCATCTATGAGAGAATAGAAAGTCAAAGATTTAGTTTTCGAAATCAACCAATTAACACGATAAGGAATCAAAGAAGTGAAGTTTTCCTAATAGTTTCGTAGCCTCTCAAAGATAAGAACAGACGTCTCTGTAACACTAATGAACCTAGAGCTCTAATACCAACTTATCGCGACCCGAATTTACCTCCGAATGACACCTAGCCTCTAAGACTAGGTAAGCATAACGAATAATGACAACTTAACAGATATACATATTAATAAGATGTTGAAAACCACTGAATAAAAGATAAAACCTTCTGAAAATAGAATCTCACAATACACAACCCAAAACCGGGGGAACTGACTCTTAAGCTCTATGGAATACAACTAGAGTACTACTGCATCAGTGTTCGAAAGAAAAATGCAACATGAAGTAAAATAGGGAAGGTGACTCTGAGGCCTGCGGACGTGGAGCAAGTATACCTTGAAGTCTCCCAAGAAGCAGCTATAACAACCTCTAACGACCAACACGAGCATATGTACCTGGAACTGCAAAAGAGGATGTGCAGAACCGTAGTATGAGTACACCACAATGGTACCCAGTAAGTATCAAGCCTAACCTCAGTAGAATAGTGACGAGGCCAGGTCAAGATACCTACTCGGATATGAAATAGACAATATAAAAATGTAATACGGATAAGTAACGCAAAGTAAAGAATAACTGATACGGAACAAGATAATAGCAAGAACTAGTACTAGAAGTTAACAATAGAATTAGTATAAAATAAGCAACTAAAGTGCTACAATGATCATGTACGGATTAGAACTACTAGAACAATAAAGAATGAAGCAAAAAAGAAATATTCCTTCCACAACACTTTGCAACATGAAACAAACAGCAAAAAACATAACAAGGTACCGCCTCGTGTATAACGAACAAACCGAGGTACCGCCTCATATAATCAAGAATCACAACCGAGGTATCACCTTATGTTCACATTTCTCAATTTCAATAATAATCTTTCTTTATACCGCCGCGTGAGCCTTACATTTGAAAACAGTTTTCTCAAAAAAACTACACGCACTTTAGCCCACCTTATGACGACTCGTGGCTTCAGGTAGTTCCTCTACAAGCAACGCACACATAAGTCCCACCTTATACAGCCACACGCACATCAACACAAGTCTTATACCGCCGTATGCGCGTCAATATCATATCACAATAACAATTCTTACCACAAGTGCCCACATATCACAACTTGCCAATAACAACAATATCAATATTTCCACAACAATAGCCCATGGCTCCACCACACCATATACAAGAATATAAACAGCAATAATGAATGAAAAGTACTCAATAAGATAGATGTTTCAACAATAACAAACATCGCCTCAGCGTATTAACGACTTTCGCAACTCCAACACCAAATAATTCAGCAATGAGAAAATAATTTATAACCACGATACTAGATAAAACTAACTCATAATAAAGGAAAATAATATTCAACAATGAGTCTCAAATAAGGGAAATCAACAAGTAAAGGGATAACACGAACAATTAATTCAAACAATGATAATTAGCAATGAAGAGATAACATGTAACAATAAAGGAGACAACAAGTTCAACTAAAGCATGGGAGAAATTTAGCACGTAGGATATAGAACAAATATTAAACAAGTCAACTAAGGCATTTACGGATAGTCTAACACAATTAAGGATAATTTGACTATGAGAATTTAGGACATAATATGGCATTTCAATTAAAGCATGAAAATAGTCTAAGTAGCCAAAATCGGTCAAATACTATGCACAACCCATGTTCCCACTCGTCACCTTGCGTACACGGATTTCACTTAGTTCAATTGAATCAAACAATACCAATCCTAAAGGGTAGTTCCCACACATGAAGTTAGGAAAGACACTTACCTCAACTAAGCCAATTCAACACTCGAAAATAGCTTTTCCCTTAAAATTCGCCTCCACACGACTCAAATCCAACCAAAATAAACTCAATATCAACAAACAATGCTAGGGAATTAAATAGTAATAAATAAAGTTAAGATATTTACACTTTTTCCAAAAAGTCAACCTAGGGCTCGGCTGGTCAAAATCCTGGTCCACTGGTAGATTTCGTCTACCCGTGAACCCACAAGCTCATATATGTGATTAGTTTCAAAAACCAAGTCCAAATCGACTATCAAAACTCAATTTTTTATTTTTCAAAAACTTGACAAAGTTTCATAAATTTTTACTTTGATTCACATGATTTTAATGTTAAAATCTAAGATATGTTGATAGAATATGATTAGAAATAGATTAGAATCACTTACCCAAGGTTTGTAGGTGAAAATACCCTCTCCAAATCGCCTCCTATCGAGTCTAGGGTTCAAAAATGAGAGAATGAACTCAAAAATCTTGTCCCTCAGCTATTTGTCCAGTCGCATTTGCGACCTGGGGTTCACAATTAAGAATCCGGTAAATGCGAAGAATCACTCACAAATGCGAAGACCCTTCCGTCTCTGTTATCATCGCAATTGCGAACTATGGACCTCCGCAAATGCGACCATGTTGATCAAAAATGCCAACAAGCTTTCCCTAGGTGCACGTCACAATTGCGAACCCAGCAGACTTGGCCTACCTTCGCAAATGCAAACTCAGACCTCGTAAATGCGAGATCTGAGGCTTGTGCAGAAAAACCAGCAACTTTGATTCCAACAACACTCCGCTAAGCGTCCGAAACTCACCCGAACACTTGGGGCTCCAAACCAAACATCCACACAAGTCTAAAAATATCATACGAACTCGCTCGCGCAATCGAAACACATAAATAACATCTAAAACTACGAATTGAGCTTTAACCGCATGAATTTCAAAGAAACTTTTAAGCACTTCTCGAATTACGACTAAGCGTCTGAATCTTATCAAATCAACTACAATCGACACCAAATTTTGTAGACAAGTTCTAAATGACATAACGAACCTATTCCAAGTGCCAAAATCAAATTCCGAGCTCAATAGCTAAAAGTTAACCTACGGTCAAACTTTTTAACTTAAAATTGCCAAATTTTGAAAAATTAACACAAGTCAACTTACGGACTTTCAAAATCAATTTCGGGTATACGACCAAGTCCGAAATCACGATACGAAGCTATCAGAGTCATAAAAGCACAATCCCGGGGTCGTTTTTGTAAAAGTCAATGTTTGGTCAATATTTCAAATTAAAGCTTCTAAGTCTAGAATCAAGGGTCCAAATCAACCTGAAAGCTTCCCGGAATGGAACTAATCAACCCCGCAAGTCATAAAAGCACAAACACACAACTGTGAAGCAATAAAAGAGGTAACAGACGCAATTACACAAAACGACTGATTGGGTTGTTACATTTTGTTGTAAATTTTTTCACTTTGTTTTTTTTTTCTTACTAATAAAATTATGCACTCTTATTCATCTTTTCTTATTTTTATTTTATTTTTTAGTTATTTTTCTTAACATTTTTTCACTTTTTCCTTTTTATTATTATTTTTCATCTTAATTTTTTTTGTTATTTTATAGTAAAATACTTCCTCCAAAAACTGTTATCACTTTTTTATACTTTTATTTTTATTTATTATTTAAATAAATAATCGAGTCTTAAAATTTATTTGGGATACTTTCTAAAAATTATCAATCGATTATGATTACCGAGAGTTGCCATTATTACTCTCATTGATCTTTTTAATTTTTTATTAATTTTTTATAGATATTTTTTTTCATTTTTAAATAAATTTTAGATTTTATTTTCTAAAGTAAAATTTGTTCATTCAAAACATCTATAACCTTTTTACCCTAATAAATATTATTTTTTATCTTAGTTTTTTCTATTATTTTTTCAGTAAAATTTCTCTAGTAATATTTTTATCACTTTGTTTTACTTTTTTTTTTATTCATAGATAAATAATCTGGTGCTAAAATTAGTATAGAATACGTTCTTTTTAAGAAACTAAGGCTTTTTAAAGATATAAATCCGTCACTATTTTTTACCTTTTTCTTTTCTTCTTTCTAGTTAAATCGGTGAATTTTGAGATTTAGTATACTATGCTAATTATGGTATATTAATCTGTTGTATACTAAGGATATTAAGAGTACCATGATTCAACAGTAATTATGGTATACCAATATGTAATATACCAAGAATATTGGGTATACCATTTAACATACTCTAACAAAGTATATCATACTTTAACACTAATCATGGTATACCAATGTACAGTATACCAAAGAATATTGAGAATACCAAAATTTAACACTAATCATGGTATACCTAATATATTTGGTATATTATTTAACATACTCACATAAAGTATACCATGATTTAACAGTAATACCAATGTGAAGTATACCTAGAATATTCAAAATATTATTTAACATACCCATACAAAGTATACCACAATTCAACAAAAATTACGGTATACCAAAAAGTAGCATAATGTTGACATGATAGGTCAATTTGAGTTTTAGCCTTTATTTTTGTGTTCTGAGACCTTGATTAACTCTATTTAGTATTTATCGATTTGTGTACGTAGTCTGTGTCTTGTTCCGGAAAGTTTTTATTTGAAAAATTGAAGAAAATGTGAATTTTTACCTTAAAAATAATGGGAGTTGACTACGGTCAACATTTTGTGTAAACGGACTCGGATTAGTATTTTGAAGGTCCCAGTGGATATATATCGTGATTTGGGACTTGGACGTATGCCCAGAATTGAATTCGGAAATCCCTAACTTGATTTGATGTGATTTGATAAAAACTAATAATTTGAAGGTTTAAAGAATTCCGAAGTTTGACCGTAGGTTGACTTTATATCTACCGGAATCAGATTTAAGTTTTGAGACTTTGTATAGGTTCATTTTACTATCATTAAATTGTCTGCAAAATTTGGTTCAGAATGGATTTGATTTGACATGATTTGGACGTTCGTAAGTTTTAAAGTTCTTATGTTTCTTTGAAAACTTTCATGCACTTTGATGTCCGATTCGTAGTTCTAGGTGTTATTGTAGTGCTTTGATCGTACGAGCGAGTTCGTATGATACTATTACACTTGTGTGCATGTTTGGTTTGGAGCTCGAGGGGATCGGGTGATTTTTGGATAGGCTACATATCGATTTTGGACTTAAAAGGTTGATGGTTTTCACTTTTGTTGATGTCTAGTGTGTTGTTCTTCGCGATCACGAAGGGTAACTTGGGGCTGGGGAGGTTTTCTTCTAAGCTAACACAGAGAAGAGGTTGCGAACGTGAAGCATCGGAGGGATTACCCTTCGCGAACGCGGCCCTTCACTCGCGAACGCGATGGGTAAGGGATTCTGGGGGGGAGGGCTGGGGTTTGTTCTACGCGAACGCGAGCCTAGGATCGCAAACGTGATGGCCGGGGGAGACAGGTCATCGTGAACGCATGCAACCCCTTGCAAATGCGAAGGCTATTTTGGCTGATGCTCCTCGTGATCGCGTCAAACCCT
This sequence comes from Nicotiana tabacum, assembly GCF_000715075.1. NCBI lineage: Eukaryota > Viridiplantae > Streptophyta > Magnoliopsida > Solanales > Solanaceae > Nicotiana > Nicotiana tabacum. Next base: position 86,318,851 of record NC_134083.1, read on the forward strand.
TCGCGAACGCGAAGAAATCCTGACGCCCAGTGACTTAAATATCCCAAAGTTGGGATTTAACCCATTTGTCACCATTTCCAAGTTTGAGCTCGGCTTAGAGGCGATTGGGAAGAGAAATTTTATCCCAACTTCATAGGTTAGTAGATTTTAACTTGTTTTCTTCCATTTTCATAAACACCCATTGATTTCTAACCTTTAATCTATGCTTTCACTGTAGAAATTAGGGATTTAGATGGAAATTAGGAATTTTGAGAATTTGAGATTTAGATCTCAAATTGAGGTCGAATTTCAAAACTAATCACATAATCAGGCTCGGGGTGAATGGGTAATTAGATTTTGGTCCGAATCGCGGGTTTTGACCAAGCAGGCATAGGGTTGAGTTTTGTTGACTTTTTCCAAAATCATTAAAGATTGAATCTTTTTCACTCGTGGGAAGTTTCTAAAGCTTATTTTGAATTGTTTGAACTATATTTGATTAGATTTGATTGGTTTGGAGGCGAATTTTAGAGAAGATGCCCGGTTGAGCTTTAATTTGATTGCAGAGTGAGGTAAGTATTGGATCTAACCTTTACTTGAGGGAATTAGGAATTTTTGAACTATGTGTTGTGTGGATTATGTGAGAAAATGGCGTATATGTGAGGTGACGAGTGTATATACGTAGTCAAGATATTTGTTTCCATGTTTTCTTGTTATTTCCTGAATTATCTTATTCCATGCCTTAATTGTTACATTCTTTATTTGACTTCTATGTCGTAATTGTTATTTGTGATTTTATTATTTTTGCATTAAAATTTTCGTCCCTTCCACGACTCTGTGCTTATTTGCTACTTGTCTTAATTGTTTTACTTGCATACCTTAATTGTCACATGCTTAACTTGTCCTATTATTTTTGTAATATTATTGCATTTTAAGATGTAGTTTTATTTGTGTAAGTCGTTGAGTGTGTTAGACACCGATAAACTTGCAAAGTATAAACTTCAAATTTTAAGGATTCTTAATTATTACGTGGTCCTTTATTGCCTTGCACTCTTATTCATTGATGTAAAAATCCTTGTAAATTGAGTTATTGGATTGTTTATGTTAATTAAAATTGATTGGGGTTCAGGTTGCATGCCTCAACGAAAATTAAAAGATAATGAATTGAAACGGTGGAATAAGGGAGGATGCTTGATGTTGATAAATGATGATATGGTGGGATCGGGTTGCGCGCCTCAACGAATTTTATATTCATACTTGATGTTGATAAATGATGATATGGTGGGATCGGGTTGTGCATCGTAATGGATTGTATACGTGCTTTTCCTTCCCTATTATTATTATTATTATTATTATTACTGCGTACAGGTTATTATAAGTGGACTGCTTTATCCTCGTCACTATTCGTTGAGGTTAGGCTAGGCACTTACTAAGTACATGGGGTCGGTTGTACTCATACTACACTCTGCACTTCTTGTGCCGATACCATAGTTGGTCCTAACGGCGTTCAGTAGATTTTGCTCGAATTCACTCGCTGACAGAGACTTGAGGTACAACTACACGTCGTCTGCATCCCTAAAGTCACCTTCCATCCTATCTTTACTGTTTTTATGAGCTTCAAAATAATGTATTTTATTCAGACCATGTTTGTAGTACTCTAGATATTCATGTACTCGTGACACCAGCTTCTGGATTATGTTTAAACTTCAATGATCAGTATTACTTTACTATACTTCAGACTTATATTATTTTCATTGTTAATACATTGTTGTAAATTATTAAAATCTGTTAATTTTCAGTTTCACGTCAGCTTTCCTAGCAAGTAGATGTTATGCGCCATCATGACCCCAAGATTGGGATTCCAGGTCATGACAAGTTGGTATCAGAGCACTAGGTTGCCTAGGTCTCACAAGTCATGACCAAGCTTAGGAGAGTTTGGAGGATCGGTACAGTGACGTCTGTACTTATCTACCAGAGACTATGGAGTTTTAGGAAAAACAATTCACTTCTTTCTTTCCCTATCATGCGATTTTGTTCTATCATTGATGTTTGAATAGTTCCATTCTTGTTCTCTTGCAGATGGTGAGAACACGCACAGCATCTACAGTTAGGCAGGAGCCGGAGCCCCATGTTGCAGCTACTACCATGTAGGGCTACTTATCGGGCGGATTGGACGGTTATTTACTCTTAACGGTTTGGCTTATCGGTTATCAGTTTTTAAATGTATTAATCTGCTAGCCACCCGATAAGATATCATTCGGATTGGTATCGGTTTACCTATTATCGGGCGGTTATCGGTTTAGTTTCAGTTGATTGAAACTTAACATACTTCAACACGGTGTTGGGGAGTACATCCCCGAGACAACAATATAGTCAACATTTCTCATACATATAAATCAACTAAATTACACCATGTGGCCATATTACTAGAATCAAATGCTGGATATCAAATACTTCTTTTATCTTCTCATACTACATTCAAGTGGATGGTAAGGGATTGAGAAGTGCACAACAGAATACATCATCAGTATCATTTGAACAGATTTCTTATTGTTTAAGAAGATGACAAACTGTTAAAAAATAAAAACACAACTTGGTTAAGATTGAACTTAACCAATTCGATAATCCAGCTGCGAAGTCTGCTACCATGTCCTCTATCAAGATGATATGCTGGCAGTCTTCCATCGAGGCACACTGTTTGATGTCTCATAAACAAATAAATACTTAGTACTCATAGAAATCTGCATGTGATTCTCTTTACTCTATGTTGCTTAATGTATTGTGTAGTGGCACTGTGAACTATGGTGATGTTGACAATCAGCTCTTTTTGAGCCATAATAGTAGTCAACATTGCTAGCAATGCTAACAAGAAGCTGGTTGCCATCCTGCAAAACATTCAAATTATTAAACAGTTGTTGGTTCATGCTTATATTGCTTTTTTATTTATTCTTCAATTACTATTGTTTATTATGAAACCTCCCACGCTGGTAATATAAATAATTGAATCTTTCTTCTAAAGTTTAGAAATATATATATATATATATATATATATATATATATATATATATATATATATATATATATATATATATATATATATATATATATATATATATATATATATATATATATATATATATTCTTAACGGGTTAACGGATTATCCGTTAAGAAAATTGAATAATCCGCCCCCAAACCGATAAGCCGTTAATAAAAAAATTTAATCCATTCCCCGTCCGTTAAACTGTTAATCTGATACCAATAAGCCATTAAGCTTCGGTTTCGATTCGGTTTTCGGTTTCGGTTTAATTTTGAACACCCTTACTACCAGGGGCAGAGGCCAAAGTAGAGTCATATCCCAGCTCAGACCATACCTATCGGACTAGCTCAGGTCCCGGAGGGGTACTTTAGGTAAATGTCATCCTCCCAGACCGTTTCAGTCAGCACTTCAAGCATTCTATGGTGCTTCACGTAGTCGTGGTCCTTATGTATCTCATCCTGGGCAGCTAGCCTATAGTGCACCATCAGCTCCTATTAGTTCGCCTCCGATCCAGAGCTTCCATAGTGGTTATCCGGCCCGTTCAGGTCAGTTTCATCTTCAGCAGCCACAGCAGCTAGGAAGATATTTTGAGTGTAGGGGTACAGGTCACATCAAGAGGTACTACCCGAGATTGTTGAGCAGCATGCCACAACAGAGTTCTCGTGCCATGGTTCCGGTACCGGTTGCTTCACTTGCTCAACCAGCTAGAGGCGTAGGTCAGGCTGCCAGAGGTGGAGGTCAGGCCATTAGAGGTGGAGGTCAGGCTGCTAGAGGTGGAGGCCAGCTAGCTAGAGGTCATCCGAGAGGTGGAAGTCAGGGTGGTGGGGCCCAGTCCCATTTTTATGCATTCCCAGCTAGACCTGAGGCCTAGTCATCTGACGTCATTATCATAGGTATTGTTTCAGTTTGCCATAGAGATGCTTCAGTTCTATTTGACACGGGCTCTACTTATTCCTACGTGTTATCCTATTTTGCTTCATATCTGGTTATGCCTCCTGATTCTTTGAGTGCTCCTATGTATGTGTCCACGCATGTAAGAGATTCTATTATTGTATACCATGTCTATCACTCATGTATGATTACTATTAGGAGTCTCGAGACTAGTGTAGATATCCTACTTCTTGATATAGTAGACTTTGATATTATTTTGGGCATGGATTGTTGTCACCTTATCATGTTATATTGGACAGTCACGCCAAGATATCAAGAGCAAGTATCTGTTGCTGAGGATTGATGACTTAAGCTTCATGGTGCCAAAGTATTTTTGAAGATTGATTTGAGGTCTGGCTACCATCAGTTGAATATTAGGGCATCGGATGTCCCTAAGACACCTTTTCGGAGTCGGTATGGGCATTATGAGTTCATAGTGATGTCATTTGGGTTGACAAATGCCCCAGCAGTATTTATGGATTTGATGAACCGTGTATTTAAGCCCTATTTGGATTCTTTTATGATCGTATTAATTGATGATATCTTAATCTACTCTCGCAGTCGAGAGGAGCATGAGCAGCATCTTCGAGTTGTACTTCAAACTCTGAGAGATAGTAAGTTATATGCCAAATTTTCATAGTGTGAGTTTTGGTTGGACTCGGTCGCCTTTTTGGGGCATGTTGTGTCAGCCGAGGGCATAAAAGTGCATCCTAAGAAGATTAAGGCGGTTCATAACTGGCCCAGACCTACTTCAACTACAGAGATTTGGAGTTTACTGGGTTTGGCGAGTTATTATCGCTGATTCGTGGAGGGTTTTCATCCATAGCAGCCCTATTGACTAGATTGACCCAGAAGTGTGCTCCGTTCAGGTGGTCCGATGAGTGTTAGATGAGCTTTCAGAAGCTCAAGACTGCCTTGACTACAGCCCCAGTGTTAGTGTTGCCCACAGGTTCAGGAACCTACACGATGTATTGTGATGCATCGCTTGTTGGGCTCGGTACAGTATTGATGCACGATGGCAGGGTGATTGCATGTGTGTCACGGCAGTTGAAGGTTCACGAGAAGAATTATCATGTTCATGACTTAGAGTTGGCAGCCATTGTTCATGCACTGAAGATTTGGAGGCATTACCTCTACAGCGTGTCATGTAAGGTATTCACGGATCATTAGAGTCTACAGTATCAGTTCAAGCAAAAGGATCTCAACTTTAGGCAACGGAGGTGGTTGGAGCTTTTGAAAGACTATGATATTACCATTTTGTATCATCCCGGGAAGGCCAATGTAATGGCCGATGCCTTGAGTAGAAAGCTTGTAAGTATGGGTAGCCTTGTATATATTCCAGTTGGTGAGAGGCCGCTAGCATAAGATGTTCAGGCTTTGGCCAATCGGTTCATGAGGTTACATGTTTCGGAACCTAGTCGAGTTCTAGCTTGCATGGTCTCTCGGTCGTTTTTATATGAGCACATTAGAGAGCATCATTATGACAACCCGTTTGCTTGTCCTTAAGGACATGGTGCAGCACGGTGGTGCCAAGCAGGTTACTATTGGATATGATGGGGTGTTGCGGATGCAGGGTCGGATTAGTGTGCCCAATGGATTGTGTTGTTGGGCTCCCACGGACTTCGAAGTAATTCGACACAGTATGGTTCATTATGGACAGATTGACCAAGTCGGCACATTTCATTCCAATAGCAGTTACATATTCTTTAGAGCGGTTGGCTGAGATCTATATCTGCAAGATCATTCATCTTCACGGGTTGTGTCACGACCCCAAATTCCCTCCGTAGGAGGTCGTGATGGCACCTAGTCTCTAAGACTAGGTAAGCCTATCAATGCGGAATAATCATAAATATCTGAAATAAATAAACTACAATTCAAATAATTACAACTCCCAAAACCCGGTAGAAATAAGTCACAAGCTTCTAAGAATTTTATCCTCAATGTCTCTCTCTCTCTCTCTCTCTCTCTCTCTCTCTCTCTCTCTCTCTCTCTCTCTCTCTCTCTCTATATATATATATATATATATATATATATATATATATATATATATATATATATATATATATATATATATATATATATATATATATATATATATATATATATATATATATATATATATATATATATATATATATATATATATATATCCGGAGTCTGCGGACGCTGGCAGATATACCTCGAAGTCTCCGTGTACAGGTAACTTACTGATGTCGGGGATTGTAAGGAGTACCTGGATCTGCACAAAAAGATGTACAGAAGCATAGTATGAGTACACTACAGCGGTTCCCAGTAAGTGTCAAGCTTAACCTCAGTAGAGTAGTAACGGGGTCAGGTCAGGCCCTACTGAAAAATAATAATAGCATGGTAAAATGTTAACAATATAATAAAATAAATGACAATGGAAATGAATCAAATAGCATGTCACCATTTAGTTACACAAAATAATGGCAAATAATATCTCGTGGAATCAAAACAGAATTCCTTTCAACTTTAAAAAAATCACAATAAATAATCAAAGGCAACTACGACCATGAATCAATATCATCAAGGGCACACCCGAGGTACCGCCTCGTAGTCCCAAATCATAAATAAATTCACAATATCTCATTTTCTTATCTCACCGCGGGAGCCTTCACAATTTATTTTAACGAAAATATTTTTTTCTAAATAGCATCCCGCGTTTTAGCCATCCTTATCACACCGCATGACTTCTAGTAGTTACCCCTACTAACCACGCATATCAAGCCACCCTTATCTCATCGCATGTGTTTTAATACCCAGACATTATACCATCGCATGCGTATCAACATCACAATATATCATAATTTCCACCTCAAGTGCTCAAATAATTTAACTTGCCAAAATAATTCAACAACAAGGTTTTCCACAATAAAGAACTCACGGCTCATGCCAACATAAATCATCAATAATAGTTTTCTACAATAAAGAGCTCACGGCTCCATCACAATGAGTACGAAAATCTTACAAAAATATTCAGGAATAAATAATTCAGCAAAATAATATTTCAAAATCTATAATACGTTACTTCAATACCAAATTTAAAAATATCAAATACTTCATATTAATAATATTTAAATTAAAGAAAATCAACTTCAAATAATGCACAGGATAAAAGAAATCAAGTTTCAACTAAACAGGTAAAATAATTAGCAGGAAAAGGTCAAGCAATGGAGAATATAACAAGATTTAATAATTTAATTAATATGCAACAGCGATCTTCACAATTTAAAAACATAATCCTTCACATTTAGCTCGTGTACACACTCGTCACCTCGTGTACACGACTTTCATCACATTACAATTAATACCAATCCTGGGAAAAATTTCCCCCACACAAGGTTAGATAAAACTTACCTCGACTTGCTCTAATTTAACCAAGTAGTATGCTTTTTCCTCGATTTTCCAACTCCGATAGACTCGTATCTAGTCATAATTAATTCGATACAGTCAACAAAAATTAAAGGAATCAATTTCATAAGAAATACTAAAATTTTCAATAAAATCCAAAATTAACTCAAAAATTGCCCGTAGGGCCCACGTCTCGGAATCCGGTAAAACTCATAAAATCCGATAACCCATTCAATTACTAGTCCAGCCATACCAGTTCTATTCAAATCTGACTCTGAATCAATACCGAAATCTCAAAAATTCATTTCTATGAGATTTCAAGAATTTCCTAAATTTCCATCTCAATACACTAATTAAATGGTGAAAACAATGATATATTTGTGTATATTAACCAAATCCGAGTTAGAATCACTTACCCAAATATTTTTCCTTGAAAATTTGTCAAAATCGCTTCTGCTCAAGCTCAAGTTCATCAAAAATGGCAAATGGGACGAAATCCCCAATTTTATAAACTTACAGATCTGTCCGGGCTGGACCTCGATCATGGACCTTCGATCCTAGGGCTCGATCATGGCCATTGATCATTGCCCTAGATCATGGACCTCGGTCATGGCCTTTGATCATGGCTTCGATCATGGCCCTCGACCCTGGAGCTCGATCATAGCCATCGATCCTGGCTATCGATCATGGCTTCAATCTTTATGGCCTTCGATCACTAGCCTTGGTCATAACCCTCGATCCCGGGTCTTCGATCACTGGCCTTCGAGCTTGCCTTCGATCATGGCCCTCGAGACTGCCTTCGATCATGGCCCTCGAGCCTTGCCTTCGTTCATGGCTCTCAAGCCTGCCTTCGATCATGGCTCTCGAGCCTGCCTTCGATCCTCGGCTCGATTTTTGGGCTCGATTCCTGGCCTTCGATTTTTGGGCTCGATTGCACAGCAGAAGAAAATTTGCAACAGCTGTTTAAGTCCCATTTTTGATCTGTTAACCATCTGAAACTCACCTGAGCCCCTCGGGACCCCAACCAAATGCATCAACAATTCCTAAAACATCATATGAACGTATTTGAAACTTCAAATCACATCAAACAACGCTAAAATCACGAATCAAGCTCCAATTCAAGATTAATAAAACATAGAATTTCCAACTTCTACATTCGATGTCGAAACCTATCAAATCAAGTCCGATTGACCTAAAATTTTGCACACAAGTCATACATGACATAATGGAGCTGTAAATATTTTCAGAACTGAATTCCGACCCCGATATCAAAAAGTCAACTCCCCGGTCAAACTTCCAAAATTAAAATTTCTATTTTAGCCATTTCAAGCTTAATTTCACTATGGACTTTCAAATAAAATTCCGATGACGCTCCCAAGTCCAAAATCGCCATACGGAGCTGTTGGAATTATCAAAATTCTATTCCTAGGTCGTTTGCGCATAATTCGACATCCGGTCACTATTTGAACTTAAAATTTTAATTTTTCATCAAAATTCCATATCTCGGGCTAGGGACCTCGGAATTTAATTCTGGGCATATGCCCAAGTCCCAAATCACGATACGGACCTACCGGAATTGTCAAAACACTGATCCGAGTCTGTTTTCTTAAAATGTTGATCAAAGTCAACTCAATTAAGTTTTAAAGCTCTAATTCACATTTTAATCCATTTTTCATATAAAAACTTTCCGAAAAGTTTTACGGACTGCGCACACAAGTCGAGGAATGATAAATAGTATTTTTTGAAGTCTTAGAAAATAGAATTAATTATTAACTTTAAAGATGACATTTTTGGGTCATCACATTCTCCACCTCTAAAACAAACGTTCGTCCTCGAACGAAGTTAGAAAAAGTACCTGAGCTGGTGAATAAGTGTGGATAACGGCTGCGCATATCATGCTCGGTCTCCCAAGTTGCCTCCTCGACCAGACGACCCCTCCACTGAATCTTTACGGAAGCAATGTTCTTTGACCTCAGCTTTTGAACCTGCCTATCTAAAATAGCCACTAGTTCCTCAACATAAGATTGATCCTTGTCCAACTGAACCGAACTGAAGTCTAACCCATGAGATGGATCACCGTGATATTTTCGAAGCATAGAAACATGGAATACCAGATGAACTGCAGAGAGACTAGGTGGTAGTACAAGTCTGTAAGCCACCTCTCCAACTCTTTCAAGAATCTCAAAAGGTCCAATTTACCTAGGGATCAACTTGCCCTTCTTCCCGAACCTCATCACCCCCTTCATAGGCGAAACCCGGAGCAAGACCCGCTCACCAACCATGAATGCAACATCACGAACCTTCCGATCTGCATAACTCTTATGTCTAGATTGGGCTGTACGAAGTAGATCCTGAATCCACTTAACTTTTTCCAGGGCATCCTGAACCAAGTATGTACCTAATAGTCTAGCCTCGCCCGGTTCGAACCAACCCACTGGAGACCGGCACCGCCTACCATAAAAGGCCTCATACGGAGCCATCTGAATGCTCGACTAGTAACTGTTGTTGTAAGTAAACTCAGCAAGTGGTAAGAATTAGTCCCAAGCAACCCCAATATTACTGCCCGCTGAAAGCATCCCATACAGGAGGTACAATAGACACTGGCGGTGCATAATATGGAACCTGAGGTCTGGGAGTAGTCAGAATACCACTGGAAGCTGGAAGTGATGAATGAATAGGATGGTGCACATAACCTCTACCATGATGGGCTGCAACTGGGACACGATAATTATTATATGTGCCAGAATCTCGGGGTCTCTTAGCTTCCCTCTCTTCCCTCTCCCGGATCCGCATACCCTCCAATCTCCTTGCAATTGACACCACCTGTTGGTATGTGATGTCCATCTCTAGCTCTCGGGCCATACTGTATCTGATATTAAGGTGGAAACCCTTAATAAATCTACGAACCTGCTCTCGAATAGCAGCAACCAAGTCTGGTGCATGCCTAGCCAAATCACTAAATTGGACCGCATACTCGACACGGTCATAGAACCCTGGCGCAGCTACTCAAAATCTGTGTGCCATGCATCTCTAAGACTCTGAGGAACATACTCCCTTAAGAACATATCTGAAAATTGAGTCCAAGTGAGTGAAGCTGCCTCAGCTGGACTATCCAACTCATATGCCCGCCACCACTGGTAGGTTGCTCTTCTAAACTGGAATGCTGTGAAAGAAACCCCACTGGAATCCACAATACCCATAGTATGAAGGATACAGTGGCATTCCTCCAGAAAACCCTAAGCATCCTCTGAAGCTAAACCGCTGAAAGTGGGAGGGTGGTACTTCTTGTACCTCTCGAGCCTGAGTTGCTCCCCTTCTGAAGCTGTTGTCCTAATCTCAGGCCGAACTGGGGCCACTGGCTGCACTGGTATAATCTCCGGGACATGGTCAACTTGGGCCCGTGGCTATGGAGTACGGGCGGTGGGAGTCTGTGCTCCTCCCCCGGCCTGAGATGTGGTAGGAGCAAGTGGAATCAATCCTGCCTGAGCTAAAGTGCCAAACATGCTCAAAAACTGGGCAAGAGTCTCCTGAAGTGCAGGAGTAATAATTGGCGTCTCAGGTGCCTACTCTCCAACTGGAGCTACTGGTGGCTCTGCTGCAGCAGCTCGTGCAGGTGCTCTGGCTACACCACGTGGTCTTCCTCGGCCTCTGGCCTGACTCCGGCCTCTTGCGGCTCTAACAGGGGGCACGGGTGTCTAGTCATCGGATCCAGTTGTGTGTGTCCTCACCATATGTGAGAGAGTAGAAAGACAATTGTTTAGAACTTCAAAATCAACAAAGGCGTACGATAAGGAATCAAAGAAGTGAATATTTCCTAACAGTTCCAAAGCCTCTCGAAAATAAGTACAGACGTCTCCGTACCGATCTACAAGACTCTACTAAACCTGCTTGTGACTCATAACACCTATGACCTAGTGTTCTGATACCAACTTGTCACGACCCCAAATTCCCTCCATAGAAGGTCGTGATGGCACCTAGTCTCTAATACTAGGTAAGCCTATCAATGCGGAATAATCATAAATATCTGAAATAAATAAACTACAATTCAAATAATTACAACTCCCAAAACCCGGTAGAAATAAGTCACAAGCTAGATAAAATATAAGGAAGCAACATAAAATGATAGAAGGGGACTCCGGAGTCTGCGGACGGACGCTGGCAGATATACCTCGAAGTCTCCGTGCGCAGGTAACTCAATGACGTCTAGGCTGATAAAATGTACCTGGATCTGCACAAAAAGATGTGCAAAAGCGTAGTATGAGTACACCACAGCGGTACCCAGTAAGTGCCAAGTCTAACCTCGGTAGAGTAGTGACGAGGTCAGGTGAGGCCCTACTGAAATATAATAATGGCATGGTAAAATGTTTATCAATGTAGTAAAATAAACAAAAATGGAAATGAATCAAGTAACATATCACCATTTAGTTACACAAAATAATAGCAAATAATATCTCGTGCAATCAAAACAGAATTCCTTTCAACTTAAAGAAAATCGCAACAAATAATCAAAAGCAACTACGGCCATGAATCAATACCATCAAGGGCACTCCCGAGGTACCGCCTCGTAGTCCCAAATCATAAATAAAATCACAATATCTCATTTCCTTATCTCACCGTGGGAGCCTTCACAATTTATTTTAACGAAATTATTTTTCCTGAAAAAGCATCTCGCGTTTTAACCATCCTTATCACACCGCATGACTTCTAGTAGTTCCCCCTACTAGCCATGCGTATCAAGCTACCCTTATCTCACCGCATGCGTTTCAATACCTAGACCTTATACCACCGCATGCGTATCAACATCACAATATATCACAATTTGCACCTCAAGTGCTCAAATAATTTAACTTGCCAAAATAATTCAACAACAAGGTTTTCCACAATAAAGAGCTCACGGCTCATGCCAAAATAAATCATCAATAATATTTTTCTACAATAAAGAGCTCACGGCTCCATCACAATGAGTACGAAAATCTTACAAAAATATTCAGGAATAAATAATTCAACAAAATAATATTTCAAAATCTTTAATACGTTACTTCAATACCAAATTTAAAAATGTCAAATACTTCATATTAATAATATTTAAATTAAAGAAAATCAACTTCAAATAATGCACAGGATAAAAGAAACTAAGTTTCAACTAAACAGGTAAAACAATTAGCAGAAAAAGGTCAAGCAAATTTAAAGTATTTAAATCAAATCAATGATGGAGAATATAACAAGATTTAATAATTTAATTAATATGCAACAGCGATCTTCACAATTTAAAAACATAATCCTTCACATTTAGCCCGTATACACACTCGTCACCTCGTGTACACGACTTTTATCACATTAATATTAATACCAATCCTAGGGGAAATTTTCCCCACACTAGGTTAGACAAGTCACTTACCTCGACTTGCTCCAATTTAACCAAGTAGTATGCTTTCTCCTCGATTTTCCGACTCCGATAGACTCGTATCTAGTCATAATTAATTCGATACAGTCAACAAAAATTAAAGGAATCAATTTAATAAGAAATACTATATTTTTCAATAAAATCCGAAATTAACTCAAAAATTGCACGTGCGGCCCACATCTCGGAATCCGACAAAATTCATAAAATCCGACAACCCATTCAATTACGAGTCCAGCCATACCAGTTCCACTCAAATCCGACTCCGAATCAATACCGAAATCTCAAAAATTCGTTTCTATGAGATTTCAAGAATTTCCCAAATTTTCACCTCGATACACTAATTAGATGGTGAAAACAATGATATATTCGTGTATATTGACCAAATACGAGTTAGAATCACTTACCCAAATAGTTTTCCTTAAAAATCTGTTAAAACCGCTTCTGCTCAAGCTCAAGCTCAAGCTCGTCAAAAATGGCAAATGGGACGAAATCCCCAGTTTTATAAACTTACAGATCTGTCTGGGCTGGACCTCGATCATGGACCTTCGATCCTGGGGCTCGATCATGGCCCTCGGTCATTGCCCTCGATCATGGACCTCGGTCATGGCCTTCGATCATGGCCCTCGACCCTGGGGCTCGATCACAGCCATCGATCCTAGCTTTCGATCATGGCTTCGATCTTTATGGCCTTCGATCACTAGCCTTGGTCATAGCCCTCGATCTTGGGTCTTCGATCAGTGGCCTTCGATCATTGTCCCTCGAGCTTGCCTTCGATCATGGCCCTCGAGCCTGCCTTTGATCATGGCCCTCGAGCCTTGCCTTCGATCATGGCTCTCGAACATGCCTTCTATCATGGCTCTCAAGCCTGCATTTGATCCTCGGCTCGATTTCTGGGCTCGATTTATGGCCTTTGATTTTTGGGCTAGATTGCACAGTAGAAGAAAAATTGCAACAGCTTTTGCAGCAGCTGTTTAAGTCCCATTTTTTATCCGTTAACCATCTGAAACTCACCCGAGGCCCTCGGGACCTAAACCAAATATATCAACAAGTCCTAAAACATAATACGAACTTATTTGAAACCTCAAATCACATCAAACAATGCTAAAATCACGAATCATGCTCCAATTCAATCTTAATGAAACATAGAATTTCCAACTTCTACATTCGATGTCGAAACCTATCAAATCAAGTCCGATTGACCTCAAATTTTGCACACAAGTCATAAATGACATAGCAGAACTATAAAAAATTTTAGAACTGGATTCTGACCCCGATATCAAAAAGTCATGTCCCCGGTTAAACTTTCAAACTTTAAATTCCTATTTTAGCCATTTCAAGCCTAATTTCACTACGGACTTCCAAATAAAATTTCGATCACGCTCCCAAGTCCAAAATTACCATACAGAGCTGTTAGAATTATTAAAATTCTATTCCTGGGTCGTTTGCACATAATTCGATATCTGGTCACTATTTGAACTTAAAATTTTAATTTTTTATCAAAATTCCATATCTCGGGCTAGGGACCTCGGAATTCGATTCTGGGCATACGCCCAAGTCCCAAATCACGATACGGACCTACTGGAACTGTCAAAAAACTGATTCGAGTCCGTTTTCTTAAAATATTGATCAAAGTCAACTCAATTAAGTTTTGAAACTCTAATTCATATTTTAATCCATTTTTCACATTAAAAACTTTCCGAAAAATTTTACTGACTGTGCACGCAAGTCGAGGAATTATAGATAGTGCTTTTTGAGGTTTTATAATATAGAATTAATTATTAACTTTAAAGATGATATTTTTGGGTCATCACAGTTTGCTGGTGTCCATCATTTTAGATCGAGGTGCACATGTGCACATTTCACATCGCACTTCTTGAGGGTCGTACAGTATGAGTTAGATGCACGGGTTGAGTTGAGTACATTATTTTACTCCCTGACGGACAGACACTCCAAGCGCACTATTCAGATATTGGAGGATATGATTCGCGGATGTATTATGGATTTTGAGGGTTCTTGGGATCAGTTCTTGCCGCTTGCGGAGTTTGCCTACAATAATAGCTACCAATAGAGCATTCTGATGTCTCCCTATGAGGCATTATATGAGAGGTGGTGTCATTCGCCAGTTGGTTGATTTGAGTCGGGGAGGCTCGGTTGTTAGGTATCGATTTTAGTTCAAGATGCCCTGAAAAAGGTAAAGATGATTCAGGATCTACTTTTCACAACTCAGTCTAGGAATAAGAGTTATGTCAATCGTAGAGTTCGTGATGTTGCATTCATGGTTGGAGAGAGAGTTTTGCTTCCGATTTCACCCATGAAGGGTGTGATGAGGTTCGGAAAGAATGGCATGTTGAGCCCTAGGTATATCGGACTCTTCGAGATTCTTGAGAGGGTTGGTGAGGTGGCCTACAAGCTTGCACTGACACCTAGCTTATCAGCAGTTCACTCGGTGTTCCATGTCTCCATGCTCCAGAAGTATCACGGTTATCTGTCCCATGTATTAGATTTCAGCTCAATTTAATTGGACAAGGATTTGACTTACGAGGAGGAGTCGATGGCCATTCTAGCACTGTAGGTCCGGAAGTTGAGGTCTAAGTTTTATCCTCCTGTTAAAATACAGTGGAGAGGTTAGCCGATCGAGGCAGCCACGTGGGAGTACGAGTCCGATATGCGGAGTAGATACCCACACCTTTTCACTAGTCCATGTACCTTTCTATGTTCGTTCGAGGATGAAAGTTTGTTTTAGAGGTGGAGAATGTGATGACCGATAGGTCATTTTGAGTTTTAGCCTTTATTTTTATGTTTCGATACCTTGATTAGCTCCATTTATCATTCCTCGATTTGTGTGCATAGTTTGTGTCTTGTTCCGCAAAGTCTTTATGTGAAATATTGAAGAAAATGTGATTTTTTGCCTTAAAATAATTTGATTTGACTACGGTCAATATTTTGTGTAAGCAGACCCGGATAAGTATTTTGACGTGATTTAGGACTTGAGCGTATACCCGGAATTGAATTCGAAAGTCTCTAACTTGATTTGACGTGATTTAATGAAAACTAGTAATTTAAAGGATTAAAAAATTCTAAAATTTGATCGTAGGTTGACTTTATAGCTACCAGATTCGGATTTTAGTTTCGTGACTTGGTATAGGTTCATTTTACTATTATTGACTTGTCTACAAAATTTTGTTCAAAACAGAGTTGATTTGAAATAATTCGTACGCTCGGTTGTAAATTTTAAAGTTCTTAAGTTTCTTTGAAAATTTCATGCACTTTGATGTCTTATTCATAGTTCTAGGTATTATTTTGATGTTTTGATCTTACAAGCGAGTTTGTATAATGTATTAAACTTGTGTACATATTTGGTGTGGAGCCCGAAGGGCTCGAGTGAGTTTTGGATAGGCTACAAATCGATTTTGGACTTAGAAGGTTGCTGGTTTTCACTATTGCTAATGTTTTCTCGTTATTTCATGAATTATCTTATTCCATACCTTAATTGTTACATGCTTTATTTGACTTCTATACCGTAATTGTTATTTGTCATTTAATTATTCTTGTATTAAATTGTTCGTCCCTTCCATAAATCCGTGCTTATTTGCCACTTGCCTTAACTGTTTTACTTGCACACCTTAATTGACACATGCTTTACTTGTCATATTATTTTTATAATATTGTTGCACTCTAAGATGTAGTTTCATTTGCGTGAGTCATTGAGTGTGTTAGACACCGATAAACTTGCAAAGTAGAAACTTCGAATTTTAAGAATTCTTGATTATTATGTGGTCCTTTATTGTCTTGCACTCTTACTCTTTGATGTAGAAATTCTTGTAAATTGAGTTATTGGATTGTTTATGTTAATTGAAATTGATTGGGGATCGTGTTGCATGCCTCAACAAAAATTAAAAGATAATGAATTAAAACGGTAGAATAAGGGAGGATACTTGATGTTGATAAATGATGATATGGTGAGATTGGGTTGCGCACCGCAACGGATTTTATATGAATACTTGATGTTGATAAATTATGATATGGTGGAATAGGGTTGCGTGCCACAACTTATTATATACGTGGTAATTGATATTGATAAAGGATGATACGGTGGGTCGTGTTGCGGCCGCAACGGATTGTTTGTGTTGTACTTGTTGTTGTTGTGTTGGTTTTAACATTTTTATATGAGATTACATGACTTGTTATTCTGGGGATTTTGATAGTGAGGTTCGAGTTCATTCCAAATTATATGCTTTACTTCCATTTTCTGATTTTTCTTCCACGTTATTATTATTATTATTATTACTGCGTACATGTTATTGTAAGTGGACTGCTTTAGCCTCATCACTACTTCGTCGAGGTTAGGCTCGACACTTACAGAGTACATGAGATCGGTTGTACTCATACTATACTCTGTACTTCTTGTGCAGATACCGAAGTTGATCCTAACGACGTTCAGTAGCTTTTGCTCGGATTCACTCGCTGAAGGAGACTTGAGCTACAGTTGCACGGCGTCCGCAATCCTGAAGTCCCCTTCCCTCCTATCTTTACTGTTTTTTTGAGTTTCAAAATAGTGTATTTTATTCAGACCATTTTTGTAGTACTCTAAATGTTCATGTACTCGTGACACCATCTACTGGGTTATGTTTAGATTTCGTTTTTCAGTATTATTTTACTATACTTATATCGTTTTCATCATTAATAGCTTGTTATAAATTGTTAAAATCAGTTAATTTTATGTTTCAAGTCGGCTTGCCTAGCAAGTAGATGTTAGGCGCCATCATAGCCCCGAAGTTGGGATTCCGGGTCGTGACAAGCATACCAAGAATACTGGGAATACCATAATTATTGAATTATGGTATACCAATGTATAGTATACCAAGAATATTGAGAATACTATTTAATATACTCAAATAAAGTATATCATGATTCAACAATAATCATGGTATACTATACATTACACTAAGAATATTTGAATACCACTTAACATACACAAATAAAGTATACCACAATTCAACACTAACTATGGTATACTATGTAGTATACCAAGAATAGTGAATACCAGTAATCACAGTATATGGTATACTACATAATATACAGCATATATTGTGAGTACCATTTAATAAACCAATAATCACAGTATACCATTCGTGATTCTTGTACTAACTTAGCATTATCTAGGTTCTAAGCTGCTTAAATTCACTATAGATATATCCTCTTACCTTTTCAAAAAAAAATATTAGACTAAATTTGATTTAATCAGTCAAATAATAACAGTCTTAATTAAGCCTAAATATTTTCACTTCAAGATGCCCAAATAGTTTCGCCTAAGGAAAAAATCAGATGGGATCTATAATAAGAAAATTATTCAGCAAAAGGAACATCACTCCTGTGCATTTGTCTTTGTTGAAAAGGTGACGTCCAGGGTGGCAAGTGGCCGGTTCAGGGCACGTCCAGGGTGGCAAGTGGGCCGGTTCAGACCCGGGACTGGCCAGGGACCGCGGGCCAAATGGGCCAAGATCGTTTGGCCCGTTTTAGTGGGCCTGGGCCGATCTTGTGGGGCCGATCCTATGATTTGGGCCCGCCAGGCCCGGGACCATTTAGCCCGCCCGGGACCGGGACCGAACCGGTCCCTTAGCGGGCCAAACGGTCCCAACGGCTATTTTTATAAATAAATAATAAAAATAAAAATATAGTCGTTGGCCTGTCAAAAATAACCGTTAGCTATTTATAAAATAGTCATTTAACCCCTAACTTTGTTTTAACCCCAAACTTTTTATACATTTAATATATATATAATATACTATACTATATATACATCTTAAGATATATAAGTCTTATATATAGTATATATAAGATGTGTGTGTGTGTGTATATATATATATATATATATATATATATATATATATATATATATATATATGTGTGTGTGTGTGTGTGTGTGTGTATGTATATATACTATATACTATACCATACTATATATACATCTTATATATATAATATAGCTTCTATATATATATATATATATACTATATATACATCTTATATACTATATATATTCGATATTAAATATTGAATATTAAAATTTAGGATGTTAAATAAAATTTAGGTCACAATTCTATAATAAAATTTACAAAGCATTGCCTTAGATATTTTTTTTAACATTATTTTGTCTTTAATATCTATTTAATTTTTTTAAAAAATATATGTTGGGCCCACTTAGCCCGTTTAGCCCGCGGGCCGGGACCGTTTAGCCCGAGACCAAACGGTCCTGGTCCCGGTCCCGGTCCCGGGTCGATCTTTACAAAAATCCCGTTTGACCCGTTTAATTTGGGACCGGCCCACTTGCTAGCCCTACATCCAATTCACACCTACTTTTTTTTTACGGAATCTACTAATTAACAACAACAACAACCCATGATAATCTCACTAGTAGGGTCTGGGGAGGTAGTGTGTACACAGACCTTACCCCTATCCTGGGGTAGAGATGTTTCCGATAGACCCTCGGCTCCCTCCCTCCAAGAACTCCTCACCTTACTCTTGGGGTGACTCGAACTCACAACCTATTGGTTGAAAGTGCAGGGTGCTCACCACCAGAGCAACTCACTCTTGTCAAAAAAGTATAATTGGATATGAGATGGGTCGAAAACGGGTAATGAAAAAACGGATAAATTATTCGAACCGACCTAAATTTAATACGGATAAAAAATAAATTAACCGCCGGATAATATGGGTAACCATATTATCTATGGTTTCTTGAATATGATCACTTTTGAGAGAATTCTTAGTCTCACAAACTTGAGAAACACCCAATTTGAGGCTTTACAAATGTAAAAGTTAAACCCATTAGTTATTCATTGGTTATCCATTTTCTAAATGGATAATATGATTCTTATTCATATTTGACCAGTTTTTAAAAAGTTCATTATCCAATTAATTTTTTAATAGATAATATAGGTGGTTAAGTATTTTTTTTTAACAATTTTGCCTGATCATGACTACCGTTAAATAACTAGTTGAAGACCACCATCAAACTCAAGTAATACACCATGAAATATTCATTAAAACGGCACCTCCATAGCCACTAAGCCACCCAAAATGTTGGCCTAACCGGAAACCACCGTCAACCCACTAGGCCACCACCATTTCTAAAAATTTATTTTTCATCAATTTTCGTTCTCCGTTGGGTTTAAATAGAGGGGTTGAAGGTGCTGATTCTACTAGCTCCGGTCTAGATTACATTCGAGGTCGTCGGCGAATGTTTTCAAGAGTTGTCTAGTCGCTGATTTACTATAATTAAGCTCACATTTCATCTATACAAAGATCCATTATTTCTCCTCTTAGAAGGATAAGAGGAGAATTCAAGAAATCGCGTCGAAAACTAATACGATAGAGAGAGAAGTGTTGCCACTGCCGCAAAGTGACTGGATTTATTACAACGGCGGAATGTCCATAATAGAAATTGGCTAGGTCTGGTGAAATAGCAGCACAATGAAGACTAACTAAAATAATAAAGAGGATGAAAGAGATTACAGGAAGTGGGGAAAGAAATGGGGCATATGGGTGGAAATATGGTTTTGGGTGCAACGTCGGGTCAATATTTTACATAACTTGGGCATTTTTGTCTTTATCCCGACTATTAACCCAATATATTTTCGTTCGTGCAATTGATTCTATCCGAAGCATGCCCAGTCCTGATTCCTGAACCCTACGATCTTTGAAATGGGTTATATGATACTTAATTCGAGGAAGAGACCATCGGTCAAGAATAAATTCCCACATTGAAAATTGATAAGAAAAAGAAACGAAATTATTTCTGATAGTGCCAAGTTTTTTGAGGATAACAGTCCGTAACTACACTACTACAGTACCCAGTTCAGTTAGTAGAAGTTTCATGAGAAAAAACTATAGGACCATACAAATTATAGATATATACAAGAAATTAGACCTTCTGACAACGTAAGAATATTAAGAGGTTTAATCTTTATAAACTGATAATATAAAATTTTTTAACACTCAAGTCACTATCATTAAGGATTTTGGTGTGAAGAGTATAATCTCTTCATCTTTAAGTAAAGTTCGCGCTCCTCCCTTTAATGGGTTATACCCTAGCTAAATTCGGATGAAAAAACGAAAAAAAAAAATACTCATGTCACTTGAATGATAATTGTAATACGGCAAGTACTAGTCTTTTACAGAGAGTTAAAGTACATATACAGTATAAAATTCATAACTCGATTAATGGATATATGCTAGAAATCAGGGCTACTGCAACAGTTCTTAAGCAACAGATTTTTGCAAACACTCCAGATACAAATGTACCGATGACACAAATTACTGCCAGGGACTATTGGGACAGTTCTAAAAAGAGACCGTTGCATTAGTATAGGAACCGTTGACACCGATCGATCCATTGGAACTGTTACTTTAACCGTTGCAATATACAGATCTGTGGCAACAGTTCTTTGGAAAAAGTTTGCTACTGGGACGGTTTTATTTCCCCCTTTGTTTTCCCTCTTCTTTTTTCACTAAACCCGCCCGATTTTCTTTTAAATTTCTTAACCCTACTCTCTCTTATGATTCAAAATTCGAAGACATGGAACAGAACAAATTAACCCATTTATGCGCATCTCTTCGCTTATTCGCTCAGTTCCTAAACCCACATCGAAACAATAGCCCGGTGAAGCACCCACCTCCGGCAAGGCCACACCTCCGGCTAGACCCAACTAGAATCTTCATTTATTTTTCAGCTAGGTAAGTTGTAGAGATCATTCTAATTTTCTACTTTTATTTTTACATATTTGGCTTTGTATTCTTTATCTCTTCCTGGGTCGCTTTAGGCATCCTTGTTCTTTCATAGGAAGTAAATCCAGAAACTAGTACTCCCTCCGTTCCAATTTATATGAACATGTTTGACTGGATACGAATTTTAAAAAAAATGAAGACTTTTGGAATTTGTGGTCCTAAATAAATAAAAAATGAGCTCAGAGTATTTGTGTGGTTATAAAAGCTTTTCAGTAAGGATAGAATTGTAAGTTTAAGCTAAATTGTTTTCAAATTTAGAAAGAGATCATTCTTTTTTGAACGGACAAAAAAAAAATGTTCGCATAAACTAGAACGGAGAGAGTAATAAATAATTCTAAAGAACCTTCATTTATGAAATGAATCTATGTAATGGGCATAACATAGAAAATTTAAGCTTCAATTTTTTATGCAAATCCACCCACGTCCCTTTGTATCACCTTTACTCCTGAATTCTAAGCCTTTATAGTTTTCAAATTGTAAAAGCCCTCTCTCAATCTCTTGAATCCTCCTCCGCGAACCAGTTTTTGGGGCACTCGTGTAGTTTTGTTACGAGAAGAGTGTGTCAAAATATTTGATTTTCTCTAGTTTATTCGTTTTTGCTCCTATTGTCGTGTTGAATCTCCTTGTGTGGCATAGACAGTGTTTTGAGCTCCGATCTATGTGTTTCCAGAAGCCCCTTCTAGCCTTTTTACAGGCCTGATAATGATATACTCTGTTCCAGGAATATTATATGAATTTATCTAATCATGCATGTATTCTCTAATCATTTTATTTCATAATAACAGTAAAAACTCAAGTTGGCCTTGAAACTTTTCAACTGTTATCTTATTGCTAATGTGTGTGATACTACTTTTAAAATTGGCATTGCGGTCAGCTACCTTCTTTTAGTTATCTATTAATTAACACTTGCTTTATTTTTTAATTGTAGGCATGGATTATGAAGATCCAACAAAGAAGAGCAACTTTGTGGTAATGTTCTTATGGATGTTGTATTGACAGCACTATGATGTTCTCATTCTTGCCTGTGCCATTTCTATCATGGCCCGTGGATTTCCCTTGGCATGAGATGATAGGTTTGTGCATTTATGCACTTGCTTTATGTTGTTATCATAATAGAGAGTGGCTTTCAAGAATCACGACCATTAGAAAAAATGACAGCATCAGGGGCTTGTGGTTTTTCTGTCCACTTATGGTGCTTTTTATATTGTTCTGTGCATTTCTTGGTTTATAACTTTTTGTTATTCCAGAAAAAGCCTATCTCATAACATTGGTTCTACAATAAAATTTTGATGTAGATTTTATTCTTGCGCTGCAGGATATGATACATTGTGACCTTACTATATGAAATTATTATTTCTATCTGTTAGTTCGTCTACCTTTTACTGGATTATAAATATACATAAAATCAAATTTTAAGTTGCATGTTCTCAATTTACAATTTATAATCAGCTTCTCATGTTGTCATGCTATTTGTGTGTTCTCTTTGGATTTTGATGGATACTTCTATTTTTCGATAGCAGCTTATGTTATTTTCTGCTGCATCATTCACAGCACACGTGAATGATCAGCTTATGTTATAATCAGCTTTTCATGTGGTCATATATGTAGCGCCTAGCGTCAAGTGTTCTGAAGCTTTTCGAAGCTCACCAAGCTATGAATCACTTGAAGTTGAACCAAATTTTGCCCACGGTTGAAGAAAGAAAGGTAAGAGACTAAGAGAAAAAGTGGAAGTGTACATTATTTGACTTCTGCTCACTCTTCACCAGTTAAATGTGAGTTCTAATAGCTAGTACTGAATACCTTAACCAAATGTTGCTGCTCGGCACTTAGACAAGTGGAGTTGCAGGATTCACTTAGCTTTCAAATTGGGAGTATGATTGCTTTGGCACTGGCCATAGTTCGACTACCATCTTAGCAGCACCAGGTATATATCCATTAAACTGTGAACTGAGTTCAGTACAGAACATGACCTGTGAAACATGAATTGACTCCCCCTCAAACACATGGAACAGAGCTTTTCTTTCTTTATCAGTTAATCTTGTTAAAGAATATATCGGTTTATTCGTGTTTGTTTTCTGTGTGAATCAAGCTCTCCAAGTTAACTAATAATTTGTGGGAGGTTAAGGACACGTCAACTCCTTATATTAGCATGAACTCTTATTTTCAAACCTGACTAGCGAGTCCTATTGTTTGAAACTCTTTGTGATTAATTTGAACTCTTTGTTTTAAAAGTGTCTGATATTTGCAGTGATACTTCTTGCTTAACATGATAACTTGGCTGCCTAGCACCTTTGCCTACTTGTCCATGTGGTTATATGATATATTTTCTTACTGCCTAGCATATTAAATCCATGAGAAATAAAGAAATTTTATTGACAAGATATTCCGACTGCTCCATTTGATTAACAGAGATCTAGTTCTTTATCAAGTTAATTTTGAAATGTTAAATTATAGTTATTTTATGTATTCTGATATTTGTGAGTTTTGTCATATCTATCTCAATCTCTGTTTTACTATCACTCTATCATTACCATTCAGTTGACTTATAGTATGATGAAATATGGTCCTCATCTTGGTTCTTGACATTAAAAAGATTCTTTTTGAAAATTTTGCTTACTTTTCTTTTTAGTATCTTTTGTAGGTGGAGCAAATGAACAAAAGGTAGACATAAACGGTGAAGACCTTACTTAGAGTGCTGGTTGATTATTGTTGAAACTTCATATGTTCTGGAAATCATTCGAACATTTTGCAATCTTATGTATATTAATTTTGCATTTGTAAACACTATTGTATAATTTACTTTTATGGATATTACCTTTAAATATATTGGATTATTGGATTATGATTTTATTTATCATAGTTTCTGTTTGTGATTTATATAATTTTTTGTATATTGTTGCTTTTTAGCACGTTGCAATAGCCTTAAAACCCCGTTGCAATAGCCTTAAAAAGTCGTTGCAATAGATCATGACAACCGCTGCAATAGCCTTTTTACCGTTGCTATAGTCTCATAAAAACGTTGTGATAGTATTTTTAACCGTTACAAAAGCCCCAATAACCGTTGCATTAACTACATAGCGACAATTAAGAACTGTTGCATTTTCTTTAAATAAACTTTGCAATAGATAGAGCTATTGTAACGGTTGTAAGCCCGTTGCCATAACAGTCTATCACAACAGTTTTGAAACCGTTGAATAAAATCGTTGCAAAAGATCTATTGGCACGCGACCTGACGAAACATGCCCTAAATTGTTCCAATAGATCTAGAGCAACGATTTTCCAATCTACAGCAACGGTTTTGCAGTCGTTGCCATAGGTCAAAATTCCAGTAGTGTAATATTACTAATTTGTAAGTGCATACACGACAAACACTTGATTAATAAATAAAATCAACTTCGAAAGAGAGAAATATTGAAGTGTGTAGTTATGGTCTTGTGGAAACCCCAAGTCCTTACATTAATGTCACTTCACATGATTCTGAGCTTCACTGTTTTGTCTTCTATATTATTATAACAATCATTTTTGTTAAGTTTAAAAATGTATGTGCTGAAGTATTAGGTGTATAGTTAGTGGAATGTACAACTGTATGCCAGCTAAGCTAACATAGTGGAAGGTTTAGTTTGTTAAGTAGGTGTGTTAGTAGCTACCTTGTTTGTATATATACACAGTTAGTGTATAATGTTTGTAACAGAAAATAACATAAAATGAAGAAAATCTTTCTTGATCTCCATTAGCGTGTAACTGCTTCTCCTTCATTCTCAGCTTAGCAACTCATATTAGATCTAGGATTTCATCATGGTATCAGAGCTCGTATTTATGATTCACGCTTCGTTAACAATTTATCTAGATCTAAGATGCCTCAGTGTTTGTGTTCTGATAAATTTTTCGATATCTTCGAAGTTAGGGCTAATTCGAACAATTAGCAGTTTCTTCTCCGATTTTTACTTCTTCATCTGAGCTCAAGTGCCTCATTAACAATGACAGTCGAGAATGAAGAAATATTCACAAACATAGCAGCTGCTGGCGGTAGCTCAACTTCAATTGGTCAACATCATCCCCTGTTTCTTCAGCCATGTGATACTCCAGGTAGTTCTCTGATTTTAGTCAAATTAACTGGACCTGAAAATTATACAACGTGGAGTAGTGCAATGCGTGTTAGTTTACTAGGAAAAAGTAAGCTAGGGTTTGTGGATGGTAGATATCCTAAGGAGAAATTCGATGTGTCTCTTTATGAATTGTGGAAAAAATGCAATGCAATAGTACTCTCTTGGATTATGAACTCAGTAAGTGCTGAATTATTGAGTGCTATGGAGTATGCCTCGAGTGCTCACAAGGTTTGGATGGATCTCAAGGAGAGATTTGATAAAGTGAATGGTTCTCGTGTGTTATACCTTCATAAGCAGATTGCTATATTAAACTAGGGGATATCATCTGCATTTACTTACTTCTCTAAGTTGAAAGAATTCTGGGCAGAATTCAATGCTCTTATGCCCTGCCCTAGGTGTGGCTGTGATGAATCAAAAAAATTATGTTGAACATTTATAGTATCAAAGGTTACTACAGTTTCTTATGGGGCTAAATTAGTCCTATTCTCAGTCAAGCAATCAGAATTTGAACATGTTGCATGTTCCTTCCATCAACAAAGCCTATGCTATGATCATATCTGAGGAAAGTAGAAGATCTATGTGTCATTCATCACAGGTTTGTGAAGTTGCTAAAGGTACTGCTTTTTTTATTAGCAAAACCACAGGAATACCAAATAACAATACTAGTGTGTTCAGTGGTAAAGGGTACAATAATGTCATAGGAAATCATACTCATACTGGAGGACTCAACAACAATTATCCTAGTGGACATAGTTATACTGGAGGAAGAAACTGTCCAAGAAGAATACTATGTACTATGACTACTGCAACTTTAAAGGGCACACTAGGGAGACATGTTATAAACTAAATGGATATCCTCCAGACTTTAAGACCAGGAAGAAAGCTCGATCAAGAAATACAGCTCATTTTACTCAGGAAGTAACAAGTGCTACATGGAACAATCAAACTTTCACAGCTAATTTTACGGGTACCTCACAAGTTCAACAAGGTGCAAATACCTAGACAGGAGACTCAGAATGCGATGCTCAATGTTCCACAATTCACTCAAGAATAGTACCAGCAGATAATTCAGCTACTGGAAAAAGGAAGTGAGGGGAACAACTCAACTACAACTACACCATTGCCAGCAGGTATGACATCTTGTGTGGTGACTCCAGAAGTGTTGTCTATGTGGATAGTGAATTCAGGTGCCTCGATTCATATGGTACACAATCTTAGCTTATTAGTTAATCCTAAGAGGTTGAATGGTACAATTCAACTTCCTATAGGAAATGCTGTTTCCATAAGTCATATAGGATCAACTTATATTGTTCGGGGCCAAACAATTAGCAATGTACTTCATATACCTGACTTCAAGTACAATCTTTTATCTGTCTCAAAACTAACAAAGGAGATGAGATGGGCAGTGATGTTCTTTCCTGAATTCTGCATTTTTCAGAAACTCCCTAGTGGACAGATGAAGGGGATTGGTAGAGAAGATGATGGTCTTTATATTTTCTATTCTGCATGGGTCAATACAATTGACACTCAAGTTGTAGTTCCCAGACCAATTCCTAGGCTATCAACTCAAAAGAACTTACTTATTGTTAATATGATCACTAAGAATAGAATAATAGATGTAGCCTTATGGCATAAGAGGTTAAGACATGTGCCTACAAAGACTTTGAAAACCATGGTTAGATTTTAGAATCACAATTACAAGAATTATGATGACACTTGCATTGTATGTCCTTTGGCAAGACAAACCAGGCTACCCTTTCTTTTAAGTACTACTACTACTAATGTTTGCTTCCATACATTGCATGGTGATGTGTGGGGACCCTATAGAGTTCCTACTTATGATGGAAAGAAGTATTTTTTAACTCTTGTAGATGACTATTCTCGATATACTTGGATATTTCTGCTGCCTACCAAGTCAGAAGTGATTGTTGTCCTTGGATCTTTTATTTCTATGATTCAGAATGTCTATTCAGCTTCTATGAAAGTTTTTTCATCAGATAATGGCAGTGAATTTCTTAACTCTCAAGTAGTTGAGTTGCTGCAGACTAAAGGCATAATTCACCAGAGTTCTTGCATATATACTCCACAACAAAATGGAGTAGCTGAGAAAAGGCACTGGTATATTTTGGAAGTGGCTAGATCACTGAGGTTTCAAGCTTTTGTACCTCTCAAATTCTGGGGTGACTGTGTCACCAGTGCTGTGTATATTATAAATAGGCTACCTTCAATAACCCTTCAAGGAAAGTCTCTTTTTAAAGCTTTAATTGGTCATGTTCCTCATTTGGACCATATGAGAGTGTTTGGATGTCTAGGCTATGTAACTGATGTGATATCAGACAAATTTGCTCCTAGAGTTGTTCCAGCTGTATTTCTAGGCTATTCTATGACACAAAAAGGGCTACAAAATGTATAATCTTCACTCAAAAGGCTTTACTGTCAGTAGAGATGTGGTTTTCAAAGAAGATATCTTCCCTTTCAAATATGCCTCTAGTACTATCTCCTGTATATTTCCTGTGCTAGATCTCAATAATCCTATTCTTTTCTCTGAGAATAAGTTACCTCCATATCATTTTGCACCTAATGTTACATCACCAGATGATGCACCTCATCATAATCACTCAGAGAGTGACTTATCTGCACTCCATGAGGATATTGTAGAGCCTTCTGTTAATTCTCTTGATGATTCAGTAGTCATCCCCGCTGAGCCAATATCTTCTATATTGGCTACTGTTGAACCTGTTACTAGTAGAAGATCTAGCAGAGACAGTCGACCACCAATTTGGTTGAAGGACTATATTACTCACAACAAAGGCAAGGCTCATTGCTGCTACCCTATTTTTGCATGTGTTAGTTATGATCATGTTTCTTCTTCCTTTGGCAATGCCTTAACAGCATACTCTGCCATCATAGAACCTCAAACCTTTGATGAAGTAGTCAAGGATCCCAAGTGGATAGCTGCCATGAAGAGTGAAATCTCAGCTCTAGAAGACAGCAACACCTGGAGTATAGTTCCTTTACCTCCAGGGAAGGTACCAATTGGCTGCAAGTGGGTGTTTAAGATTAAATACACTTCTACAGATGCAGTTGAGAGGTAGCACAATTGGTTGCCAGAGGCTACAACCCACAGGAAGGTCTTGATTACACTAAAACATTCTCACCAGTGGTCAAAATGGTCACAGTAAGATCTGTTCTGGCAATTGCTGCTGCCAAGCAGTGGTACATCTATCAGATGAATGTCCATAATGCTTTTTCTACATGGAGAATTACTTGAGGAAGTCTACATGGAGATTCCTCCCGGGTTTGCCGGCTAGGGAGGGAAACAGATGGCTTGCAAACTTCACAAGTCTTTATATGGATTTAAACAAGCCCCTAGATAATGGAACAAGAAACTTACATATGCTTTGACTCAATTTGGCTTCACTCAAAGTCACTTTGACTATTCATTATTAACAAAAAAAGTAGAGACAGAGTTGGTGATAGTGCTGGTTTATGTTGATGACATATTGGTCACATGAAGCAGTCCTAGTCTAATTATGCAGACTAGAAATGACTTGAAGCTGAAGTTCAAATGAAGGACCTAGGTGAACTTAAGTTCTTTCTAGGGATAAAGTTTGCCAGATCAAAGAAATGGATAGTTATGAATCAAAGAAAGTATGCTTTGGAGTTGATTGCAGAGTCAGGGCTTGGTGGTGCCAAACCTGCTAGTACACCTTTGGAGACCAGTTCAAAGCTTACTTCTGTTGAGTTTGACAATTTCATGAACAAAGACTTTTCTAGTGAAATTAATGCAGAGGACAAAAAGCTAGAGAATGTTGGACCTTATCAAAGACTGATTGGCAGACTTCTATAGCTCACTATGATTAGAATTTATATCTCATATGTAGTGCAGGTGCTCAGCCAGTTTATGCATAAACCCAAGTAATCTCATATGGATGTTGCTTTAAGGGTAGTTAGATACATCAAGACAGTTCCAGGTCTTGGTCTGTTGATGCCCTCAGAAGGCTCAGGAAGACTTGAAGCCTATTGTGACGCAGATTGGGGGTGGATGTTTGCAAACTAGAAGATCTGTTACAGGATATGTAGTCAAGTTTGGTAATGCATTAATATCTTGGAAGTCAAAAAAGCAAGAGACAGTTGCCAGAAGCTTAGCAGAAGCAAAATTTAGGAGTATGCCATCAACAGTTGCAGAGTAAGCTAGGAGTAAGCTAGGCTTACAGGACTGTTTTTTCAGAATTAGGAGTTGAGTTGCCCCTGCCTATAGACTTACACTGTGACAGCAAAGCTGTAATTCAGATTGCAGCTAATCCAATATTCCATGAAAGAACCAAGCACATTGATATCGATTGTCACTTTGTGAGGGAAACAATTATGTAAGGATTGATCAAGACTTATCATGTACCTACCAAGGAGCAACAAGCTGATTTATTGACAAAGAGTCTTGGAAAAGTGCAACACGACTATCTTCTGTCCAAGCTGAAGTTGAAAAACTTGTTTCAACCATCAGCTCGAGGGAGGGTGTTGAAGTATTAGGTGTATAGTCAGTAGAATGTACAGCTGGATGCCAGCTAAGCTAAGTTAGTGGAAGGTTTTGTTTGTTAAGTAGGTGTGTTAGTAGCTAACTTGTTTATATATATACACGGTTAGTGTATAATATTTGTAACAGAAAATAACATAATATGAAGAAACTCTTTCTTCTCCATTAGCGTGTAACTGCTTCTCCTTCATTCTCAGTTTAGAAGCTCAGATCTAGAATTTCATCATTATGCTCCCAGTGAAATTAGATTCGTTGGCGTCTTAGTTCACTTATTTTTGGTTGCTTATGTTTTATAGGCTGTTTGTAATTCCTTTATTTATTTTCTTTTGACATGTTTGGTTGGATTTTTCAGCTTGATGCACTGATATTCTTTTAGTAAAGTATCATTATAATAAGGGGCGAAGCTATGTTGGTTAAGGGTGGTCAACTGAACACCCTTCGCCAAAACATTATACTATATATAAGGTAAAATAGTGTTATTGATTAAAAAATAGACTTTGAATACTCTTGCATAGCCTACTAGCAAAGGGTGTTCAAATTAGCCTACTAACAAAGGGCGTTCAAAATTTGAACACCCTTATTGAATTTCTTGGCTTCGCCACTGATTATAATCATAATCAATTGTTGGTTAGTTCATTAAAAAAATTTACTTTCAATCAAACATCTTTTAATTTCTAATTTTTTTATCTGATGATCAATTATTAGAATAATCAATAATAGAATTAGAAGTAAATCAAACAGGCCGTAATGTAGATTTATCATTTATGTTCTTGTAGATATAATAGAAGTACTTATATTTATTTTTCAAGGTACTGAGAGGAGATTATATTACATGATTAATATCTGCTGAATCTTTATTGTTTATTGTTTTATTTTCGTTCATCCTGTGAAGAGTGCAAAAATTATCTAAAGAAAGTTGAAAGGATCATAGGAAGATGGAAGGATTAGAAATGATCCGATTAAATATGAAAATATAATTTGCTATTTAAAAAATATAAAATTAAAACATAACGGCGAATCTTTGTCTACCTGTATATCAAATTATAGCTTTGAGCTTGAAAGAATGGAGCTTCAGCAAGTTTCTTAAAATCGGGTGAAAAGAAAAAACAAGTATCTTAAATCGCAAGAAATATAGGATGTGTTTGGTATGAACATAAGTATTTTTAGGAAAATATTTTTCGATTTTTTTAATGTTTGGTTGGATTAAGTATTTTGAAAAATATTTTTTTCATAAAAATTCTCAACTCTTTCTCAACCTTCTTCACCCTATTTATCATACACCTCCCCCCCCCTCCCCCCAAAAACCCAACCCCACACCCACCTACTTGCTTATTAATTAAAATCATTTTTTCTCCACAGAGATGCATGATTAAAAAATACGTGTTTAACCATAATCAGCTATATCTATCTATCTATATTTATATTATATTATATTAAAAGTAGGAACCCCTTAATCTAAAAGTTAAATTACTTTTTACCCTTTTTAATTTAAAACACAAAATACCTTAATTAAAAAAATGTGCCTACAAACAAACCCCTAAATCAACATTTGGTACTCACTAAAAGTCACATCCCTTCATTCAAAGCTTATCTTCAAATTCAATATTATTATCTATGGATAGAGTAAATTGTATCTTGGACTAAGAAGAATAAGTGAAGAGAGATTAATAGATAATCATGAATTATTTCACTTTTCACGATAAAAACCTTTAGAATAATAAAAAGATCCATGGCTTTCACTGATGCAACAAATTGAAATTCTCTTCTGCTTATCCATTGGCAAGATCATCATTGCCACATGGCCAACACACGAAGGAAGAACAAGAGATTTTCTCATAAGTATGTGAAAGGATTCAAATCGAAGGGATGTGCCTCTTCAGAAAATTAGAAGGGTTTTCCCCTGCAAGACATGACTTTGACTAAAGGAATGACCACAACATCAAAGCAACATCAAAAAGAAATTGGCGAAAAATTCAGGTTTTATTTTCTTAAACTCACTCCTCTATACAATTTAATTTCCTAATATTGTGATTTTGAAAACATTAAATACATATTTGTTGTATTAAGGAAAGACATATTAATTAATAGTATAATTAACTTATTCTATTGCTAAGTTAAAATCCATCAATTAACTCATACTATGGTATATTCATAAATTATTTGAAAGTTTACTTTCAAGTTAAAGGATGATACAAAGTGAAATGTCGTGTTTGGAGGATCATGTCCTAACTTGCAAATTTAAGATCATGATAATAAATTATATTTGTATCTAAACATTACAACTTTTCGCCATACGCATTGTACGTGGATTTCAACTCATTTAGTACACACGATTCTAGAAATACAATCAATATTAGTTAACCATATTGTTCTTTTTGAAATTAAATTGACATGTACTAAATCAAAAATAAAGATAATTTTATGACTAAATATAAAAATTCATGTTTTCATATATAGTTTACATGTTAGTAAAGTGAAATCACTTATTGGAGAAGAACAGAGCAGGATAAAAAAGAGATAATAGTTATAAATAAAATATAAGTTAAAATTACACAAGTTTTCATGAAAAAGGTTCATTTGATGTAGTATACAGATAAATTTATATAATTTTAAATATATAGGTATATGATCATATAGATATACTTTATGGGGAGACGATGTTGCTGAAAATGACAATAAAAATTTTAAAAATCAATCATAGAGCTTTTCTGACGTTAGAATCTCAATTTACAAAGATATTATGCCAACAATCTTATGTACACAAATATCTTACTTTATGGAGTGAATTTTTACTACTAAATTTCTTTATTTCTTCTTTAACTAGGAAATTTGTCACAAAAATCATAGTCATAATAATGAAAAAGCAATCTAAATAGATGACAAAAATATACACTATGAACATCATCTATAAAAAATGAGATACGCTTCATTACATATTTTTATCTTATAAAATTAAAATAAGTAAAAGAAAAATATTATCTAATTAATTTTGATTTTTTTTTTCGTAAATTCAGAAGATATCCAACAAGTAGTCACCATAGGATTCATATTGATCATTCACAAACAAAAATATTTACTTTATTTTTTCATTTAGAATACTTACTCAAAGCTTTGGTTTAATATAATCGATACTATTGTAAAATCAGATTACATGGTTGCCGTACATGCCTGCCGAGAAATTACCATAATACCCTTTTAAATAATTAATCTAAATATCTTAATAAATAATTAAATGGTGTAAATCTATTTATAATTGGAAAAGCCACCTATTGGAACAATTTTAGGAGCATGTTCCACCGTTTGGAACTATAACCACCGCTTCAAGAATCGAACTTTAAAAGCCACCTTTTGGAAGCATTTTATCTACTTGTAAGGGATTTCCAGTTATGAGAGAATGTCAAATGAAACGTAAACAAGCACCAAACTCGAAATCTTAAACAGACACTAAATTAGAAATCTTTTAGCGATGATTAATATTCTTTTCATCGTCTAATAAATTTTCTACCTTTTCGTTGTTGAATTATTGTAGTCTTAATCGGAGAATATCTTGTCTTTAAATCATTTACTTCGTTTCTCTCATTTTGAACACACACAGCTTACCAGGTGTACGTGATTGATGAAACGCATACGGGCTGGAAATTAGCTTCTGTATTTTTTGAAAAAATACCCTAGATCATATGCGTGAAATACTACATTAACCAGGAAAAAAGAGTATGATGAAGAACTTTTAGTGAGGTTTAATCAAAAAAACTTTATTATTATTACTTAATATATTTGTTAATTTTTTGCTTTTCATATGTACATAGCATTAACTAGGGATTTTTAAAAATAAAAGAATTTTAAGTACTATGAGTCTCTGAGTATTAAATGAAAAGATGGGCGAAGTGCAGCAATAGCCATTTGTAAGCCCGCTATTTAAAATATATTCATAATTTACAATATATTTAAAGATTAGTCAATTCATTTAAATTTCAGGACTAAATATCCTAAATTTAAAAATTTAGGACTTAGTGTCCTGAATTTTTGAGCTGCTAATTTAAAATTCAGGACTAAGTGTCCTGAATTTCTGAACTACTGTTTTAAAATTCAGGATAAAATTTTTGAACTTTAAGACTCGATGTCCTGAAATTTAAATTTTGAGGTTTAAACTCTAGGACGTCGAGTCCTGAAGTTTGAGCGAAATTGATTAATTTTTAAATATATTATAAACTGTGAATATATTTTAAACAGTATGCTTGAGAGTACTATCGGGTGTCATTTCCGCTGAAAGATTGGTTAAGTTTGAGTTCTTGAATCTTGATCTCGCCTTCATTTTTTGGAGAAGCAAGTCATCGGGAAATGGTCTTTTCATGAATATCGTGAGGCAATGGGATTTCTAAAGTGGCAATAGTACCGTATAAAATATCGAAGGTGGGATACAGTAAATCTTTTCCTACCTATTTCATGGAAGAAAAAAGAGAGAATTAAAATTATCTATCTACATGCCTTCGTATTGACAAGGGTGGGTTACTCTAGTGGTGAGCACCCTCCACTTCCAATCAAGAGGTTGTGAGTTCGAGTCACCCCAAGAGCAAGGTGGGGAGTTCTTGGAGGGAGGGAGCCGAGGGTCTATCGGAAACAGTCTCTCTATTCCAGGGTAGGGATAAGGTCTGCGTACACACTACCCTCCCCAAACCCCACTAATAAAATTATGCTGGGTTGTTGTTGTTGTACATGCCTTCATATTGCTTAAGGCATGAAGTTTATGGTGAAGAATGACCAATTCGTGTTATACTTTTTATGCTGCATAATATTTGTTAGATTGCAATGTCAAAAAGTAGATTCAATCAAACTCTAAGAAGGTCAGAGCATTATTTATTAAAATTTTAGTTTACTATAGTTTGAATTATTTTATTAAAAAGAAGACAAATTGAATAACTTTATTTATAAGA
Source organism: Nicotiana tabacum (assembly GCF_000715075.1). Taxonomy (NCBI): domain Eukaryota; kingdom Viridiplantae; phylum Streptophyta; class Magnoliopsida; order Solanales; family Solanaceae; genus Nicotiana; species Nicotiana tabacum. The sequence continues at coordinate 86,353,929 of NC_134083.1, forward strand.
CATATATTAACTTCTAACATGTAGATTATTGTTTACTAATGTTGCAGAAGGAAGAATAAGTATTATCGCCAGATGGTATTGAATAAAGATTTACAAAAAAAAAAAAACTTTTCGTGTCAAGATTGATAAGAAAAGAGAAAGTTCAAGGAGGAATTTAGTTGTTCAAGAGAAGTAGTTGAGATGAAGATAACTTTTCCAAGATACGAATGAAAAAAAATAAAAAAAAATAATAAAGATCAATGTACAATAATTAAAAAAAGTCGAAAAAGATTAGTGTTCTTTTTTTTCAATGAAATAAACTATGAACTAATTTAATTTTTAAAGTTGTATTTGTCGAAAAAGTATTATTGATGGTTTGTCAATCTAAATATCAACTTTAGTACTGCATTTTTCTTACTAAAGCAATTTGTGTTGGTATAACATTCAGAGTTTAATTTATATTCTTTTTTATTATTTTAATCCATAATTCTTCTTTTCTCAGTTATCTATATTTATATATAAAGACAATTATTCAATTGAAAACCCACACTATAGATAACGCCGTCTATTGTATGCTATTATATGTTTATCTAAACAATTTATTATTTTTATAAATTTAGATATCAACTATTGATGATAATAGCTCTGTAATATGAAGCAGCCAAGCTGGTTATTGCTCAATTTAAACAAAAGGCCAATCTAGGTACGAACATTAATACTTTTTACTCTATGTCTTGGTCATGATACATCAATTGAAAGAAATAAAAGGAACATATAATAAGATCTATAAGGAAGTATTAAGTTAGAAACACTTTATTACATTTTTGTAACACGAACATCTAAATAAGTAAAAAAAAAATATTCCTTCCGTTTTAATTTATATGGTGATGTTCTAAATTTGAGAGTTAAAGGAGTTTTTTTTAATCATAATTTTTATATGCCTTTTAACAAATTTAAATTGAGAATTGTTATATTTTACCGTACGTTTTACATAGTTGCCTATTATGTAAATTTACTTCAAAATTTTAAAGATTCTATATATGAATTTACCGTCAAAATTAAGTTGTTTGACTATCAAAATATGCAAGCCAATTGGGATGGAGGGAGCAACATGTATCTAATCATATTTTGATTGTTTATTTTGTAGTTTCATACGATATCTAATCAGTTTGACCTTAACAAACAAGTCGTCATACGATGATCCACATTAATCATCCATAGAGTTCATACTTTATTCCATAATTAATTAATCAATATAAAATTATTTATTATATGGTTCGATATACACGTGCAACGCACGTGCCGAAAAACTAGTTGTTTTGATAAGCCTATTATTCTTTTATTCGATTGTGCATGTTTACTACAAATGTTCAATAATAGAATCACTCTTAACCAGAAATTTTGTGTTCCAGCCTTGAGAATGCAAACGGCCACCCCTTCCCCCACCCTCCCACCCTCCAAAACATCATAACCACCACTTCAATCCCTAGACCCCGACCTACCACCCTCCCTCGTCCTTACCTATTTCTTCTCATTTAATATTTGCCTAAATTATATATTTTTTCTATCTAACCAAATACTGAAAAATAAGTTAAAAAATTACTTATTTTTCAAAAATTATTTTTCAAGGAAATATTTCCTTTCATACCAAACACACCATATGTGTTACAAGTGCAAAACTTGGGAGAGACAAAATAACATCCTGTCCTGCCCATATATCCCATGCACACTCCTTGCCATCATCATAGATTAACATTTCCTTTCTTTTTTGTTATCATTTCAAATTGGGTTTTATTGTCATTTCGAATTATCTTCTTATCAACTAGGTCGTCGGGAACTTCACATATCTGTGCAATTTTCAAGAACATAATACATATTACTAGCAGCAAACTTAGTATATCAATAGTAGCCATAAGATATTTTCTTATATAGTAGATCCCAACTAAAACTGAAACCCCAATCATATGCCTAAAATATTGCAGCATATTAACTTAAAGATTTGTTCCTTATTTATCTCCTAAGCATTTGTTCTTTAACCCCAACCCAACTGATTCCTTAGTTTATCTTTTTTGGTTTATGAATTTTTCCATGTTTGAATATTTAAATGTTTAATGATAGGATTTACTAAGTATACATATTAAGTTTTATACTGTAGACATTTACAAATATACTAAATATATATAGTATATATGTACAGTAATTAAGTTTAATACTATAAGTATTTCACAAATATACTGGATATATGCGCAATTTTTTATTAAAAAAACATTTATGGTATATTCTAGTATAAGTATTTTATATCTTAAGTATACAATAAATATACCATTTATTGTATACTAACTAACATAATTTAAGAAATTTGGAATTTAAGATATATATCTTACACATAATTTGCAAGTATGATACTGTCACGACTCAATTTCTCCTATACGCCATGATGACGCCCAATATCGCCGCTAGGCAAGCCAATGGTGAACCATGTGATTACTCTTTTAATAAGTTTTCAAATAATAAAATTCAATTTATTAAGAGATTAAGGAATAGAAAATTTAATAAAATAAAACGAAGGCAACTGAGTGGGCAAATATAGTGACATAAATACTTCAAAATCATAAAGTCTACTAGTATGTGTGCCAAGACCTAGTGTCACAAGTGTATGAGCAACTAGTAGAATATACAAAACTCTAACTATTGTGTGAAGACAGAAAATAGATACAAAGAGAGACTCTAGGTGCTGCAGAACGGCTCAGGAAGCAGCTCACCGCTAGGCCTCGGGATAACGGGGGTGCGCGCCAATATAACCGCCAGATGCACCTGCCTCAGATCCTGCATGATTAGTGCAAAAGTGTAGCGTGAGTACATAAACAACAAGTACCCAGTAAGTATCTAGTCTAACCTTGAAGAAGTAGTGACGAGGGGTCGACTTCGACACTTACTATGGGCTAACAATAAAATACATAAATTTTAAATAAGCATGGGTTATATAAACAATAATAATAACTCAATAACAAGCAATAAATACATAATTCTTTTACTAATCGTAAATTCCAGGTCAAATTCTATCATTAATAATTACAACCTCTCAAGCCATAAGATAATATCAAATATAATTAGGCTCTGTGTATTATTACGTGCGATTTATGCTGAGGTGGTACGGCCCGATCCAGAATAATGTGTACACTCCCGAGGGTCGAGCGGCACGATCCATAGATGCATCTAACTACTGACGAGGCGTTCGGCCCGCTCCACAAGAAGAGAGGATACTCTATGAACAACCGCTCTAGAAGCTAGTACAAGGCTAACGCACAAGGAAGCACAATTTCTATTAACGGTCAAGTAACCCGCCAAAAACTCAAGTAAGTGTAATTAGGTCCTTACAAATTTCTTAACAAGTGTCAATATAATTTAGGCACTTTAATTAACAAGTAGGGTGTAAATATTGTAAGTATTTTATGATTTGGGTCCTAAGCTACCCGGACATAAGCATAATTAGTAGCAACGCATGGACTCTCATCACCTCATGCGTACGTAGCCCCCACAATTAGAAGAAAATAGTAACTTAAATCGTCTATGGGGTAAATTCCTTCTTACAAGGTTAGGGAAGAGACTTACCTCGTCTCAAAGTTCACTTTCCGGCCCACAAATTCGTTCTAAAGTCTCAAATCGGTGCTTAACAATCCAAAACTAGTCAAATGTTATATAAATTAATCAATACATACTAAAAGGTTTATAATTTAAATATTAGAGTAATTACCCAATCCAAATTGAAAGATTTCTAAAATTCACCCCCGGGCCCACGTGCCTGGATTCCAAAAACTTTTGAAGATAAATGTTACCCATAACCTCACGAACTCAAATAAATAATTTTTACCCAATTTCATAATTATTTTCGTGGTTAAATCCCATTTTTATCAAAATCTAGGTTTTTCAACTAAACCCATAATTTTTACAATTTTTTATGTTAAAATCTACTCATATTTTATGTATTTAACTTACATTGGATATAAATTACTTACCTCAAAGTGCTAGGTTAAAACCCCTTTTCAAGAGCTCCAAAATCGCCCAAGAGATGAAAGAAAATGAGCCAAAAATAGCCTAAGTTCCATTTTTAAAATGTTTCTGCCCACTGGTCCTTATACGCGATCGCGGCCAAGCTCTCGTGATCCCAAAGGCTAAACTGAAGAGCCCAGGAAAAAGGCTCTACGTGAACGCGAGAGTACCCATGCGAACGCGGTGCACTCGGCTGCCTACACCTCGCGAACGCAGGGCCCAACACGCGAACGCGTAGGGCAACTAGGTTGCCCAGGCACAGGCTTCTACGCGAGCGCGGCCTGCCAAATGCGAACGCGAAGTCCAACGGTCTAGGTCTCCGCGAACGCGGCCCCATAATCGCAAACGTGAAGGACAAAATCCCCCATTCCCCAAATCCTTCATCGTCAACGCGAGGGTCCTTCCGCGTTCGCGAAGAAGGAAATCAGAATAGCAAATTCTAGTGTTTTCGACTTAACTTTGGGCGGACCGAAACACACCCCACTCGGGACCCTTCCCAAATGTACCAACAAGTCCATAAACATAATACGGACTTGCTTGAACTCTCGAAACGCATAAAACAACATCGACACTAAGAATCTTACCCCAAAACCATATTGAATCAAATTATGAATTTCAAGTTTTCAACTTGCTCCGAACGCGCCGAATCATACTTAGACTACTCAGAATGACACCAAATTTTGCGTGCAAGTCTTAAATCACTATACAGAACTATTCCCAGGCTTGGAATCCCAAACGAATATCGATAATACCAAAATCTACTTCAAACCAAATTTAAAGAACTTTAAAACCTTCAATGTGTCAACTTTCAGTATTAAGCGCCGAAATACTCCCGGGTCATCCAAAACCCGATCCGAATATGTGCCCAAGTCCAAAATTATCATACAAACCTATTGGGATCGTCAAATCCCAGTTTCGAAGTCGTTTACTAGAAATGTTGACCCAAGTCAAACTTAACCCTTTAAAGCCAATATTAAGGAGCTAAGTGTTCCGATTTCAAACCGAACCCTTCCAAACCTGAACTAACCATCCCTGCAAGTCATAAAATAGTAAAAGCACATATGAGGAGTCTTATTTAGGGAAACGGGGATCTAGAAAGCAAAATGACCGGTCTGGTCGTTACATTCTTCGCCTCTTAAACAAACGTTCGTCCTCGAACGGGTCTAGAATCGAGCCTAGAGTGCCGAATATTTGCTCTGCATGTCCTCCTCGGCCTTTCTAGTCGCCTCCTCAACTGGTTGGCCCCTCCACTGAACGTTTACCACATAAACTTTCTTGGACCTCAGCTGGCGAACCTGCCTGACAACAATGGCAACTAGCTCCTCCTCATAACCAAGGTTCTCATCTAGCTGAACCGTGCTGAAGTCTAACACATGCGACATTTCGGCATGATACCTCCAGAGAATAGATACGTGGAAAGCCTGATGAACTCCCGATAGACTGGGAGGCAAAGCAAGCTTATAAGAAACCTCTCCAACCCATCTCAACACCTCAAATGGACCTATAAACCTTAGGCTCAACTTGTCCTTCTTCCCGAACCTCATGATTCCCTTCATCGGCGAGACTTTCTAGAGAACCTTCTCGCCCACCATAAATGATAAATCATGCGCCTTCTGATCCGCATAACTCTTCTTTCTGGACTATGCTGTGCTAAGTCGCTCCTGAATCAACTTTACCTTTTCCAAGGAATCCTTCACTAAATCAGTACCATATAACTTAGCCTCGTTGGGCTCAAACAATCCGACAGCACAGTCGCTCCTGAATTAACTTTACCTTTTCCGAGGCATCCTTCACTAAATCAGTACCATATAACTTAGCCTCGCCGGGCTCAAACCATCCGATGGGCGAACGACATCGCCGACCATGTAAAGCCTCAAATGGATCCATCTCGATATTGGACTGATAACTGTTGTTGCAAGCAAACTCGACCAAAGGCAAAAATCGATCCCACTGCCCTTCAAAGTCAATCACACATGCTCTGAGCATATCCTCCAAGATCTGAACCGTCTGCTCTGACTGCCAGTCGGTCTGCGGATGAAAGGTTGTGTTGAGCTCTACCCGGGTCCCCAAATCACTCTGTACTGACCTCCAGAAATGTGAAGTAAACTGGGGGCCTCGGTCTGATATAATAAAGACAGACACACCATGCAACCGAACAATCTCCTGAATGTAAATCTGGGCCAATCTCTCTGAAGAATACGTGGTCACCACCGGAATGAAGTGTGCCGACTTGGTCAACCTGTCGGCAATAACCCAAACTGTATCAAACTTATGCAAGTTTCGCGGCAACCCAACTACGAAATCCATAGTAATGCGCTCCCATTTCCACTCAGGTATAACCATCTGCTGGAGTAGGCCACCTGGCCTCTGATGCTCGTACTTAACCTACTGTCAATTTAGACATCTCGCCACATACTCGACTATGTCCTTCTTCATCTGCCGCCACCATTAATGCTACCTCAGATCGCGATACATCTTCGTAGCACTTAGAAGAATAGAATACCGAGAACTGTGTTCCTCCTCTAGGATCTTCTCCCTCAAGCCATAAACATTAGGAGTATATAGGCGACCCTGGAGTTGCAGAACACCATCCTCACCAATAGTGACCTCCTTGGCACCACCGTGCACTATCGTCTCCCTAAGAACCAACAAGTAAGGATCATTAAACTGACGAGCCTTGCTCTGCTCGAATAATGAAGACTAAGTGACGATGCATGAAAGAACTCAGTTGGGCTCTAAAATATCCAATATCACAAGTCTGTTAGCCAAGGATTGAATGTCCAAAGCTAATGGTCTCTCCTTACCTCAAATGAATGCCAAGCTACCCATATTTTTCGCCTTTCTGCTCAAGGCATCGGCAACTACATTTGCCTTACCCGGATAATACATGATGGTAATATCATAATCTTTTAGTAACTCAAGCCACATGCGCTGCCTCAAATTGAGATCCCTCTGCTTGAATAAATGCTGCAAGTTGCGATGATCAGTGTAAACCTCACAGGACACCCCATAAAGATAATGCCTCTAGATCTTAAGAGCATGAACAATTGCGGCCAACTCCAAATCATGTACATGGTAATTCTTCTCGTGGGGCTTCAGCTGGCATGAAGCATATGCAATAACTCTCCCCTCCTGCATCAATACACAACCCAAACTGACACGTGAAGCGTCGTAATACACAATATGCATCCCTGAATCGGAAGGCAACACTAATACTGGTGGTGAAGTCAGTGCGATCTTGAGCTTTTAAAAGTTCACCTCACAATCATCGGACCATCAAAATGGAGCACCCTTCTGGGTCAATTTAGTCAAAGGTGCTGCAATATATGAGAAGCCCTCCACAAACCGGCGATAATAACCTGCTAACCCCAAGAAGCTCATGATCTCAGTCGCCATGGTAGGACGAGGCCAACTCTTAACTGCCTCAATCTTCTTGCGATATACCTTAATACCCTCGCCTGATACAACATGCCCTAAGAATGCCACAGAATCCAACCAGAACTCACACTTGCAGAACTTAGCATATAGCTTATATTCCCGCAAGGTATGAAGCACCACTCTCAAATGTTGCTCGTGCCCCTCCATGCTACGCGAGTAGATAAAAATGTCATTAATGAAGACAATGACAAATGAGTCAATATACGTCTTGAACACCTGGTTCATCAAATAAATAAACGTCGTCGGGGCGTTAGTCAACTCGAAGGACATCACTAGAAACTCGTAGTGTCCATATCTAGTCCGGAAAGCCGTCTTCGGAATATCCGAATCATGAATCTTCAACTGATGGTACCCCGACCTCAAGTCAATCTTAGAGAATACCCTGGCACCCTGTAACTGGTCAAACAGATCATCAATATGCGGCAACGAGTATTTGTTCTTAATGGTAACTTTGTTCAACTGGCAGTAATCAATGCGCATCCGCATAGTCCTATCTTTCTTCTTTACGAATAACACTGGTGCACCCCAAGGCGACACACTCAATCTGACAAACCCCTTTGCTAGCAACTCCTTAAGTTGTTCCTGAATTCCTTCAACTCTTTTGGGTCCATGCGGTACGGTGGGATAGAGATAAGCTGGGTACCTGGAGCCAAATCAATACACAAATAGATATCACGATCTGGTGGCATGCCTGGAAGATCAGAAGGAAATACATCAGAGAATTCTCGGACCACGGGCACTGAATCAATCACTGGAGTCTTTGTAGTAGTATCCCGAACGTAAGCTAGATAAGCCAAACAACCCTTCTCGACCATGTGTAGAGCCTTTAGAAAAGAGATAACCTGACTAGATGCACTGATAGACGAACCCTTCCACTCTAATATAGGAAGCTCTGGAATTGCCAAGGTAACAGTTTTAACATGGCAATCAAGGATGGCGTGATATGGAGACAACCAGTCCATGCCCAGGATAACCTCAAAGTCGGTCATATTAAGTAACAAAAGATCTTCTCTAGTATCATAACCACAGAAGGTCACGATATAAGACCGGTAGACCCGATCCACAACAACATAATCGCCCACTAGTATGGACACATAAATAGGAGTACCCAAGGACTCACGGGGAACACCCAAGAAATGAGCAAAGAGATGAAACATATGAATATGTAGATTCTGGATCAAACAGTATTAAAGCATCCCTACCGCAGACATAAATAATACATGTGATCACGACATCTGAGGCCACTGCATCTGGTCTAGACGGAAAAGCATATAACCTAGTTGGAGCACCACCTGACTGGCCTCCACCTCTAGGACAGCCCCTACCCACCTGCCCTCCACCTCTGGGCGACCGAACGGCTGGTGTGGCAACTGGTGCTGAAATCATAAGTTGTTGACCCTGCTGCACTACCTTGCCTTAAAGCTTGGGACAGAACCTCCTCACATGGCTAAGATCCCTACACTCGAAACAACCTCTTGGTACGGTGAACTGCTGGCCTGAAGTATGACCATGATGGCCTGAATACCCACTAGAGGAACCCTAAATAACTGGTGGGCAGTAGGAACTCTCTGGCATAGCGCTGAAATAGGGTCGCACTGGAGCACCCCGAGGAGGCGGCGGTGCTGGATATGTGGGCTTACTAGACTAACCCCTCACAAACTGACATCTTCCCTAAGCCAGGGAACTTCTGAACTCTCCAGAATATCGAAACCGCTTATCCCTCATCGCTTTCTCTCGGCTACGGTGACGTACACCCTCGATCCTCCGAGCTATCTCCACAACTAGCTCGTAAGAAGTCCACATCTCAACTTATAGGGCCATGGTGGCTTGAATACTAGAGTGCAAACCTGCAACAAACGTCCGCACTCTCACTGCATCAGTAGAAAGTATCATAAGTGCATGGAAGGACAACTCAGAGATTCTCGCCTCATAGTCGGTCACCGACATCTGACCCTGCTGGAGCTGCTCGAACTGAAATCGCAACTCTTCCCTCTAAGAGGGTAGAATATACATGTCTAAGAAGAGGCATGTGTACTGATCCCAAGCCATGGGAGGAGAACCTGCTGGTCTGCCGAGAAGATAGGACTACCACCATCTACGGGACCCTTCCATCTAGCTGAAAGGTGGTAAAGTCCACCCCGTGGGACTCCAATATCCTCATGTTGTAAAGTCTGTCCATGCACCTATAATTAAAGTCCTGGGGGTCCTTATGTCACTCACCTCTGAAGACAGGAGGATGTAGCTTGGTCCATCTGTCCAATAGCTTCTGCGGCTCGTCGGCCGCAACTGGTCTGGCTCAGGTATAGTTGTTGTAATTAGCTGGACTCCGCCCATGGGTAGTGCGCCCGGGGTCTGATATACGGCAGCTGCATAACCTGGAGCCTAAGCGGTAGGGGTCTGTGCTCCCCCTTCCCTCTGAGATGTGGCTGGGTCTGCTGGAAATAAACCAGCCTGAGTCATAGAATCCATGAACCGCAGCACACGACCATGACCTCCTAGAATCCCGGCGCGGACATGAAATCCACTGGGTTGGCTCTGCTGCTGGCACCTCACTCTGCTCTCTAATAATAGTATCCTCTACTAGATTCACTAGTGGAACAACTGGGGCAACTATGGGATGTCCTCATCCTCTGCTACGAGCCGGAGCCCTCCCTCGGCCTCTAGCAACAGGGGGAGCAGCCCCTCCATGATCGTGTATGTCTGTCACGCGCATTCTCACCATCTATGAGAGAATAAGAGAAAGATACTTAGCACCACATCAACTTCACGATAATAGATGAAGAAAGAGTAGTTTTCTAACACCCTATAGCCTCTCGAAGATAAGTACAGACGTCTCCGCACCGATCCGCAAGACTCAATTCGTCCTTCTCATAACTTGTGAGACCTACGTGAACCTAGTGATCTAATACCATGTTGTCATGACCCAATTCCTCCCATAGGCCGTGATGGCGCCCAACGTCGCCGCTAGGCAAGCCAACGGTGAATTGACCATGTGATTACTCTTTTAATAAGTTTCCAAATAATTAAATTTAATTTATTAAGAGATTAAGGAGTAGAAAATTTATTAAAATAAAACGAAGGCAACTGAGTGGGCAAATATAGTGACATAAATACTCCAAAATCATAAAGTCTACTAGTTTGTGTGCCAAGACCTGGTGTCACAATTGTATGAGAAACTAGTAGAATATACAAAACTCTAACTGTTGTCTGAAGACAGAAAATAGATACAAAGAGAGATTCTAGGTGATGCAGAACAGCTCAGGAAGTATCTCACCACTAGGCCTCAGGATAACGGGGGTGCTCCGTGTATTATTACGCATGATTTACACTGAGGTCGTATGGCCCAATCCACAATAATGTGTACACTGCCGAGGGTTGAGCGGCACGATCTATAGATACATCTAACTACTGCCGAGTCGTTCGACCCGCTCTACAAGAAGAGAGGATACACTATGAACAACCGCTTTAGAAGCTAGTACAAGGCTAATGCACAAGGAAGCACGATTTCTATTAACGGTCAAGTAACTCGCCAAAAACTCAAGTAAGTGTATTTATGTACTTACAAATTTCATAACAAGTTTCAATATAATTTAGGCACTTTAATTAACAAGTAAGGTGAAAACATTACAAATATTTTATGATTTGGGTCCTAAGCTACCAGACATAAGCATAATTAGTAGCTACGCACGGACTCTCGTCACCTCGTGCGTACATAGCCCCCACAATTCGAAGTAAATATTAATTTAAATTGCCTATGGGTAAATTCCCTCTTACAAGGTTAGGCAAGAGACTTACATCGTCTCAAAGTTTACTTTCCGGCCCACAAATTTGTTCTAAAGCCTCAACTCGGTGCCGAACGATCCAAAACTAGTCAAATTTTATATAAATTAATCAATACATGCTCAAAAGTTCTTAATTCAACTATTAGAGTAATTACCCAATCCAAATTGGAAGATTCCTAAAATTCACCCCCGGCCCATGTGCCCGGATTCCGAAAATATACGAAGCTAGATGTTACCCATAACCTCATAAACTCAAAGATATAATTTTTTACCCTATTTCATAATTATTTTCGTGGTTAAATCTCATTTTTATCAAAATATTAGTTTTTCAACTAAACCCATAATTTTCATAATTTTTCATGTTAAAATCTACCCATAATTTATGTATTTAACTTACATTTGATACAAATTACTTACCTCAAAGTTCTAGGTGAAAACCCCTCTCCAAGAGGTCCAAAATCTCCCAAGAGATAAAAGAAAATGAGCCAAAAATAGCCTAAGTCCCATTTTAAAAATGTTTCTGCCCAGTGGTCCTTATACGCGATCACGGCCAAGATCTCTCGATCGCGAAGGCTAAACTGAAGAGCCCAGGAAAAAGGCTCTACGCAAAACGAGAGTACTCATGCGAACGCGGTGCCCTGGGATGCCTACACCTCGTGAACGCGGGGCCCAACACGCGAACGCGTAGGGAAACTAGGTTGCTCATGCCCAGGTTTCTACACGAACGCGGCTTACCAAAAGCGAACGTGAAGGCAAAGGGTCTAGTCTCCGCGAACGCGGCCACGTAATCGCGAATGCGAAGGGAAAAAGCCCATAGTCTCCAAATACTTCATCGCAAACGCGAGGGTCCTTCCGCGTTCGAGGAGAAGGAAACCAAAGTAGCAAATTCTGGTATTTTTGACTTAACTCCGGGCGGTCCGAAACACACCCGAGCCACTCAGGACCCCGCCTAAATGCACCAAGAAATCCATAAATATAATACGTACCTGCTCGAACTCTCTAAACGCGTAAAACAACATCAACGCTAAGAACCGCACCACAAAACCATATTGAATCAAATTATGAACTTCAAGTTTTCAACTTGCTCCAAACGCGCCGAATCATATTTAGACTAGTCAGAATGACACCAAATTTTGCGTGCAATTCTTAAATCACCATACGAATCTATTTTGAGGCTCGGAATCCCAAACGGATATCGATAACACCAAAACCTACTTCAACCCAAATTTAAAGAACTTTAAAACCTTCAATGTGCCAACTTTCAGTATTAAGCGCTGAAACACTCTCGGGTCATCTAAAACCCGATCCGAATATACGCCCAAGTCCATAAATCATCATACGAACCTATTGGGACCGTCAAATTTCGGTTTCGATGTCCTTTACTAGAAATGTTGACCCATGTCAAACTTAACCCTTTAAAGCGAATATTAAGGAACTAAGTATTCCGATTTCAACCTGAACCCTTCCAAACCCGAACTAACCATCCCCGCAAGTGATAAAATAGTAAAAGCACATACGGTGAGTCTTATTTAGGAAAACATGGATCTAGAAAGCAAAACGGTCGGTCGGGTCATTACAGATATATGTTATAATACTGGAATAATTTTGTTACACATATATATTTTATAGGTCTTGATTATACCCTGCATATATATTTTATACACATTTAAATTGAAATAAATAAAATTCAAAACACATTAGAGTATTATATAAGGTAAAAAATCCGGATCCTATATCCTAGATTATAAAAATTACACTGTATATATTTAGGGTATGCTCAAATCCATAAATATACACCAAATAAACAACTTGATACACTGTAAAAATACATAAAATAGGCATTAAATACATTTTAGTACACAATAAAAATACATAAGATATTGATCGGTTGTGCATCAATATTGTGAAACAAAAGATTCCCAACTCCATGACAATTTCAAATACCTTGTTTTAAAAAGGAATACTAATAAAGAAACCTTCACTTGCACCGGATAGATTGAATGAAAATTCATCTCGGATTTGGGTGTCTTTTGCTTCATTTTCTTCTTCTGTTTCTTATCGATTCCAGAGGCTGCAATGATAGAATTTGCACGCTTAATGAGTTTTACCTTGTTCTTAGCTATGAGATTGGCATTTTACTTAAAGAAAGTAAGCGGATGAGGTTTTGCATGAGATTTTGCCTTATCTGATGAGAAAAAGAACCAAAAAGGAGGAATATTTGGGTTCGTGACAGTGGAGAAATAATCCCTACAATTTTGAGATTTTGGTTGAATGTGGGAGATTTTTAAGTTCTTACATATGATCCCTTAAATCATGGGTCAGTTTTAAGAAATAAAAAATCTGATGGTAACGTATTATTTTTAAAATATGCTATATATGTAAATGAATCTGTTCTTTTTGAAATAATTCAAAAGTACTATTGTTTATATAGTATTTGTTTACTAATTGCCCTACAGAGTAAAAATCTCTAGGTCGTAGCTCCACGCTGGATCAGACTAAACATTCCATATGGGCTCTCATTAAGTAAAGTTACTCATTTTTTCTTTTCTTTGGGGAGGTAGATGGGCTAAGAGTTCAAGGGTAAAAGAAGAAAGAGAGTATTTTCTGCCATGTTGATGGATTGAGATCGACTTGTAAAATGGTCGTGGCCTTGTGGATCACAAAAATGCAATATTATGTTAACTAATGGACTCAATTTTCCCCTAACCATCCAGCTCTGCCCAACAAAAGAAGAGTCCAATGATATAACCAAATCTAGAGGTATCACATGTGCGAATTGGACTAAATTTAGGCGGATCAAATGGATTAAGTTTTAAAGAAGGGATTTTTTCTTTCCTATACAATATTTGAAACTTATTTATTAAAATTGTCTTAGTTTTGTATATTACCTGCCCTAAACAAGGATTGCTTACAAATTATATACAATCCATTATTAGCGCCTTAAATTAGGGAATTTAGTTACACTTTTTTCCTTTTATCTCTCCTCTCCTCTTTCCCTATTCTCTGCCGCCTCTCTCGATGTATAATCCATTATTAGTGCCTTAAATTAGGGGATTCAATTACACCTTTTTCCTATTTTTTTCCTCCTCTACTCTTTTCTTATTTTTCTTCCGCCTTAATCCTCACATCCCAAACCGATGGGCGACGGGCACCCGGTACCTTACTCAACCGAGTACCAATGTAACATATCTTTCTTATTACTTCATCATATACATGTGACATACGGGCCTAATAGGCCAACATGATCATTTATAAACTCAAAACATAGGCCGACAATGTCGTACAATCTTTCACGTACACAACATATGTCTACAAGCCTCTAAGAGTACATAATTGTTATAAAGGTCGGGACAGAGCCCTGCCATACCAAACCATACACATCTAAATCATACTGACTAAACAAGCTAACTCCGGAGTAAATGGAGTGCACCAATATCTTCTGTTGAGCTGATCGCCTACTTGGAGGACTCTCGACCTGTCTATCGAGACATGCGGGCATAAAACGCAGCGTCCCTAGACAAAAGGGGCGTCAGTACAAATAATGTATCGAGTATGTAAGGAATGAAAATCAGTAAATAATAGATATGAGAGAAACATGGAGTAAAAGACTCGACATGTACGTCTGCATAACTCTGTGAATTATTTTATTTTTTTATAATGTCATGCATATGCATATAAGTGTCATACCATGCATAAGTATATGTGTTCATAACATCATCAAGCCTCTAAGGGCATCCCATCATATCATTTCGACCACTGTGGGAAAATCATCAACGTATACCAGTTGATCAGGTGGTGGTGCCATAACCTTTTCCCATATCCCATATACATATAATATACGTGTATATAACGCCATCTGGTCATGGGTCAATGCACATGTATAGATGCATGAAATGCATAAGAAATACGTTAATAAGATTTTCTCGGAATGTCATAAAAATAATATGCCTGTCGGATAAATTTTATCAAGTACGTATTTTTCTGAGACCCAAGAACAGAAAATATAATAATAATTTACATGGGGAATCAAGAATATAGACACCCCTAATATTTCTATGAATAGAGTCATTTATGGAAATTATGCATTTGCTCATTTCGTTCGTATCTATTGATCATGCCAAAAAGAAAGAAGGGATAGCCTTAACATACCTAGAATAGGGAAAAATCAGTATGATGTTCTTGAAAAAGGTTGTACCGTGCTCCTTTAGAACCGCAAAATTTTACGTTGCTAATAATTATTGTTGGATTCCTTTTGATGGCAAGAATTCATATTTTTTTGTGGGAATTTGCAGAAAATAGGTAAGAAGTCACGTTGCTAATGTCTCATCTTTTGTGAGTGAGTTTGCTGAATATTTCTTTGAGCTTTGTAGAGATTTACTAATGAATTAGAGAGGTTTCTTTTTAATAATTTAGTGTGGGCCCCACTTAGCAAGACTTGGCCACAAAAATTAATCTAACTTTGCCACCTTGCTTTGTGAATAAAGAGTCATTTGCTTGACTATGTCTTGATGCCACGTTGGGATTCAAGGCTTATCCAAAAGATTTCAATTAATTATCCCTCAACTTCTTAATTAACTAGATAATGTCTCATTACCCAATAATTAATCAATTACCCACATAATTAAGAATTATCTTAAAATACTACTTACTTTTAACATCCATTATACACCTTACTATCATGGTCATGTGGTACCTTGTATGACACTAGTTCATAAATACGAGGTATTATAACTTAGACAGTATTTTACCCCAAAATATCAAATTTTGACGAAATTTATTTTCTTCGATTTGCTTACCCTCTCATCTTTACGAATTTACTTATCACTTGTTTGAAATGACATAATGCTTATAATCACAAAATAATTTCATTCCCGAACTTGCGTCGATTAACCTACGACGAAATTTTAACGTTCGAAAATGCGGGATGTAATATCTCATTTCCGAGCTTCCATTAATTTATTTATGACATACTTTCATGTACGAAAACATGGAATGTAGCATTAATTGCTTGTAAAATTAAAGTGAAATCTTTTTAGAGCGATAAGGAAATGCCAAAAAATTTCTGCCGCTTTAATTGCTTTAATAAAAATTTGCCTCTATGAATTTTACAAGAATTTTCTTCCTTAATTGCCATCGTCATCCACTGTTTTGTTTTAAATTTGCTATTGTTTAATTTTTCCGATATTTATTTAGTAAAAATAGAATGTTATTTTTATTTTATTCTACTACTTACTAATGAAATAAAAATACTTCACGCGATAAATGATATTTTAAGTGACAACATCATCATACAAATTTGTATGGTACAACAACAGATAAATTAAAAATAAATTTTATACAAATTTGATACAAATTTTATATATCTACAATTACATATAAACTAAAAACGAATTTTGTATAACTAATTATGTAGTATAAAATTTATTTATAACTTATCTACAACTTTCATATTACCTAGTTAAATACAACTACAACATCATACAATTTTCATACAAATTTTATACAATATATTTTTTGTAGGTATTTTGTATATATTTTGTATGTGGCGTATTCTTCTTCCTCTTTGAAATTTCAACCAAAACTTCCTCGATCTTAATACAATTTTGATACATATCAACAACTTTATGTAAAAAGATAGTATTTATAACTTTAAATACAAATTTCATACAACGATTCATACATTATACAACTATATTTTAACTTTCATATAACATTCAAATAAAAAATATATATAACTACAACATAATACAATTTACATACAAGTATAATACAACTTTACTACAATTTCGTAAGTATATTGTATGTCATATTTTCTTCTTCTTCTTCTTCTTCTTCTTCTTCTTCTTCTTCTTTGAAATTTCAATCAAAACTTCCTCGATCTTAATACAATTTTGATACATATCAACAATTTTATGTAAAAAGATAGTATTTATAACTTAAATACAAATTTCATACAACGATTCATACATTATTCAACTATTTTTTAACTTTCATATAACATTCAAATAAAAAATATATATAACTACAACATAATACAACTTAAATACAATTTACATACAAGTATAATACAACTTTACTACAATTTCGTAAGTATATTGTATGTCATGTTTTCTTCTTCTTCTCCTCCTCTTTCTTCTCCTCCTCCTCCTCCTCCTCCTCCTTCTTCTTCTTCTTCTTCTTCTTCTTCTTCTTCTTCTTCTTCTTCTTCTTCTTCTTCTTCTTCTTCTTCTTCTTCTTCGTCGATTTTCAATCTGAAATTCGGCCAAAATCAAGTCTAATCTATACCAAACACCCTCAAAATTGAGATATAAACTCCAAAGAATATTCTCAATTATTTGCAACAATACCCAATCCAAATAAAATAATAATTTTTGAAAACCCAAATTCGAGCGAAACTTTTTAATGGCTGTCAATTGTGGATAATCAAACACTTTCAAAATTTATTGATTGACAATTTTAATTCGAACATTAATTGTGCAACATGAAAAGGAAATTGCTAGGTTAAAACTCTATAGTAAAACGATTGAAATCCATTGATGAATTTCATTAAAATTATATACAACAAGAAAGCATAAAAAAAGAGAACATCAAAGGAAGAAAAATTTGAAAAAAAAAAACAGAGAAGGGGAATGATAGGATATATATATATATATATATATATATATATATATATATATATATATATATATATATATATAGAGAGAGAGAGAGAGAGAGAGAGAGAGAGAGAGAGAGAGAGAGAGAGAGAGAGAGAGAGAGAGAGAGAGAGAGAGGGATAAGAAAATAACTGACATTCCTCATTCAATTCCTAATATAAATGGATACTTATTTAAAACTTATTTGTATATAATTGGTAAATTGTATATGACCATGTAATTAAGTTAAAACTTGATTAGGAGGATAATAAAGTTTAATATGTAGTATAGGAATGTAAAATTCTTTTAAAGAATGATAACTTAATCTACCCAAAAGTTACTTGGATCAATATGTGTTAGGTAAAAATATGCTAAATAATGAATTATAGCTCAATATGGCCAGTATGACCTAACTTATCCTTCCTATTTTTTTAAAGAATTTTTCAATTAGATTAGGGAAGGGAGAGGGGAAAAGGGAAAGGAATGTCATGATACTAATAAAGTTTAAACCCTTTTTTATCCTCCTTATTTTGTTTTCCGTTTGTGAAAGAAAATGTGAAACTCAACAAGTGGTACGCATATCTTTTATCATCTAACTTCTGTATTTTCATGCTAATAGACAGTAGTAAAAGGAGTATCATCTTCCAGTAGTTACAATGTTATGTTTAAAATGTGTAATAAGACATTATTGTTTTAAAAAAAAAGAGATGTTTTGTTTTGTTCCCCAGAACAACTATTCTCCTTTGACGTGTCAATTGTTTTAACTTAGTGTCGGCTAGTCATGACAAGTAGGATTTTTATTAAAGCTCGTCTATAAATTACTTCTATTATTTTAGTTTGAAGTTTGATAGTTATCCCCTTATTTTGATAGGTCATTAAGTTTTGACTCATCAAATTATACTATTTTGACCCATTCAGACTTAATATTTTGATGAATCATTTTGCGTTCAAGCTATTATTATTTTTTTAACTCCTTAATTGATATTCAAACCCGTTCAAGTTTAAACGAGTTAAGTAGGTGACAAAATAATGAGTTGATTTTGTCATCTTTAACCAAATCTTACTCTTATTATGTTTAGCTTTTTTGATGCAAGGCGGTGTGCTCACATACTATATACTACGAATTTTATAAGTTAATATCTATCTTATCCTTTCTAGTCCTTTCCATCATCCTTTTTTTTTTTTCGGGATGTTACATTTTGACGTACATGAAATAAAAGAGCATTATAAGTTATAACGATTAGGAATTAAACAGGTGGAGGATCAAAAGTTTGTGCATGTGAAAGAAAAGACGTCACTGAAGTCTACATTGCTTAGAACTTCAAATTTAACAAACAAAAAAAGAACTGAATAATTGGTGGACAAGTATTTCATTTATAATTTGAAAAATCTCACCAGAATGAAATTACCATGACTTAAATTCAAATTTTATTACATAGGAAGATTAAAAAAAAAAGACAAAAAAAAAAAAGCAGAATAGATCGGTAACTTCCTGAATTTGACGATTTTTATTCGATTCACACTTGAATTTTACGTTGGCCTAATTATCCCTCCCCCTCTCCCGAACTTGATTTAATAGTCTTGATCCTTTTGGACGCTGACAACCTACCATACTATGGCACACACGTTCTCACGTGGTATTTTTTTATCCACGTGATATTTTTTAGAATAAAATATAATCTTTATCTTTTTAAATTCACCCATTATTAGGATTTTTTTTGGGTTAAATAGCAAAAAAGAAGAAGAAGGTAGAACAATATTATTTGGCTATAACTTTATTATTTGACAAAAGATAATAATATTCTAATAAAGTTATTCTGGCATATTTAATCACAAAAAGAAGAAATATACTGTTCGAATAAATAATTATTGCATCTAAAGAAGAAATAAAAAGTACGCTGTTGGAAGTGATGACCCGCCATATCATCATACCACGTAGGTGTTATTTGACATATATTAAAATCATGTGGAAGCTTACATAGGCAAAAGCTAGCATTTGTGAGAAGATTCTAGAAAATTATGGACATTTTCTTTGAAGACCTTAGATCCCTATGGATTTGCTAAGAAAGTCCTTGAAATCTTTTAGGCTTGTAGAGAATTCTAGAGAAAGCCCTTATCTTCTAAATATTAAGGACTTGTGTAACAATTAATATTTACACACTAGCCCCTAGAAGACTAGTATATAAAATGGGTCATTCATTTGTAATTCACCAAGCAAACAATTCAAGTTCTCTCTAATATAAAGCTTCATTTAACAATTCTCTCGTGCTCTTTCTACCATTCTCTTAGCGATCTTGAGTGTGGTAAGACTGACTTGGTATAGCAAGAACGTGAGCAAGTTGTACAAGATCGTGAGCGAGTTGTCAAGTACCGCACGTGTACTTAGTTAACAACTGAGGACGTAACATGGAGCTCCATTATTTTGGCTAAAAATAGACTTTTTTCTTTCTCTAGAAAATATACCATTTGAACTCTATTATTTTGGCTAAAGCTTCTTTTTATTTGATTAAAGTAATAGAGTTATAAATGTTTGGCCCGAAAGAAGAAGAAGAAACAGACAGTTGAAACAAATACCATTGTATCTAAAAGAAAAAAAACAATTGGGAAAAAATACTCAATTTATATTAAGATGAGACAAGGAGAAATACAGTTGAAAAAAATAATAATTATTGTATTTGATTATGTGGCAAGTCATAGTTGAAAAATATCCCACATGAAAGTTAATTTTTTTTATTTTTTTCTCCTTCTGCGCGCCTAAAAGAAAGTGTATTCACGCTCTTTTACACGTCAGCGTCCAGAGGTCGAGGTTATCAAATTGCCAAGTTTAGAAAGGTAACTAAGCCAATGTAAAGTTTAAGGGTCCATTTGGACATAAAATTTGGTTGAAGTTTTATCCCAAAAATTTTACTTTTTTTGAAATCAGCGTTTGTTCATAAAATTTCAAATTTTCACTTGAAAATTTTCATAAAACTCTAAAAATCTGTTTTTCAAAATTTTCACTCAAATCACTCACAAAACTTCAAAAACTACCCAAACTTAAATTTATGTCTAAACACAACTCTAAATTTCAAATACCATTTTTACTTGAAAAATATTTTCATCATTTTTTCGAATTTTATAATTCTTATGTCCAAACGCCTACTAAATATATGCAAAATTAAAGTTATCAAATTCAAGGGTGGTCCCAATCTATTCTGCCCAAAAAAGATAGTAGAAATTAAATTACCAATAAAAAAGAGACACCAAAAAAATTGAACTCACACTTACTAATTTATACTAGTGTTTTACCTTACTAATTTGTCCAACCGCGTACTAAATATATGCAAAATTAAAGTTATCAAATTCAAGGGTGGTCCCAATCTATTCTGCCCAAAAAAGATAGTAGAAATTAAATTACCAATAAAAAAGAGACACCAAAAATTGAACTCACACATACTAATTTATACTAGTGTTTTACCTTACTAATTTGTAAACTCTTTTACTTGAGTATGAAAAGCAAGGATTCATGTAGCAGAATCTTATCCTGATGAGTATGAAAACTGACTGATACTGACCTACCCTTGTCCATAAGTTATAATTAAACAAAATGGGTTAATAGGATGAATTATGTGGTCCAATTGACATCTCGTGACTACAAATTCACCATTTCGAGTAGCACTTAGCCTTTTCTTCTCTTTCTACAAATTTGCATCTCGATTCATGTTAATGCTTTTAACAATATAATTGTTATAAATATATTATATTATTGATGTTCATTTAGTACTCCGTTAAAAATAAGGTTTTTGAAAAAAACTTATTTATATGAGATTCCGGCGTAAATATGTTTATCTATTTAGTACTCTATTGTAAATAAGTCTCATGAGTAAGCTTATCCTTTCAGTACCCCGTTATGGATAAACATCACACCCGGTAGAAGATTATCTATATCTGGTACAATAAGCTTCTTCTTTTGGTACTCCGTTACGGATAAACATTACCCCCGATAGAAGATTATCTATATCTGATATAATGAGTTTATCCTTTCGGTACTCCGTTATGGATAAACATTATCCACGGTAGAAGATTATCTATATCTGGTACAGTAGCAGCTTACACAGCAGCTTGCAGAAGCAACTTACATAACAACTTGCTTTCTTTTATAAATAGAGGAGATTTCAGTTCATTATGTACATAAGTTTGAAGTTTGAATAATATATCAATTTCTCTCTATACTTGTCTTTACTTAACAGTCTTTATTTTATAACACTATATCAGCACGAGACTCTGCCATCTCGAGCAAATACTTTGAAAGTATCAGAGGTACAAACTTTCTTTTTCTAAATAATGTCAAATCTTTCTAAACTTGAATTTTAAGCACTGGATATATCGGGCAAAACTTACATGTCTTGGGTGCTTGATGCTGAAATTTATCTTGATGCGCTGAGTCTAGCAGACACCATCAAGGACAAAAATCAAGCATCAAACCAAGACCGTACCAAAGCAGTGATATTCCTACGCCATCACATTGATGAAGACTTAAAAATAGAATATCTCACTATTAAAGATCCAACCATACTGTGGAAGCATTTGAAAGATAGATATGACCACCTGAAGATGGTCATTCTTCCACAGGCACGTTATGATTGGACTCATCTAAGGCTACAATATTTTAAATTTATCAGTAAGTATAATTCTGCTATGTTCACAACTATTTCCCAATTGAAACTATGTGGTGATAATATTACTGATCATGATATGTTGGAGAAAATTTTTACCACTTTTCATGCCTCGAATATGCCCCTGCAGCAGCAATATCGAGAGATGGGATTCAAAAAGTATTCTGAACTTATCTCACATCTTCTTTTAGTCGAGCAACATAATGGGCTATTCATGAAAAATCATGAAAACCGACCTACTGATTCTTCTCCATTCCCTGAAGTGAATGAGATGAACTTTCACCAAGCTAAGAGTGGAAGAGGACGTGGTCCCAGTCGTGGTCATGGCCGTGGTCGGGGAAGAAACTCTAATTATGGTAATAATAATGCACCAAAGAACCCTCCTCACCACCAGTAGTGAAAAAGGAAGGAACAAAAGCATGAAGCAGCAAAGCCAAAAAATACATGCTATAGATGTAACGATTCGATTTGTCATTTTAAGAATCTATGCCCCATTCAGCTACTTAAGGTCCCTAGCAACTTCATAATACGTATTATGACTTGTGTGTGCGGTCGTTTGATTTTCGAAAGATCCAGAATTTAAATTGAAAGAACAATTCTCATTTTTGAAGCTTAAATGAAAAGAGTTGACTGGAGTTTGACTTTTGAGCAAACCACTCCGGAATGGAAATTTAATAATTCCAAAAGGTTCGTATGATGATTTCGGACTTGGGCGTATATTCGGGTCGAGTATCAGGTGGCTCGGGAGTATTTCGGCGCCTATTACTGAAGGTTGGCATTTTTAAAATTTAAGAATTTCCTAAGTTTGGGTTAAAGTGAATTTTGATATTATCGATGTCCGTTTGGGATTCCTAGCCAGGGAATAGCTCCATATGGTGATTCTGGTATTAGGGGAGCGTCCGGATGAGGATTTGAAAGTCTGTAGGTCATTTCGGGGTCATTTGGCGGAAGTTGGAAATTTGAAGGTTTTTGTGAAGTTTGACCGAGAGTGAACTTTTCGATATCGGGGTTGGATTCCGATTCCGAAAGTGGAAGTAGGTCCATCATGTCAATTATGCCTTGTGTGCAAAATTCGAGGTCAATCGGATTTGATTTGATAGGTTTCGGCGTCGAATGTAGAGCTTTGAAGTTCTAAAGTTCATAAAGTTTGAATTGAGGTGTGATTAGTCGTTTTGATGTTGTTTGACGTGATTTGAAAATTTGACTAAATTCGTATGATGTTTTAGGACTGGTTAATATGTTTGGTTGAGTTCCCGGGGCCTCAGGTGTGTTTCGGATGGGCCACGGGTCATTTCCTCTTATTTTGAACTCATGTTTTCTGTCATCTGATGTTCTTCTTCGCGATCGCGAAGTGCCCTTTGCATTCGCCTAGTGTTCTGCTGACCCTCCCAATATTCCTTCTCCACATACGCGTTCAAGTTCACGCGTTCGCGAAGGTCTGCCCTTTCCCTTCTTCGCGTTCGCGTCCGCCTCTTCGCATTCGCGTAGTAGAAACCAGGTACTGGGCAATGGTGACCATTTACCTTTCGCGTTCGCGTGTCCCCTTGTGTGTTCGCAAAGGTTCCTGTTCTTATTCTTCGCGTTCACGGCCCTTTGCTAGCGTTCGCATAGGTCAGTCTTGAGCCATTAAATTTTTCCTCTCTGCGTTTGCGAGCGACCCATCACGTTTGCGAAGCACATCTTGGCAACCTTCAGTTTCCTTCTTCGCAAACGCGATCAGTCTTCCGCGTTCGTGATGCTTTGATGCCTGGGCAGAAACATTAAGTTCTGAAAATGGGACTTCGTCCCATTTTTGTTTTTTTACCATAGTGGAGCTCGGGAAGAGACTGTTTTCGGGAGTTTTCCAAGGAAAATAATGGGGTAAGTGTTCTTAACTCAATATTGGTTAAATTACCCGAATCTATGATTGTTTTTAACATCTAATCGGTGAATTAAGTTGGAAAAATTCTGAAAACCCTCTTGGTTTAATTTAAGATTTGGAGGTCGATTTGTTTTTGGAATTCGATAAAATAGGTATGGTTGAACTCGTATCGGAATGAGTGTTCGGATTTCATGAAATTTATGTCGGATTCTGAGAGGCGGGCCCCACGTTGATTTTTGTTGACTTTTTGGAATAAATTTTTAAGTCGACGTTTTATTATCCGGAATTATTTTTGATTAATTTTAATGAAGTTATACAATTGAATTAGATAGATTTGAGCTGTCCGGAGGTCAATTCAAGCAAAAAGGTGATTTTGGAATATCGGCATAACTTCAATAAGGTAAGTGTCCTTCTTAACTTCGAGTGGAGGAATTACCCCTTAGGCATCGAGTCTTATGTGTCATTTGTGAAATAGGAAAAGCCGTGTACGCGAGGTGGCGAGTACGTACTCGGGCTAATATCTGAAAAATTCATTGAATTAAAGTCTTGGGCATATTGTGTAGTAAATTGGATAATTGTTGGTATTTATTAAATCATCTATTTGCCATGCCTAAATCCTTGTTGTTGAATTTGTTGTTATATGAAAATTTGATGTGATTGTTACTTGATTATTTATGTAATTTCGTGAATTTATTGGTTTGATAATTCTTGAAATTTAATTTCATTATGGATTTTTCCTCTGCAAATAATTAATTAAATCAGCTTAAAAAGAGGTGTTTATATAATTATTTAGAATTTGGATTAATGAAGGCTTTGCTTTATGCTGAGTAATATCTTTCTCTGTTGATTATTTTGGGGTGTTATACACATTGTGTGGAGCCTTCGGCTATTTGTTGTGAAATTAATTGATTTGGTTATATATTTAGAATTTTGGGGTTGGCCATTGGGCAAATTATGATATAAATTAATTTTGTTATGTTGTCGTGATAATTTTCCGTATAAATTATTGTGGTGTGTAAGTTATTAGTTTGAGGATATAAGGGTGGCATTTCACCGTTGATATTATATGGGTATAAGGGTGGCATTTCAGTGTTGTTGTGTTTGCTGGAATATTGTGTGGGCGGAGTGATAAGGGTGGCTATAGGAGAGATAAGAGTGACAATAAGAGCGATAAAGGTGGCTATTGATATTGTCAGGGTGGAAGGATAAGAGAGGCTATTATAGGAGTGATAAGGGTGGCTATAAGAGAGATAAAGTTGGCTATTGTCAGGGACGATATGTGATGATGTGGAGTTGTGGTGTTGGTAACTTTCATGTGATGTTGTGATTTTTCTTGTGTTTATTTGTATACCTTGTGCAATTTGTCTTGTTGTTGGTAAATTGATAACAATCTGATCTATGTTGAAATTGGGTGCCTGTGGCTATTGCTAGGCGGATTATAAAATAAAATGTGGGCACGAGGTGCCGTAAGTAAATAATGAGGGTATTGGCACGTGAATTGTTCGTGCAATTGTGATATGAAATGTGGGCACGAGATGCTGTGGTTAAATGATAATGATATTTGGCACGTGAATTGTCCGTGCAGTTGTGATATGAAATGAGGGCACGAGGTGCCGGAAAAATATGATGATTTAATTATGGGCACGAGGTGTCGTGAAAATATGAAAATGGGCTTAGACCCGTGTTTACGAAAAGTATAAAAATGGGTTGAGACCTGAATTTTTATGATTATGAAATGAGTTGTCACATGTTGACTTTTTAATTGAAAGAATTATATTTAAAATATTTATTTGGAAGGATTTTTAATTAGAAAGTATTATATGAAAGAATTGTATTTGAAAGATATTTATTTGAAGAACTTGATTTAATTGGGTGTACTTGTATTTATTATTTGTTGAGAGATATTAATGGTGTTCTTGTTGTCTTGTTGTGCATATCACTGGTTATTTTATGTTGCCCTTATTGTTATTTGTTTCCTATTATTTTGTATATTATATTGCACAGGTAATTAGACTAGTGAGTGTCTTGACTGTACCTCGTCTCTACTCCACTGAGGTTAGTCTTGATACTCACTGGGTACCGACCGTGGTGTACTCATACTACACTTTTACACATTTTTATGCAGAGCCAGGTATTGGAGCTATCGGACTCAGACAAAGTTAAAGTGTGATCGCAAGGATTCAAGGTAGAGTTGCTTGGTCGTCGCAGTCCCTTGAAGTCTTTTCATTTTATTATACTGTTAATTATTAATCAAACAATATTGAGTATTCGATCCTTGAGATCATTCCATGTATTCAGTTAGAGTTTGTGGCTCAGTACTACCAGTCTTGGGAGGTTGATATATTCATATTTGTTCCGCTGTTGGTTTTGACATTAGTATTTAATTATATGTTTAAAAAAACGGCTTCAAAATATAATGGAAATCGGCTTACTTAGTCTTAGAGACTAAATGATATCACGACGCCTGTGGTGGGATTTTGGGTCATGACAAGTTGGTATCAGAGCTCTAGGTTCATAGGTTCTACGAGTCACGAACGAGTTTAGTAGAGTCTTGCAGATCGGTACAGAGACGTCTGTACTTATCTTCGAGAAGATATAGAGCTAGTAGAAAAATTTCCACTTCTTTCATTCCTTATCATGCGATATTTATTCAGCTTGAAGCATATATCTTATGTTCTTTTACATCCACTCGTGTATGAAATTGCGCACTCGGTATCAACTATGCTTCAATGGTTCGTGATACTATAGAGGGGTTATAAGGGAGCCAGGGTTGCTCAACCATTATTACCACGTGTCATCCAGATCGAGGAGGCAGAAGTATTGAGAGATCATTCAGTTGTGCACATGGGGGTGCAACAGGTTCTAACATCTGGTTGATAAGTACGATCTTAAGAAGGTTTAATTAGTTGCCTAATCGTCACAATCGTGGTAGGGTCACGAGGTGGATGTAGATCTGAAGATAGTTGGTTTTATTAGAGATTATGTGGTTCGTATGAGATTTTTATTTAGCAAAGGGTACATACTAGCAGCCAAGACACTGGAGGAAGCGAGTTTAACTGTCACGAGGATGACATGCGCCAAATATATGGCTTGAGATATCTTATAACCGGTGTCGTACGAGCGGTGAAGGTTAGTATTGTGGATCATCAAAATATTCCATATGGCTTAGATTGCGGGGCCATGTGTTATATCAGTTTTGGTCTGAGATGTATTTATGTGGTATTGAAAGGTTCTCCGAAACTTGTATATGATTAAGAGCTGAGATTTGTATGGGATGATGCTGGGACTTGCAATATTCCCACTTCCTTAATAATTCTACATTTCAGTATCAGCGGGGTCATGAAAATAATTTCAGAATACTCAGGGTGCTCCAGTAAGTTCTTTTAATGCACCACCGGCACGGGGTTCCTATAATGGTTATTCCAATTATCCGGCACAGACTCAGTATGAGCAGCCGAACCCGCAGAGGGATTGTTATAAGTGTAGTGATACTAGGCACATCATGAGAGATTGTCCCAGACTTGGGAGAGGCGGATTTCATCAGAATACTTAGGCTACAGGCTCTATTCTAGTTACTACCCCACATACACAATCAGTTAGGGGTGGAGGACAGGCGGGTAGGGGGGCGTTCTAGAGGGGGAGGCCCGACCCATTAATATAATTGATATGGTATGGCTGAGGCCGCTACACCAGATTATGTCGTTACAGGTATGATTTAATTTGTAATAGAGGAGCACTGTTCTTATTTGATTCAATTTCAATTATCGGGGTGAGACCTCCTATCATGCTCCATGTATAATGAGTTAGTAATTTTGTACACCACGTGTTTATCCCTGTTGGGAGATTTGATGATTTTAGCCCGTGTCTATCATTTTTATTTTTGTTCACTATTGAGGGCTATAAGTCCAAAAATGACTTTCTATTACTCACTACAGTGCGTTTTGATGTGATTTCGAAATAATTGATTTCAAATTTATGAATTATATACCCTACCGGGATGAGGGTTCATTATGTGTTGTGAAAACTGTTTACGGAATATATTGAAAAGAAGAAAGAAAGGAAATTGAAAATTTCAGTTGGCACAATGTGCAAAATACTTGTGATTCGGAGTTGAGGATGAGATCCTCGCATTTTTATATGATGTAAAATATTTAAATAGGGCTACAAGCTGCGGTGGAAGTTATATAAGGACGAGGTCCTTGTGGTGAAATATTTATGAGTTAAATTCTCCTTTTGTAAAATTTAATTTGTACTATAGTACTAATAGGAAGTCATGCCTGATAGGCTTATGTGATAATTTTTTTATGTGTTTCTGCGCCATAATTGTGCTGTAATTATTGATTTTTAGATCATGAGGTGAGTGCCCAGGTGGCGTTAAATGCGACTCGTTAATTCAGATAAATAATTATGAGGTCTTCATGCCTTGCGTGTTGTTGTCAGTGTTACGAAAAGTTAAAATAAGATTTTAGTAAATATGAGATTAATTGAGGATGCTGAAAATTAATTATAAATAATTATATTGACCAGAGATGTGGTTATGAACATACATATGATGTGTGCGTAGGCACGAATTGCTACATCCGGTTGAAACTAATACCGTGTGTTGATGTCAGGAATTCGAAATTTATTTGGAGTGTAAGAAATTGGCTTAATAGCTTATAAGTGTGAATAAAGGAAATAATCTCCACTGAGATGATGTTGTCGGACCCCTGTTAAATTTACGGTAACGTAGAATCATCCGTGAGTATGTGTGAAATAATGCACTCAGTAATTTAATGTCATCAGAATAATCCTTAGCACGTTCGAGGACGAACGTACGTTTAAGAGGGGGAGTATGTAACGACCCGACTTGTCATTTTAAGAATCTATGTCCCATTCAGCTACTTAAGGTCCCGAGCAACTTCGTAATACGTATTATGACTTGCGTGTGCGGTCGTTTGATTTTCGGAAGATTCAGAATTTAAATTGAAAGAACAATTTTCATTTTTGAAGCTTAAATGAAAAGAGTTGACTGGAGTTTGACTTTTGAGCACATCACTCCGGAATGGAAATTTAATAATTTCAATAGGTCCGTATGATAATTTCGGACTTGGGCATATATTCGGGTCGAGTATCAGGCGTCTCGGAAGTATTTCGGCGCCTATTACTGAAGGTTGGCATTTTTTAAAGTTTAAGAATTTCCTAAGTTTGGGTTGAAGTGGATTTTGATCTTATCGATGTCCGTTTGGAATTCCGAGCCTGGTAATATCTCCGCATGGTGATTCTGGTATTAGGGAGCATCCGGATGTGGATTTGAAAGTCTGTAGGTCATTTCGAGGTCATTTGGAGGAAGTTGGAAATTTGAAGGTTTTTGGGAAGTTTGACCGAGAGTGGACTTTTTGATATCGGGGTTGGATTCCTATTCCGGAAGTGGGAGTAGGCCCATAATGTCAATTATGACTTATGTGCAAAATTCAAGGTCAATCAGATTTGATTTGATCGGTTTCGGTGTCAAATGTAGAATTTTGAAGTTCTAAAGTTCATAAAGCTTGAATTGAGGTGCGATTAGTCATTTTGATGTTGTTTGACATGATTTGAGAATTCGACTAAGTTCGTATGATGTTTTAGGACTGGTTGGTATGTTTGGTTGAGTTCCCGGGGGCCTCGAGTGTGTTTCGGATAGGCCACGGGTTATTTCCTCCTATTTTGAACTAATTTTTTCTGTCATCTGATGTTCTTCTTCGCGATCGAGAAGTGCCCTTCGCGTTCGCGTAGTGTTCTGCTGACCCGCCCAATATTCCTTCTCTGCGTTCGCGTTCAAGCTCTCGCGTTCGCGAAGGTCTGCCCTTTCGCTTCTTCGCGTTCGCGTCTGCCTCTTCGCGTTCGCGTAGTAGAAATCAGGCACTGGGCACTGGTGACCATTAACCCTTCGTGTTCGCGTGTCCCCTTGTGCGTTCGCGAAGGTTCCTGTTCTTATTCTTCGCGTTCGCGGCCCTTTGCTCGCATTCACATAAGTCAGTCGTGAGCCATTAAATTTTTCCCCATCGCGTTCGCGAAGCACATCTTGGCAGCCTTCAGTTTTCTCCTTCGCGAACACAATCAGTCTTCCGCGTTCGCGATGCTTTGATGCCTGGGCAGAAACATTAAGTTCTGAAAATAGGACTTCATCCTATTTTCGTTTTTTACCATAGTGGAGCTCGGGAAGAGATGGGTTTTGGGAGTTTTTCAAGAAAAATATTGGGGTAAGTGTTCTTAACTCAATATTGGTTAAATTACCCGAATCCATGATTGTTTTTAACATCTAATCGATGAATTAAGTTAGAAAAATTGTAAAAACTCTCTTGGTTTAATTTAAGAATTGGAGGTCGATTTATTTTTGGAATTCGATAAAATATGTATGGTTGAACTCGTATCGGAATGGGTGTTCGGATTTCATGAAATTTATGTCGGGTTCCGAGAGGCGAGCCCCTCGTTGACTTTTGTTGACTTTTTGGAATAAATTTTTAAGTCGACGTTTTATTATCCGGAATTATTTCCGATGAATTTTAATGAAGTTATACAATTGAATTAGATAGATTTGAGCTCTCTGGAGGTCAATTCAAGCAAGAAGGCGATTTTGGAATATCGGCATAACTTCAATAAGGTAAGTGTCTTGCTTAACCTCGAGTGGGGGAATTACGACTTAGGCATCGAGTCTTATGTGTCATTTTTGAAATGTGAAAAGCCGTGTACGCGAGGTGACGAGTACGTACTCGGGCTTATATGTGCAAAATTCATTGAATTAAAGTCTTGGGCATATTGTGTAGTAAATTGGATAATTATTGGTATTTATTAAATCATCTATTTGCCATACCTAAATCCTTGTTGTTGAATTTATTGTTATATGACAATTTGATGTGATTGTTACTTGATTATTTATGTGATTCCGTGAATTTGTTGGTTTGAAAATTCTTGGAATTTAATTTCATTATGGATTTTTTCTCTGCAAATAATTAATTAAATGAGCTTAAGAAGGGGTGTTTATATAATTATTTAGAATTTTGATTAATGAAGGCTTTGCTTTATGGTGAGTAATATCTATCTCTGTTGATTGTTTTGGGGGTGTTATACACATTGTGTATAGCCTTCGGCTATTTGTTGTGAAATTAATTGATTTGGTTGTATCTTTAAAATTTTGGTTGTGGTCATTGGGCAAATTATGATATGAATTGATTTTGTTATGTTGCCGTGATAATTTTCCGTGTAAATTGTTGTGTTGTGTAAGTTATTATTTTGAGGATATAAGGGTGGCATTTCACCGCTGTTGTATTTGTTGGAATATGGTGTGTACGGAGCGATAAGGGTGGCTATTGGAGAGATAAGGGTGGCAATATGAGCGATAAGGGTGGCTATTGATATTGTCAGGGCGGAGGGATAAGGGAGGCTATTATATGAGTGATAAGGGTGGCTATAGGAGAGATAATGGTGGCTATTATCGGGACGATATGCGATGATGTGGAGTTGTGGTATTGGTGACTTTCATGTGATGTTGTAATTTTTCTTGTGTTTATTATTATACCTTGTGCAATTTGTCTTGTTGTTGGCAAATTGATAATAATTTGATTTATGTTGAAATTGGAAGCTTGTGTTTATTGCCATGCAGATTATAAAATGAAATATGGGCACGAGGTGCCGTGAGTAAATAATGAGGTTATTGGCACGTGAATTGTCCATGCAGTTGTGATATGAAATGTGGGCACGAGGTGTTGTGATTAAATGATAATGATATTTGGCACATGAATTGTACCGTGCAGTTGTGATATGAAATAAGGGCACGAGGTGCCGGAAAAATATGATGATTTAATTATGGGCACGAAGTGTAGTGGAAATATGAAAAAAGGGGCTGAGACCCGTGTTTACGAAAAGTATGAAAATGGGTTGAGACCCGTATTTTTATGATTATGAAATGAGCTATCACATGGTGAGTTTTAATTGAAAGAATTATATTCAAAATATTTATTTGGAAGAATTTTTATTTAGAAAGTATTATATGAAAGAATTGTATTTGAAAGACATGTATTTGAAGAACTTGATTTAATTGGATGTACTTGTATTTATTATTTGTTGAGCGATATTAATGGTGTTCTTGTTGTCTTGTTGTACATATTACTGTTTGTTTTATGTTGCCCTTATTATTATTTGTTTTCTATTATTTTGTATATTATATTGCACAGGTAATTAGACTAATGAGTGTCTTGACTGAACCTCGTCTCTACTCCACTGAGGTTAGTCTTGATACTTACTGGATACCGACCGTGGTGTACTCATACTACACTTCTGCATATTTTTGTGCAGAGCCAGGTATTGGAGCTATCATACTCGGACACAGTTAAAGTGTGATCGCAAGGATTCAAGGTAAAGCTGTTTGGTCGTCGCAGTCCCTTGAAGTCTTTTTATTTTATTGTACTGTTAATTATTAATCAAACAATATTGAGTATTCGATATTTGAGATCATTCCACGTATTCAGTTAGTGTTTGTGACTCAGTACTATCAGTCTTGGGTGGTTGATATATTCATATTTATTCCGCTGTTGGTTTTGATATAGTATTTAATTATATGTTTAAAAAAATATCTTCAAAATATAATGAAAATCGGCTTACTTAGTCTTAGAGACTAAGTGCCATCACTACGCCTGTGGTGGAATTTTGGGTCATGAAAATAGATGCGGAGGAAAAAGGCACTGGTCACGTACATGTCGTACGCCAAAGCACCTGGTTGAGCTGTATCAAGCCTCCTTGAAGAAGACAGAGAAAAATGCTGGAGCAAATTTTATTTCTGAAGATAATTTAGACTTCATGCATTTGGATGTAACTGATTACTTTGCACTCCCGGAAGGAGAAACAATTCATGTGATCGGTGATAAATCTGTAGAGATGTAAATATTTTAATTTTTGTTGTTTGTAGTAGATAGTATGGTTATGTAATTATTGTACATAAATAAAAGTTATGCTTTGATAATGATATTTACTATTATATTTATTTTGTTTATGTCATTTTTAAGAATATGGATAATCCTCAGATTATGTTTGGATCAAAGACCAATCATGAAGATATATGTGTAATTGATAGTGGAACAACTCATGCCATATTTAAAGATCAGAAATACTTTTCTTATTTGTATAAGGAAAAAGCAAATATTTTAACAATTTTTGGTAATATTAGTTTAATTGAAGGCTCCGGAAGAGCTACTATATTTCTGTCTAAGGGAACAAAACTTATAATAGACAATGTATTATTCTCCTCCAAGTCCCGAAAAATCTTGTTGAGTTTTATAGATATCCGCCGAAATGGGTATCATGTTGAGACGATAGATTAAATGAATATGGAATATCTTTGTATTACAAAGAATATTTTTGGCCATAAGTGCATTGTAGAAAAGTTACCAACTTTATCTTCTGGTTTATACTATTCAAAGATTAGTACAGTTGAAGCACACTCTATCGTAAATCAGAAGTTTACTGATTCAAATATTTTTGTGCTTTGGCATGGTCGTTTAGGCTATCCTGGATCAATAATGATGAGACGAATTACTGAAAATTCAAGTAGGCATCCATTAAAGAACCTGAATATTCTTACAAATAATGAATTTTCTTATGATACTTTTTATCAACGCAAAATGATCACTAGACCATCACCAATGAAAGTTGGCATTTAATCCCTTGCCATTTTAGAACGTATACATGGGGATATATGTGGACCTATTCACCCACCAAGTGGGTTGTTTAGATATTTTATGGTCCTAATAGATGCATCTTTAAGATGGTCTCATGTGTTCCTACTATCATCTCGCAACCTGGCGTTTGAAAAGCTATTAGCCCAAATAATTCGATTAAGGGTACAATTCCTAGATTATCCCATAAAGGCTATTCGCCTTGATAATGTTGGAGAATTCTCATCTCAATCTTTTGATAATTATTGTCTATCAGTTGGGGTAAAATTTGAACATCATATAGCTTACGTCCATACTCAAAATGGCCTTGCAGAGTCATTTATTAAACGCCTGCAATTGATAACAAGACCACTATTTATGAAAACAAAATTGCCCACTACTATTTGGGGCCATGCTATCTTGCATGCAGCATCACTTACCCATCTCAGACCGACACATTATAATAAATATTCTCCGTCATAATTAATTTTTGGTCATGAACCAAATATTGCACATCTACGAATTTTCGAATGTATTGTATATATGCCAGTAGCACCTTCACAACGCAATAAGATGGGCCCACAAAGAAGGTTAGGAATATATGTTGGGTTTGAATCACCCTCCATTATTCGCTATCTTAAATCATTGACGGAAGATTTATTTACTGCTCAATTTGCAGATTGTCGGTTTGATGAAACAAATTTTCCACAATTAAGGGGAGAGAAAAAAGAAATCAAAAGAGAAATTGTGTGGAAAGTTTCATCATTATCCCATTTTGATCCATGTACCCCTATATGTAATCAGGAGGTTTAGAAGATCATCCATTTACAAAATATAGCAAATAAAATACCAGACGTATTTACTGATTTGAAAAGGATAACTAAGTCATATATCTTTGCAGAGAATGTACCTATCCGAATTGATGTCCCAACATGACCATCTACTAGCATGAGAGCTAATGAACCTAAAGCACGCCTGAAGCGTGGTAGGCCTTTTGGTTCCAAGGATCAAAATTCTCGAAAAAAAAAATCAACAAATAATCAAAACGATACTATGAAGGGATCCCCTGAAGAGACCCAAAATCTGATTAGTTCTGAGATTTATGAAGAAATCAATGAACCCGAGACTCAAGTGAGTGAAAAGCTTTTAATAAGTTCTACTGGTGAAGGAATTAATTTAAATTGATCTGAAATAGTGGTGGATAATATTTTGCATATAATGTTGCACTAAATTTATGCAAGATAGTGAGGATCTTGAACCTCGATCTGTCGAAGAATGTTGACAAAGATCTGATTGACCAAAATGGCAAGAGGCAATTCAATTAGGATTGAATGCACTTGCTAAAAGAGAGGTCTTTGGACGACTAGTCCAAACACCTCATGGTATAAAATCAGTTGGTCATAAATGGGTTTTTGTACTAAAAAAGAATGATAAAAATAAAATTGAAAGATATAAAGCTCGCCTTGTCGCACAAGGATTCTCACAACGACCTAGAATCGATTTTGATGAAACATATTCACTTGTTATGGATGCCATAACATTTCGATATCTCATCAGTTTAGCACTATATGAAAAGCTTAAAATACATCTAATGAATGTAGTTATAACTTATCTGTACGGTTCAATTGATAATAAAATTTATATGAAAATCCCTAAAAGACTTAAAATGCCCGAAGCAAATCCAAATTCTCGGGAAATGTATTCAGTCAGATCACAATGATCTTTGTATGGTTTAATGCAATCTGGGCGTATGTGGTATAATTGCATCAGTGAATATTTGCTGAAAGAGGGTTATATAAATATTGTTATTTATCCATGTATTTTTATAAAAAAAATGACATCAGAATTTATTATACTTGCTGTTTATGTTGATGACATAAATCGTGTTGGAACTCTAGAAGGGCTCCAAAAGGCAATTGAATATCTTAAGGAAGAATTTGAGATGAAAGATCTTGGAAAGACAAAACTTTGTCTTGGTCTGCAAATTGAATATTTAGCAGACAAGAGCTTTATCCATCAATCTGCCTATACAGAAAGGGTCTTAAAATGCTTTTACATGGACAAAGTGCACCCATTGAGTACACCAATGGTTGTTCGATCACTTGAAGTGAATAAGGATTTGTTCCGACCTCCAGAAGAGGATGGGAAACTCCTTGATCCCGAAATACCTTATCTTAGTGCAATTGGTGCACTTATGTATCTTGCTAATACTACAAGGCCCGACATAGCATTTTCTGTTAATTTACTAGCAAGATATAGCTTTTCTCCTACACAGAGACATTGGAAAGGGATTAAGCATATATTGCGATATTTAAAGGGAACACTTGATATGAGTTTATTTTATTCTAACAAAGGTAGTGCAGATCTTGTTGGTTATGCAGATGCAGGTTATTTATCTGATCCACATAAAACTCGATCTCAAACCGGGTACATGTTTACATGTGAAGGTACTGTCATATCATGACGCTCCACAAAGCAATCTATTGTTGCTAGTTCTTCAAATCATGCTGAGATAATAGCTATTCATGAAGCAAGTAGTGAATGTGTGTGGTTGAGATCAATGATTCATTTTATTCAAGAAAAATATGATTTGAAATGTGATAATATATCCACAATTTTATACGAATACAATATTGCATGCATAGCTCAATTAAAGGGAGGTTTTATAAAAGGAGATAGAACGAAGTACATTTCACCAAAATTATTCTACACACATGATCTTCAGAAAAATGGTGACATTGATGTGCAACAAATCCGTTCAAGTGACAATCCGGCAGATTTATTCACTAAATCTTTGCCAACTTCAACTTTTGAGAAGATGGTATACAAGATTGGAATGCGGAGACTCAAATATTTGAAATAAGATGTTTATCAGGGGGAGTAAAATACGCGCTATACTATTTTCCCCTTACTAAGGTTTTTCCCATAGGGTTTTCCTTATAAGATTTTTAACGAGACAACTAGTTATGCGTATTACTAAATATGTGTACTCTTTTTCCTTCACTAGAATTTTTTTCCACGGGGCTTTTCCTAATAAGGTTTTAATGAGGCACATTATCTTTTAATGAACATCCACAAGGGAGTGTTATAAATATATTATATTATGGATGTTCATTTAGTACTCCGTTGAAAATAAGCTTCTTGAAGAAGCTTATCTATATGAGACTCCGCCTTTATCTATTTAGTACTCTATTGCAAATAAGTCTCCTGAAGAAACTTATCCTTTCAGTACCCCGTTAT
Source organism: Nicotiana tabacum (assembly GCF_000715075.1). Lineage (NCBI taxonomy): Eukaryota > Viridiplantae > Streptophyta > Magnoliopsida > Solanales > Solanaceae > Nicotiana > Nicotiana tabacum. Next base: position 86,391,237 of record NC_134083.1, read on the forward strand.
GGATAAACATCACACCCGGTAGAAGATTATCTATATCTGGTACAATGAGCTTATCCTTTCGGTACTCCGTTATGGATAAATATTACCCCCGGTATAAGATTATCTATATCTAGTATAATGAGCTTATTCTTTCGGTACTCTGTTATGGATAAACATTACCCCCGGTAGAAGATTATCTATATCTGATACAATAACAGCTTACACTGCAACTTGCTTTCTTCTATAAATAGAGGAGATTTCAGTTCATTATGTACATAAATTTAAAGTTAAATAATATATCAATTTCTCTCTATACTTGTCTTTACTTTAACATTTTTTATTTTATAACATATACAAAGTTTTGAGATACTCAAACGAATATTATCACAATTAAATTACTTACTCGGCACTTTTTTTTTGTTACAATTGTTTTCTCTAATGCGATCTATAGACTGACCTAAACTCACCTATCAAGCATTAAATTGTATCATTATAAAGTTGATAGTGATTTTCACAGTATTAAATTCTTTTGTAGAAGTTTGGGTCAGGAAAGAAATGATTGAATCTATTAATCAAGTGACATCATCTCCTCCTATTGTTAATAAAATCGCAATGAAATTAGACATTGAATACATTCTTCATTCTCTACTGGAGTAGTAATTATTTTCCTATAAAGTCCACCTATTAATGAATAACAGGTCCACTTTCATAAGAAATGTCATTCTATGGTTCGCGCTTGCTTCCTATTTGCCACTATAAATTGATGAAAATTTTGTCTTGTTCTCCTTGGACATTTTGCACTAACAACTCTAGTGAAGAAGAGCTATGGATTTCCATTTTTCAGCTACTTTCATTATTTTGAATTTGTTGTTTCACTAATGAAAAGGCTGGTTCAAACATCATTTTATCCTAGACTTTAACTAGTAATATGCTCAAACACTATATCAATCTTTTCCAATTCAGCAGACAGGCAAAAGACGATTTTCATATAAAATTTATACTAAAGGAAAAGAGGAAAAAATGGAGGGAAAAAAAAAAGAGAGAGAAAAGGAGAAAAAGGAGTTTATTTGGGTAAGAACTTATTACTCGCGTCCTGTTTTACACTAATCAGTCTTTCATACATTTTTTACTTAACCATGATTAACTTATATGTGTTGTTACTTTAATTTGAACCGCATCAAAATTAAATTTTTGGCTTTATATAAACACCAAGTACAGTTATTTAAGTATTTATGGATTGTTTGGAGGGGGCATCTAATGTTTATATAAGCAGCATTTGGATTCTTACCAACAAAAGCAGCATTTGGATTCTTACCAACAAATATTGGATAGGCTAAGGCCTTATTTATTTGCACTTAATGAAGGTATGAATCTTAATCGTCCAGATTTCAGACGTTAAATGTGTTTGTTTTTAAAAGGGATTTTTACCTTCCTATACACTATTTGAAACTTTATTACCCTCCCTACTCAAGTTTCAATTTAATTACATAGGCATATACAATTTGCCAATTATATACACTTTAGGAATTAAACGAGTATCCCTTTATATTATAAATTGAATAAGGAATTAATTATTTTTCATCCTTATTCTCTCTCTTGCGCTCTCTCTCCTGCGCTCTCTCTCTCTCTCTCTCTGTCTCTCCGTTTCTCTCTCTCTCCGTCTCTCTGTCTCTCAATCTCTCATTCTCTATTCTTTCCCCAATTTATCTTCCTCTAATGTCCTCTATTTTTTATCCTTTCACGTTGTATATATTTTTAATGGAATTCATCAATGGATTTCAATCGTTTTACTATAGAATTTTAACTTAGCAATTTCCTTTAATGTTGCATAATTGGTGTTCAAATTGAAATTGTCAATCAATAAATTTTGAAGGTATTTGACTCTCCACCATTGACAACCATTAAAAAGTTTTGAAACTTTGAATTCGAATTTGGGTTTTCAAAAACCATTATTTATTTGGATTGGGTGTTATTGCAAACAATTGGGAATATTGTTTGGAGTTTATATCTCAATTTTGAGGGTGTTTGGTGAGATTAGACTTGATTTTTGGCCGAATTTCAGATTGAAACTCGAAGAAGAAGAAGAAGAAGAAGAAGAAGAAGAAGAAGAAGAAGAAGAAGACATGACATACAATATACTTACGAAATTATAGTAAAGTTATTGTATAATTATATGTAAATTGTATTCTGTTGTAGTTATATTTTTTTTTATTTGAATATTATATGAAAGTTGAAAAATAGTTGTATAATGTATGAATCGTTGTATAAAATTTATATTTAAGTTATCAATACAATCTTTTTACATAAAGTTATTGATATGTATCAAAATTGTATTAAGAGAGAAAGTTTTGATTGGAATTTTAGAGAGGAAGAAACAAACACCATATACAAAATATACAAAAAGACATATTGTATAAAATTTATATTTACGTTGTATGATGTTGTAGATATATTTTAACTGGGTAAAAATAATGTATGAAAGTTGTAGATAAGTTGTAAATAAGTGTATACTATATAATTAGTTGTATAAAATTTATTTTTAGTATGTATGTTGTTGTAGATATATCAATTTGTGTTAAGTTTGTACGAATTTTATTTTTAAATTTGTATGTTGTTGTACCATCAAATTGTACAATATTAATTGTAAGTACGATGTATCCATTTTAGTGCTGATTTAAATAGGTTTCGTTAATTTGTCATTGTAACGACCCGACCGGTCGTTTTGAGTATTACAATTCCGCTTCCCCCTTTACTACTCGAATTATACTTTACAGTTGTTGTGTGAATTGTCGTGGTAAATAGTTCGGGTCTGGTGAGGTTTTGGAATGAATTGGAACACTTAGTTCCAAGGTTTAAAGCTTAAGCTAAAATAGTGACCAGATGTCGACTTATGTGTAAACGACCCCGGAATGGAGTTTTGATGATTCCAATAGCTCCGTGTGGTGATTTTGGACTTAGGAGCGTGTTCGAAAAATTTTTGAGGTACGTAGTGGAATTAGGCTTGAAATGCCGAAAGATGAATTTTTGGGAAGTTTGACCGGGGGGTTGACTTTTTGATATCGAGGACGGAATCCGATTCTGAAAATTAGAATAGGTCCGTAATGTGAAATGTGACTTGTGCGCAAAATTTAAATTCATTCTGGATTGATTTGATGTGTTTCGGCACAAGATGTAGAATTTGAAAGTTCAAAGTTCGTTGATTTTGAATTGAGGAGTAATTCGTCGTTTCGATATTGTTAGGTGTGATTTGAGGCCTCGAGTAAGTCCAGGTTATGTTATGGGACTTGTTGATATAATTGGTTGAGGACCCGGGGGTCTCGGGTGAGTTTCGGACAGTTAACGGATCAAATTTGGACTTAAAGAAATGCTGGAACTGTTGCCTACTGTTGTGATCGCACTTGCGAAGATTGTTTCGCAGGTGCGAAGCCGCATGTACGTGAAATAAGCCGCAGAAGCGGCCAAGAGTGGGACTGGGCAGTGCTCGCAGGTGCGAGGAATTTACCGCATTTGCGAGGCCTCAAGTGCGAAGGTGTTGGCGCAGATGCGGACTGGGGCTGGCCTGGGGCGAATGCAGGTGCGAAGGGTTTGCGCATCTGTGATCCCGCATATGCGGGAAGGGAGCCGCAGATGCGAGGTTTTGAGAGGATGGCATTGTCCGCAGGCACGCAATTTGTTCCGCAAATATGGATGCGCATGTGCGAGCCCAGGCACCGCAGGTGCGAAAATACCTGGGCACTGTTTAAAACGAGGGTTCCGAGATTATTTCTCATTTTGGATATTTTGGAGCTCGGTTTGGGCGATTTTGGAGAGGAAATTTTCCACACAACTTGGGGTAAGTGTTCTTAACTCCCTTGTGATTATATTTCATGAATTAATCTTCATTTTTGGTGTAAGATTATTTAATTTTCAAGAGAAATAGAAGGAAATTTCTATAATGTCACAAAACGAATGTTTCAAGTTTGAATACCGATTTAGAGTCGGATTTGAGTGAAATTAGTATGGTTGAACTTGTAATTAGATGGGTTATCGTATTTTGTGAGTTTCATCAGATTTCGAGACGTGGGCCCTACGTGTGAATTTTGGGGCGTAATTTCGAATTTTTGGAAAATATTAGTATTTTGATATGGAATTAATTCCTATAATTTTTGTGAGCTGAATCAAATTTATTGTGACTAGATTTGAGCCGTTTGGAAGTTGATACGCGCATAATGGAATTTTTTGAGCATTGCTTAGCTTGCTCGACATTGGATTTGGCTTGTTCGAGGTAAGTAACTCTTATAATCTTAGAGTTGAGGGTATGAACCCTGAATATATGTATTTTATAAATTATTGGGAGGTGACACACATACTAGGTGATGGGCATGCACTATAGAAATTATGACTTAATTGTTTCTGTGAAATTTTGTAGTTAAATAATCTTGGCATTTTTCATGCGATTTTATGAGTTAAAGAAATTGAGCTGAAAAGCATATTAAAAATCATGTTGAGGCTATGTGCCAGTATTATTGGGACCCAGAGAGGTCATATGGTTGTGAAATATTTATTTTAAATTAAAATTTATACTCAGTCATATTCATTTCATTGCATATCATATCTTAGTCTCTGTTGTTATTTATTGATACATCATATCATCATTTTGGGCTATTCTCATGACATTGTGAGCCCATGAAAGAGAGACTGGAGAGATTGATGACTGAGGGAGGTCGAGGGACTGATTGTGAGGATATTTTTGGGATCGGGCTGTACGTCGCAGCAGGCCATGTTGGCTTTATATATATATTATACTATTGCACGTGAGTTGGCCGTGCAGATCTATATATTATACTATTGCACGTGAGTTGGCCGTGCAACACGTGAGTTGGCCGTACGGATCCAGATATTATTATAGCACGTGAGTTGGCCGTGCGGATCCAGATATTATTATAGCACGTGAGTTGGTCGTGTAGATCCAGATATGATATTATAGCATGTGAGTTGTCCGTGCTTATAGCGCTTGGGCTGTAGGAGCCCCTCATGAGTCTTTACACACCCCCAGTGAGCGCAGTTGACTATAAACAGGGATCGGGCTGCATGTCGCAACAGATATTATATAGCACTGAGTGATTGAGTGTGCTGAGCATAGTGAGAGAGAATGCGAGACAGTGAGATTGAGTACTCTGAGAGTGTGAGTACATGAGTACAATCTCTGAGATACATTGCATTGATATGCACACATGACATACATGCATAGGGATGAGTTTTCCTCATGATGTACGGTATCACATTATTTATGATTTCTCACACGTGCTGACAGATGGGCATAGTGATGCATTTGTTTTACACGGGTTATCTGGAAAGAAAATGAAACATATCATTTATTATTGAAATGATTTTAGGAAAATTATTGCTTACAAACTTATTCATATTTTTGGAAATTTCGGTAAACGATTTGGGTTTTTCACTGATGTACTTGAAAGGAAGAACTATTATTTTTGAAATCATGATTTAGCTGAACATTTTATCTCTGAGTTACTTCTGGTATTATTTGCTTTATGTTGTTATGGACTGTGTGGACCAGTGGTTTTGGACCCGACCTTGGCAGAAGCTCGTCACTACTTTCAACCTAAGGCTAGGTTTGTTACTTACTCAGTACATGGGATCGGTTGTATTGATACTACACTTCTGCATATTACGTGCGGATATTGGCTGTCGTTGTTGCTGTGTTCGATGGTTGCTGGATTTGAAGATGTACCTGCGTTCCTGTTGTAGCTGCCTCTTATTTAGGGTAGCCTTAGATTTATAAAAACTCTGTTTATGTATTATTCAAACAGAATATGTATTTATTTCATTTCCGCTTTGTATACTCTATTCTTAGAAGCTCATGATTTATACTACCAGTTCTTGGGGATTGTATAAGATTAAGATCTTTATTCACATAAATTACTTTAATAATTATTATTGAAATTGGTTAGTTGGAAAATTGGCTTACCAAACGGGATGGGTTATGTGCCACACGACTAGTTGGATTTTTGGTTTCGTTAATTTGTGATAGATTAGTGTATTGGGTAAGTTAACCAATCAAGTGAAGCAGAATACTTTACTAGCCCCGCACGATAGTTATTAATCTAGTAAAATCTTTGGACAAATTTTGACACATATCAATAGCTTTATGTAAAAACATAGTATTGATAACTTAAATATAAATTTTATACAATGATTCATATATTATATAACTATTTTTCAACTTTCATACAACATTCAAATAAAAAATTATATGTAACTACAACAGAATACAATTTACATACAATTATACTACAACTTTACTATAATTTCGTAAGTATATGGTATGTTATGTGTTCTTCTTCGACGAGTTTCAATATGAAATTCATCCAAAATCAAGTCTAATCTTCGCTAAACACCCTCAAAATTGAGATATAAACTCCAAACAATATTCCCAATTGTTTGCAACAACACCCAATCCAAACAAATAATGGTTTTTGAAAACTCAAATTCGAATTCAAAGTTTCAAAGCTTTTTAATGGCTGTCAATGGTGGAGAGTCAAACACCTGAATACTAAAAACTCTTTACTGCTCATCGTCGAGGAGGATTTTCATCCAACTTTGGACAGTAGTACAATGCTTCAACAGAGCCATTCAATGGAAAAGCCAATCACCTTCAAAGAGTTCAAAATAAAATTTAATTTATGACTGGTTCAGACATTTTGTAGCCAAAGTTTATCGTTCTGTGGCTCATAACCCACTTGATTTTCAAGCCAATCTTGACAATCACTCAAACTATTCCAACAACTCAGCACGATCTAGGATTATATACTTCGGGCCTACACTTTTCCGATGACGGAGCTGCTATTGCCACCATCAGATACTCAAACATGGTTAACACCGTTGTTCCCTTCCGTTATGCCTTTTTTCAAGCAAAGAATCCCCTAATTTAAGGCACTAATAATGGATTGTGAGCCTTTTAAGGTGGAATGTATATAATTTGTAAGTAATCCTTATTTAGGGTAGGTAATATACAAAAATATTAGGACAATTTTAGTAAATTAGTCTCAAATATTTTATAGGAAGGAAAAAAATCCCTTTTAAAATCTTAATCATTAAGTTTAGGTTGTAATGACTCGACCGGTCGTTTTGAGCTCTAACGCGCCGTTCGGCGGTTTGAGGCCATGAGAAGCTTCACTTCGGGTATTATGACTTGTACGCGTGGTCGGAATTGAATTTTGGGAAGTTCAGAGTTGATTTGGAAATGGAATTATATTTTCGGAAGCCTTAAGTTGGAGAAATTGACTAAAGTATTGTTTTCGAGTAAACGACCTCGGAACTGGGATTTAAAGGTTCCAATAGGTTCGTATGATGATACTGGACTTGGGCGTATGTCCGGTCGGGTTTTGGATGACCCGGGAGCGTTTCGGCGCCTATTGTAGAAGTTGGCATTTTGCAAGAATTTCATAAATTTGGGTTGAAGTGTATTTCAATATTATCGATGTCTGTTTGAGATTCCGAGTTTAGGAATAGCCCCGTATTTTGATTTTGGTATTGGGAGCGTGTTCGAAAGTGGATTCGGAGGTCCGTAAGTCATTTTGGGGTAATTTGGCGGAAGTTAGAAATCTGAAGGTTTATGCGAAGTTTGACTGAGAATAGACTTTTTGATATTGGGGTCGGAATTTAATTTTGGGAGTTGGAGTAAGTCCGTAATGTCGTGACTTGTGTGCAAAATTTGAGATCAATCGAACGTGATTTGATGGGTTTCGGCATCGAATGTAGAAGTTTGAAGTTCTAAAGTTCATTAAGCTTGAATTGGGGGTGCGATTAATGATTTTGATATTGTTTGATGTAATTTGAGACCTCGAGCAAGTCCGTGTTATGTTATGGGACTGGTTTGTACGATTTGGACGGGGTCCCGTGGGCCCCGAGTGCATTTCGGGATGGTTTCGGATAATTTCGGGTTGTTTTGGAGTGCGGTAGCTGGTGTATGGTGTCCTTATTCGTGAACGCAAAGGAAGTCCCACGTTCGCGTAGAGGAAATTGTGAGGCTGCTAGGTTGGCCTTCGAGAATGCGAGGCAAGAGCTGGGCAAGCTTTTGCGAACGCGGTCAAGGTGACACGAACGCGAAGAAGAAATGGGGAGTTGGGCCTAAGGCCATTTGGCCTACGCGAACGCGTAGAAGGGAACGCGAACGCGAGGGGTATGGGCAGTTGGCCTTCGCGAACGCGATCAAAATGTCGCAAACGTGAAGAGAGATTTTTGGGCGTGAGGTTGTTAAGCCTCGCGAACGCGAGGGGTGTGCCGCGTTCGCGAAGAATGGTTGCCTGGGCAGTGAGATTTTTAAAAGACAAGATTTGGCCATTTTTCTCCATTTTTTATTTGGTTGGGCAATTTTTGGAGCTCTTGGAAGGGAGATTTTCATCATCTATTTCAAGGTTAGTAATTCCCACCTATTTCTAGTTAAATACTTGGATTATATATGGATTTAGACTTGAAAATATGTTGAAATTTGGGATTTTGCAGAAAAACCTAGAAATTGATATTTTTGGATTTTGACCACGAATTTGGGCATGGAATTGAGAATGAATCATATCTTTGAGTTCGTACTGTTATGGTTAATGTTTATCTTCAAAAACTTTTGGAATCCGGGAACGTGGGCCCGAGGGTTGCTTTATCGTTTTTTCGAGCGGAGTTGGAAATTGTTATAAATTGATTAATTATGAGTATTAGAGTATATTTTGATTGGGTTGCATCTTGTTTGGCTAGCTGCGATCGTTTGGCACCGAGTTGAGGATTTAAAGCACAATTTTGGACCGGAAAGTAAGCTTTGAGATGAGGTAAGTCTCATGTCTAACTCTATGAGGAGGAAAATACCCCTAGGTGTTGTATGTTGATGTGTGCTACTTGTTGTGGGGGCTACATACGCGCGAGGTGACGATAGCCCGTACGTAGCTACATTCATGTTGCTTAGGTTCACATCATGATGTAGCTGCATTATTTGAGCATTCTCTCGCCTATTAAATTCCTCTGTTATAAATTTCTACTTGAGACTAGACTTGCTATTGTAGAGACTTCACGAGTTTATGATTAGTCACCGAATAACTTTACTCCTCTTATGAAACATTTCCGTGATATATATACTTCATTGAAAGGTTTTTATTAAAGAAATTACAACTCACATTTATTCGTGAGTGGGGTCAAGGACCCGTTAAAGCTTCTTATTCTAATGGGATCGGGCCGTTCGCTTCGGCAGAATTACGTATTTCACTCTTATGGGATCGGGTCGTTCGCCTCGGCAGGAGTTTGTATTTTACTCTTATGGGATCGGGCTGATCGCCTCGGGAGGATTTATGTACCATACTCTCATGGGAGCGGGCCTTTCCCCTCGGCAGTTTAATAGATGCATCTATGGTTTGTGCCGTTCGACCCTCGGTAGTGCACAGTTTAACAATTTATATTGGATCGGTTTGTACGCCTCGGCATTTCCTATATCATATCCTCATGGAATCATGCGTAATATTTGGCAAGAAGCTAGTGTATCTGTGAGTTTTCCCGATTTGAGTTATGACAATCTATCTGATGAGATCCACTATACCTATACATATGCTCTTGTCCAAATTTGTATTCCGGACAAATGTTGTATTTTATTTTACATTCCTAGTTGATGCTCAATGCACTTGTGACACCGGGTTTTGGGGTGATTATGGATTGTTCTGTTTTAAAATTGTTAAGAATATTATTATTTACAATGTGAATTCCATTTTTTACTATTTAATTGAAGGAAAATATGACTTCAAAAATATTAAAATGAGAACCAAATTAAGTATTTATCTTTGGCTTGCCTGACAGCGGTGTCCAGCGCCATCACGACCTTTAATGGATTTTGGGTCATGACAAAATGGTATTAGAACACTAGGTTCACTTAGGTCTCACGAGTCATGAGCGAGTCTAGTAGAGTCTTGCGGATCGGTACGGAGACGTCTGTACTTATCTTCGAAAGGCTACAGGATCGTTAGGAGCACTTCCCTTCTTGATTCCTTATCGTGCGATTTGATTCCTTTGAGGCTTATGCCTTCATTTTCCTTCCCATTCAATCTTGTGCAACGTGAAGTGCTTGTTATAAATTAGGAATTGAGGAATTTTAATGGTACTGCAGATGTGTGCGGGTTGTTTCTCCCTGCGTATTTGATTGGGCTATTGTCGTCGCCTTGCAGAAGGTCATTCTATCATTTAAGCTCAGTATAAGTATTGCCTACGGTTTGAGATTTGGCACTGATTGTTATGACTATTCGTGCGTTGCTTTCGCATAGTGTTGGTGTAATGGTAGGATGCTTGTCTATGCGTCGAGGCAGTGAATGACTTGGAAGGAGGTTTACTTAGTGCATGATTCATAGATTCGATATAATATTTCCGGTGGAAGAAAGACAATCAGACTATAAATGTTCAGGTTTGGATGGATGAGTAACAGGACATGGTATTTTATAGCGTGGTGAAATTTTCATCTGTGATCTGGTATCGTCGTCCTTGTCGAACGCGTTAAGGTTCGCCGGTGTCATGGTCTTCATCAATTTGCCTTCGGGGCAGAGTAGTGTGAGATGGTGCCGGAGAAGTGGGTGTCAGAGACAATGGAGTGTAGTAATTCCGGAATTTAAATGGGTATTTCTAATATTGACGGCTCAAGGAAGATGATCTTCGGAAAGGTTTAAATTTGGTAGCGATCTATTGGTTAAAGTGCTGCAGAGATGGATTTGACTTAAGGCAACAACTGGGCAGCGAAGGATGAGGGAGGTGTATGGCAGTGGATAAACTTCTAGAAGGCCAAGTGTGAGAAACATGAGTCGAGTAGTTGCTTAAAGGAGTGAGTTTGACCAAAGTGGGAGAGTGGCAGAGCAGTATATGGGTTATATGGTAGGATGACTACACACCTTGAGAAAGTTTAGAGTGATTTGGGATTCATGGTGGACAGTGACTAGGACTACGGACTAATTTGGAATATTGGCTACTACTGAGGAAGGTTGGATATGATAGGAGGGAGTTGCTTAATATAAAGAGGTCGGCATGGAATTTCCACATGTGGGATACCTCCTGTGAGCAGGTTAGCGGTTGCGTGGTGTCGATAAAGCTTCTAGAAAGAATTTTACTGGCTATCCGATAAGAGGTCAAATATGTAAATGTGGCTAGTGATTCAGAGTGTTCATGAAATGGTTAACACAAATATTTCGAAGATTTTGGCGGGTCGATTGTGCGAGGTCATGTCAATGAAAAAGACGGAATCTTGGTGGGTTCCGGGGTTATATAATTGTAGCTTCAAGCTAAGTGAGAGAGCCCCACCGTCTACGATTGGATTGCATGGTTGCCTACTTGTGAGGTTTCTGGTTATCGGCATATTGGTGGGTTATTACGAAAGAAAACATCAGTGGTAATTTGAGCAAAGGATTGAAGGAATGTGTGCTATACTTGGGCCTTATCGGTTCATGTTCAGTTTTGAGAATTCTCAGAGTTTCTGCTTCTGGTGGAAGTAATGTACAAGGGGGAAAAATTCAATTGGGCGTTTCTTTGATAGGATGTTCACGTGCTGGCAGAGCACTAGAGTTTGGCTTATACTCAAGACCAAGACAGAGTGGGTGACTCTCAACAGCGGTCCTGGTGGGTTCAAGAATTTGAGAACAGTGCCTAAGGACTTGGAATGTTCTATGTTATCATTGGGTATGCGGTGCAGAACTGGAGGAAGGGAATAAGTAGATTCGGATTCACAGAAGGTCTTGCAGAACGGGTGTACCAGTTGGCTATGCTATTGAGTGCTTAAGGATAATATGAGACGGTTCATGGGTATTGAGATGATGTGGTCTCGTGGATTGGGTCACTCAGGATGAGTGTTGTTAGGTTTCGTTACATTAATGAATGGAACTATTATTGTTTCTAAGGTAAGTTGAGAATAAATTGGAAGTTGAGGATCAAGGTTGCAGTTGATGTCGACAAGAATGTCAAGAGCTCAGATGAGCAGGAAAGAATTTAGATGTTTAGAGTAAGCTGGTATTGTCTTTAATGTCACCTGAGATCGGTGTCATGTGGAAAATGCTTTGTGTATTGACTTGCAAATTGTTGACTCACTCTACAGAATTAGAACGACTGGTGGTATGGATGTGCGGACCTTGCTACCTGAGCGGAATGGTCGTGGGAGCATGCCCCATGGGGAGATTTGTATAAGTGTGGCATGTCAGTTACTTGATTGTTAAAGATTGAGACCGAATATGGAGGTCATGGTAATATCGCAAGTGCGAGAGTTTATGCCTGAGAGGCATTCTATTCCTTGGGTTGTGGACCATGTCAGTTCGTTTCGGATTTGACGGTTGTTCTTATGAGTCGTGAATAGGTCATTGTGGGTCCTTGAAGGGTTATTAGCCCAGTGTAGTACGATCAGAATCGGCTTGAGGTCCACTAATGGATCTAAACTTGAATGCGAGCCCTATATCAGGTCGGATGTGTTCATTTTAGCATAGCATTGTTTTCAGAGGGGTCTTCGGGCCTTGGATGGTATTTTTGTTGTCGGCCTTTCAATGTAGTCTCTATTGTTCCATGTGGGCTGTGAGGCAGTTTGATTATTCGCACTCGTATTGAGATCCCGTATAGTTTGTGGTGTTATGTGAGCAGGACGGCTCTCGAGATGCAGGTCATTTATTACACCTTAGTTGTGCTCGAGTTTTGCAGCGTATGGTGCTATCTGTCTCCCCAGGGATGGTATTGTGCACTTGGCGTGCTTGTGGTTTACATTCGGGTATTTCGTAGGTATAAGCGTTTTGGCTTGATGGGTACTTCCCTATTTATTATCGTGTGTGGATCGGGTGGCACGCCGCAATGGGTATATGGTTGGATCGGGTGGCACGCCGCCACGGGTACGTTGTTTGGATCGGGTGGCACGCCGCCACGGGTATCATGGTTGGATCGGGTTGCACTCTGCAACGGTATCATGGTTGGATCGGGTTACACGCCGCAATAGTGTGATGTTAAGTACAGTATCCCATATCTTCTATTGTGTGTTTTGCTTCTCATTCTTTTTGATTAAGGTCCATAATATCATTTCGGTTGTTTAAATTAGTTACGTGGGTTGAGAAATTCTTTCCAGAGTTCGTTTCCTTATGTATCACATTCGAGTTTATAGCTTGTTGGCACATTGTGGCATCATATGAGACTTTTGGCAACGTCTGAGGTGGTTTATTGCCTGAGTAGCTTGTACTGGGTGAGACAAGATTATTGGACCTGGGATCAGTGCGATTAGGTTTATACGAGGCACATTAAAGAGTAAATATTTATATTCAGTCCAGAATGAGGTAAGGGTTCTTGTCGGGAGGAGAGACTCCATGAGGTGTGATTCGGCAGGTAGTTATGAGTTTCTACACATCCTTTCTGTCGTGGCAGTGTTGCGAGAGTTGGGACAGGACTTATATGCTCCATGAAGTGCGTTGCGGGCATCAGATTCATGGAATTTCAGTATTGTTGTCAGGGGATGTCATTATGGACATGTGAATAAAGCAGTGCATGGTGTGAATTCGGTAAGGGTATACAATTGTAACGGCCCGACCGGTCGTTTTGAGTATTTACATTTCGCTCGGTTGTTTGAGGGCATGAGTAGCTCCGTATGATGTAATATGACTTATGTGAATCGTCGATTTTGGTTTTCAGGTTATTCAGAATTGATTTGAAAGAATGATTCTCAGCTAGAAGCTTTAAATTTGAAAGAGTTGATCAAGTTTGACTTTTTGTGAATTTGAACCAGGAACGGAGTGTTGATTGTTCCATTAGCTCCATTGGGTGATTTTGGACTTAGGATTGCGTCCGGATTGTGATTTGGAGGTCTGTGGTTGAATTTGGCTTGAAATGGCGAAAGTTCAAATTTTGGAAAGTTTGACTGGGAGTGGACTTTTTGATATCGGATTTGTATTGTGATTTCGGAAAATGGAATAGCTTTGTTATGTTATTTGAGACTTGTGCACAAAATTTGAAGTCTTTCCGGATTGATTTGCTATGTTTCGGCATGAGTTATTGAATTTGAATTCAAAGTTCACAGATTTCGATTTGAGGAATTCCTACAAATTCCTACAAATTCCTTACAAAACTCTTCAATCTGATTCTAAAACACTACATTAGCAACGTGATTTCTTCAAGCAATTCCTACAAGTTTTCAACAAATCTTCTTGCAACCAAATAATTCCAACGAGAATTACTAGCACCTTAGCAACGTAAAATTTTGCTGTTCAAAAGGAGTACGATGCATCCTTTTCCAAGAATATCATACGGATTTTTCCCTACTCCAAGTATGTTAAGGCTATCCCTTCTTTCATTTTGGCATGATCCAAATAATACAAATGGAACGAGCAAAATACGCAAATTTTATAAATGACTCTATTCATAAAAATACTTGGGGTATTTATATTCTTGATTTCCCATGTGAATTATTAATATCTTCTGTTCATGGGTCTCAGAAAAATACGTATTTGATAAAGTTTATCCGAAAGACATATTGATTTTTATGACATTCCGAGAAGTCTCATTAATGTATTTCTTATGCATTACAAGTATTTATACATGTACATTGACCCATGACCAGATGGCGTTAGAAGGCGTTATATACGCGTATATTATATGTATATGGGATATGGGAAAAAGTTACGGCGTTATATACGCACCACCACCTGATCAGCTGGTATATGTTGATGATTTTGCCCACAGTGGCCGAGATGATATGATGGGATGCCCTCAGAGGCTTGATGGTGTTATGTACACCTATACCTATGCATGACACGATATTTACACGCACGTGCATGATATTATAACTGTTTCAGGATTTGCAAAGTTATTTAGACTTACAGACGAAATTCCGTATTCCATGTTTCATCTATGTCTCTTATGTACTGATTTTCATGCCTTACATACTCAGTACATTATTTGTACTGATTCCCTATTTCCCGGGGCCTGCGTTTCATGCCCAAAGGTGCAGGTAGGCAAACTGATGGTCCCCCTTCTTAGGATTCTTGACCAGCGAGAGTTGGCATGCTCCACTTGATCTGGAGCTGCTTTTGATTTTCATATGATATGCCTGTATACATATATGGGTGTGCCGTGGTCCAGTCCTGACCTTGTACAGTTATATTTTCTGTTAGAGGTCTGTAGACAGTTATATATAGTCGGATAGTATGTGGCCTTGTCGGCTTCCAGTTTTGGATATATAGTTGTCTATAGCAGCCTTGCTAGCTCGCCCACTGTATTTCGCATGTATATGTACATATGTCTTTTGGATAGATTTCTCTCACGTATGTTATTCATGTTTATATCTTAAACGCATGCTTAAGGATGTTCGACATGTAGGATTCGAGCACCCGTCGTGGCCCATCGGTTTGGGTCGTGACAAAAGTGGTATCAGAGCAGTTCTGTCCTAGGGTTGTCTATAGACCGTGTCTAGTAGAGTCTTATTTATGGATGTGTTGTGCACCACACTTATAGACATGAGGCTACATGACATATAGGATGTTATTCCCTCTTCTTATCTTTGATCGTGCGATATAAGAATTTATGTTCCTAATGATATGTTACGCTTTCAGCGATGCCTCTGAAGACTACAGCCGCCCAAAAAGGAAAGTAACTCTTCTAATCTTAGTGCTGAGGGTATGAAACCCTGTAATACGTGTTATATGATTAGTATTGAGATGACGCACATTTTAGGTGACGGGCGTGTGGGCGTGCACCATGTGAATTGGGACTCTATTGTTTCTATGGCACTGTATAGTGGTCTTATTTTGTTGATATCCGTGTTTTCACCATGTGATAAACTAATTGAGTTGTCAATCATGCTAGATATCATGTTTAGTCATTATGTCGATACTGTTTGAACCCATAGTGGTCACTTCTTACTGTCGCCTCACTAATTTCATTGATATTTCATACTCAGTTATATCCATACATTCATACCATATCTTAGTCTCAAATATCATATATTGATACATCATATCATTGTTGTCGGGCTAGTTTCAAGACATTGTGAGCCCGTGAGTGAGACTGGAGAGATTGATGACTGAGTGAGGCCAAGGGCCTGAGTGAAAGTGACATTTTGGGATCGAGCTGCACGCCGCAACATGATATATTGATTACATTTATGGGATCGGGTTGCATGCCGCAATGAGCCTTAAGGATGTATATGTATATGGATCGGGTTACACGCCGCAATGAGCCTTATGGCTATTTATATATTATGGGATCGGGCTGCACGCCACAGCGATATAGCGCTTGGGCTGAAAGGAGCCCCTCCAGGAGTCTGTACACCTCCAGTGAGCTGTTTGTTATTATTGAGGGATGGATCTTCCCTGGAAATAGATCTTGTCCGAAGCATTATATACCTGGAGATGGATCTTCTCAACGGGATGGCTTGGCCCTACTCGGTACAAAGTGACTGATAATGTGTATATTCCGGGATGGAACTTCGCTGGGCCGGATTGGCCATATACAGTACCGAGTGATTGAGCATGATGAGTGGAATGTGTGAGAAAGTAAGATTGATTACTCTGAGAGTGTGAGTACATGAGTTCATCTCTGAGATACATTGCATTGACATGCACACATGACATATTGTAACGACCCGACCGGTCGTTTTGAGCTTTGGCACTTCGCTCGATAGTTTACGGGCGTCAGTAGCTCCGTATGATGTATTTTGACTTGTGTGAATCAACGGTTTAGTTTTCAGGTTATTAGGGACTCATTTGGAAGAATGATTCTCAACTAGGGAGCTTTAAATTTGAAAGAGTTGACCAAATTTGACTTTTTAGCATTTGACCTCGGATTGGAATTTTGATGGTTCTGTTAGCTCCGTTGGGTGATTTTGGACTTAGGAGCGCGTCCGGATTGTGATTTGGAGGTTCGTGGTTGAATTTGGCTTGAAATGGCGAAAGTTGAAATTTTGGAAAGGTTGACCATAAGTGGAGTTTTTGATATCGAGGTCAGATTCCGATTCTGAAAGTTTGAGCAGGTTCCTAATGTCAAATGTGACTTGTGTGCAAAAATTTGAGGTCAATCGAACATGATTTGATAGGTTTCGGCATCAGTTGTGGAAGTTTGAAGTTTAAAGTTCATATATTTTAATTTGAGGTGCGATTCATCGTTTTGATGTTGTTGTGTGTGTTTTGAGGCCTCAAGTAGGTCCGTATTGTGTTATGGAACTTGTTGGAATATTCAGACGGGGTCCCGAGAGGCTCGGGTGAGTTTCAGACGAGGTTCGAATCATTTCATTGCATTTTGAATTTTTGATAAGATTTCTGGTTCTGGTGTTTTTGCATATGCGGAAGAGTGGGCGCAGATGCGAGTCCGCAGATGCAGACAATTGGCCGCAGAAGTGTAGCAGGCTTGGCTGGAAATCATCGCAGATGCGGAGGAGGAGTCGCACCTGCGAGTGCACAGAAGCGGAAATTGTTTCGCAGGTGCGAAGTTTGCTGGGGAAGGCAATTTTCGCAGAAGCAAAGTTTTTACCGTAGAAGTGGTGGTCGCAGATGCGACGAATTGTCCGCAAATGCGGAATCG
This sequence comes from Nicotiana tabacum, assembly GCF_000715075.1. NCBI lineage: Eukaryota > Viridiplantae > Streptophyta > Magnoliopsida > Solanales > Solanaceae > Nicotiana > Nicotiana tabacum. The sequence continues at coordinate 86,408,760 of NC_134083.1, forward strand.
TTAGGGCAGAAGTTATATTATCGAGGGCTTTGGTTCTTTCTTCATTTTGGGAGCTATGGAGCTCGGATTGAGGCGATTCTTGAGGCAATTTTCACCATATGAATTGGGGTAAGTGTTCTCTACTCGGTTTTGGGTATATTTCATGAATCTACCTTCGTTTTTGGTAATTGGATTGTGATGTTTATAGAGGAAATTAGGGGGTTTGGCCTAAAGTTTCATAATATGAATTTTTGAGTTTTGAACATTGAATTGGGGTCGGATTTGAGTGAAACTAGTATGGTTGGACTCGTAATTGAATGAGTTATTGAATTTTGTAAATTTTCTCGGGTTTCAAAGTGCTAGTCCGGGTTGGACTTTTGGCCGATTTTGGGCTTTTGGAGGTCGAAATGTGCGGGATGGAATTTTGGAGCATCGCTTTGCTTGCTCGGTGTTGGAATTGTCTTGTTCGAGGTAAGTAACTCTTCTAAAATTAATGCCGAGGTTATGAAACCACAAAATACGTGTTATGTGATTGCTATTGAGGTGACGCACATGCTAGGTGACGTACGTGTGGGCATGCACCATGTGAATTGAGACTCTATTGTTCTCATGGCACTTTATAGTGGTCCTACTTTGTTGGTGTCCGTATTTTCATCGTGTGATAAAGTAGTTAAGCTGTTAATCATGTTAGATATCATGTTTAGGCATTATGCTGATATTGTTTGGACCCATAGTGGTTGTTTCTTCATCTCACTGATTTCATTGATATTTCGTACTCAATCATATTCATGCATTCATACCATATCTCAGTCTCAAATATTATTTATTGATACATCATATCATTATTGTCGGGCTAGTATCATGACATTGTGAGCCCGTGAGTGAGACTGGAGAGATTGATGACTGAGTGAGGCCGAGGTCCTGAGTGAGAGTGACATTTTGGGATCGAGCGGGTTGCACGCCGCAACGATATTAGACCGGGTTGCACTCCTATGGATCGGGTTTCACACCATATATATATATATATATATATATATATATATATATATATATATATATATATATATATATATATATATATATATATATATATATATATATATATATATATATATATATATATATATATATATATATATATATATATATATAGGGTTGTACGCTGCTGCAATATAGCGCTTGGGCTGAAGGAGCCCCTCCAGAGTATGCACATCCCCAGTGAGCGCAGTCGACTATATATATGTGGATCGGGTTGCACGCCGCAACGGGCCTTATGGTCATATATGGATCAGGCAGCACGCCACAGCAGGTATTGTATAGCGCTGAGTGATTGAGTGTGCTGAGCCTTGAGCATAGTGAGAGAGAATGTGAGACAGTGAGATTGAGTACTCTAAGAGTTTGAGTACATGACTTTATCTCTGAGATACATTTCATTGACATGCACACATGCCATACATGCATATAGATGTATATTCCTCATGTTGTACGGTATCACATCATTCATGATTTCTCACACATGTTGACAGATGGGCATAGTGATGCATTTGTTTTACATTGGTTATCTGGAAATAAAATGAAACATCTTATTTATTATGAAAAGGATTTTGGGAAAATTATTGGTTTCAAACTTATTCATATTTTTCGTAACTTTGGTAAACGATTTGGGTTTTCATTGAAGTACTTGAAAGGCAGAACTATTTTTTAGAAATTATGTTTTTGTTGAGCATTTGATTATTGAGTTACTTCTGGTATTACTTATTTTATGTTATTATGAACTATTGTTGGTTATTGAAGTTGAGACCCAACCTTGGTACAAGCTCATCACTACTTTCAACCTAAGGTTAGGTTTATTACTTATTGAGTACATGGGGTTGGTTGTACTCATACTACACTTCTGCACCTTGCGTGCAGATATTGGCTGCTGATGTTGCTGTGTTCGATTGGAGTTGGATTGACGATGTACCTGCATCTCGGTTGTAGCTGCCTCTTGTTCGTGGTGGCTTTAGATCTGTAAAACTCTGTTTATGTACTATTCAAATAGACTATGTATTTATTTCATTTCCGCTTTGTAAACTCTATTCTTAGAAGCTCATGATTTGTACTACTAGTTCTTGAGAAATGTATAAGATTCAGATAATTTTTTTGTTTAATTGTCCTATTAATATTATTGAAATTGGATGGTTATTAGTTGGCTTACCTAGCGGGTTGGGTTAGGTACCATCACAACTAGTGGATTTGGGATCGTGATAGGTGGTATCAGAGATCTAGGTTCATAGGTTCTACAAGGAATGAGCAAGTGTCTAGTAGAGTCTTGCGGATCGGTATGATGACGTTCATACCCATCTTCGAGAGGCTACAGGACATTTAGGATATACTTCCCATATTTCTTTTTTTATCGTGTGACATTGATTCAACTTGAAGCGTAACTCTTTGAATTGCTTCCACGCATTCGTATGCGCACATGAGCGCTCGGTATTAGCTGTGCATCGCCGGCTTGTGATTCTATAAACGAGGTTTGAGATATGTATTCTGTGTTTTGGTGATGGGCTAGTCTGGAAGACTTGAGGTAATGGTTACAACGTAGCTTGAGCTCGGTAGCTTCAGTGGTAACTTGTACATTTGGACTTATATGTCCGATAATGTCCCTACGAGAGGAATTTGTGGCTCGATGAACGGTAAAATGGGTATGGGGTAAGTATGATGAGACTGCGAGATGTGTTAAGATTTTTCGAATGTGACGAGGAGAGTTTGCTTAAGATGTAGCAAGGACTATGGGGTGTTTGATTTTTGTCTTGATTTGGCGTATGGTCTCGAGTTATAGGAGTGTTGAGGGATCTCTCATGTTGCTTAGTTGTGGAGTGAAGTAGATTCTCATGTCTTGTCGATGAGTTTAGAAACAAGAAGATTAAGTGATTGCGTAGTAGTCGTGACTGTGGAAGGGTATAGAGAGATGTCAGTTTGAGGCAGAACAGGCGGGTTATCTCCTGCGAGGTGTCCTGAGGTTGTGTGGTCCTTATGATGTTTTGTAGAGAGTTCTCTTTTACCAGTGAATGATATATGTTGCAATTTGAGCTTGGATAGCTTATGGGAGTTGGCTTGACTATTACAAGGGTGAATGTGAGATTTGAAAATGATTTGAGGTATTATATGGTTTGTGTTACATGGGCTTGCGAAGGATTTAGTTGAATTTTAGTGAGGGATTCTGACAGTAATTGAGTATGGGTATCGTGATGTTATCGACTATTTTGTTCTATGGCTTTGAGCCAAGTAGGGGAGTCTACTATCGACAAGTTATTTGAACGGTTATATGTTGTATTGGTTTCAGTTTGGGGTATATTGGTGAATTAGTTATGACTTGCAGAGTTTGAGATCGAGGATGACTCGTGTAAAGGAATTTCTGGATACAGGTTGTATTACGCTCTATGGGTATATGGGAATCATAAAATAATTGAGTGGTTATTCGCAAAGGATGTAGGGTACATGGAGTAGGAAATTGCTCGATTGTTTAGGAGTGTGGACTACTTCCTTGGGTGTTGGTGTGCTAATGGGGAACAGGTCGTTCGGTCCATTTGGTCGGTGCAATAGAGATTTGAGTAGAGTGGATGACTCTCGAGAATGGTTTTAATGGATTCAAGAATTATATGTAGAAATTGAGAATTTCGGATTGGTATATGGCTAGGATCTGATATTTGCATGGGATGGCGTGGAGACTTGTGGCATTTTTATATCATTGTGGATTATGCATTTCAGTATGAAGAAGGTGAAGGAAACTGTTTTAGGTTCACATAAGGTGTCTTTAGAGTGGGTATCTCGGTTGTGGTTCTTTGTGGTGCTTACGAGGGAAGTCAGCGGCTTTTGGGCCTTAGGGCATGGTGGTTTTATACTAAGGCCTCTTATGTGGTGAATTTTGGTTAAGGATCGTGGTGCTCTAGCAAGGAGAAGTATCAACTTGAAGGCAATTTGGAAGGGACTTGGAGAAATAGGACAGCATGGTAGTAGGTTGGGTTAGCACAGTAATGGGTTTGATCGATTCTTTGGGTACTTATGACATGGCTAGACTCTACAGGTGTTTCATGGCAATGCTCTTGGGTTTTGGCAACCTACGTGGCTGGGTTGAGTTAGAGAGATACGGTTTAGATAGCTTAGTTGTGTGCAAATAGGTTTCGAAGAGTTCTCAATAGCTTTTACCATGGTTCGAGGGGTATAATTCCTACCGATATATTGCGTATTGATATTCATATACTCTTCGCAGGATGGCATGGTAGACACGGTGTATTGCGTGGGATTGAGATTTGCTTGTGCAAGGTCACAGTTCAGCTTTGAAGGGAAGAACATAAATTCATAGGCAGCATGGACGGATTTAGATGACTAGGCAAATGATATTACTAATCGGTATGGCCTGATGAGAGTATACATTTCAAAAGGGGCAATGTGTTTTAATTTATGGGCACTTCATTGGTATTATGGCACTCTCCTAGTTGATCGACTGCTGATATTCAAATTTTGCTATGTGGCACGAAAGAATTTTAGAAGTATTCCTCGTGGGATGATTGTGTATGAGAGATGTGTTAGACATTCGAGCGGTGGAGATGGAATCAGAAATGGTGATTCGTGTGTTCTATGGATTTGGAGATTGGGAGTTCTCAGGAGCAGACTGTTTCATGGTTGTGGATTGTGAAGTCGTGGCTGAAGCTAGCCAGATGATAGTATGTGTTATGATTCAGTCATTGTGGGATTTCAGAGGATTATTTATCTATTTGTGGGAGGCCGGAGTTGATTTGGGGGTCCATTGGTAGGCCTAATTAAGGTGTGTATTCTACACCGAGTCGGATTGGTTGGCTCCATACTGCTATTGTTGATGGATGTGCCATTCGGTTGTTGTCGAACTTATTCGTGTTCTAATATGTTCGGTGAGTTCTTTTTCTATGCTATGAGGGGTTGTGATTCGTTGGTTTTAGGCACACACAGTGCGGTTCTATTGTGGTCTTATAGCAAAATTTGAGCGAGATAAGTAGTTGGGTATTGCATGATTGAGGGCATATTGTTTATGCTCTTTCGGGTTTTGTATGGCATTGTGTCATCTGCTTCTCTGTGGTTATGGTAATGCACTTTGGGTACTTGATGTCGAATTTCGTGTGGCTTTTGATTTTGAGCATGGTGGCTCGAGGTGTCTCATATAGGCCAGTGTTTGGATGGGGTCGCACATTGTGGTAGAGTTATCTTGAGACATGATCCTTCGTGTTAATTCGTCTGTTTTGGTTCTACGGTGTGTGATAGGTTCTTAGTATTGCGTTGGGGTGGTACCCGTAAGCTTATGGGACGGTTCTCTTGTTTGAGTCATTTTCGTGATTGAGTACATCTGGAATGCTGCTTATTGGTGCATGGATTGCACAGGTTGTGGCTTTAGATAGTATTGGTATGACATGTCATGTAGAGTAGCTGGTATTTGATAAGATGAAGTTATCGGATCTAGGATGGGTGCTATCAAATTTATTTGTGGTATATTTGGAAGGATAATATCAAAAGTCAGCTTAGAAATTTGCTATGGTTATTGTCGAAGGAGAGGGAGCTCTACGACTGGTGGATCTGATGAATGGTTACGCGTTTTTGCGTGTTTCTTTCATCAATGGTAGTGTACGAAGGTTTTAGAATGGAGTCTTGTTTGATATGAGGTTTGTTACCCGCATTGGGTTGTTTTGAGCAGCTACTGTGATTAGAAATCATTGCTTCGAGCATTTGAGCTATGTGGTATTTTAGTTTTGAGTATTTGAGTTATGGTTATGGTTTTTGGTACAGCTTGTTCAGAATTATACAGTGTGTAGGTTGTGGGATTCTTTCCTTATAGAAATTTCGGATGTTAGAAATTGGATTCTAAGGCTTATGGGCTAAGGTTGGAGTAATGATCTTCACTTATGTTGTGTTGTCGGGCCTATATGGAATAGGGTGACGTGGGATCACCCCTGGGTATGTTCATGGCAAGGTTATACGGCGGTTTGATGGCTTTGAGAACAATTCTGGACACGTTTGAGGACGAATGTATGTTTAAGTGGGGGAGGATGTAACGACCTGACCGGTCGTTTTGAGCATTTGCAGTTCGTTCGGTATTTTACGAGCGTGAGTAGCTCTGCATGATGTATTTTGACTTATGTGAATCATCGGTTTGGTTTTCAGGTTATTCGGGTCTGATTTGGAAGAATTATTCTCAACTAGGGAGATTTAAATTTGAAAGAGTTGACCAAATTTGACTTTTTAGCATTTGACCTCGGATTGGAATTTTGATGGTTTCGTTAGCTCCGTTGGGTGATTTTGGACTTAGGAACGCGTCCGGATTGTGATTTGGAGGTCCGTGGTTGAATTTGGCTCGAAATGGCGAAAGTTGAAATTTTGGAAAGGTTGACCATGAGTGGACTTTTTGATATTGCGGTCAGATTCCGATTCCAGAAGTTTGAGCAGGTTCGTAATGTCGAATGTGACTAGTGTACAAAATTTGAGGCCAATCGAACATGATTTGATAGGTTTCGGCAACGGTTGTGGAAGTTTGAAGTTCAAAGTTCATAGATTTTGCTTTGAGGTGTGATTCATCGTTTTGATGTAGTTATGTGTGTTTTGAGGCTTCGAGTAGGTCCGTATTGCGTTATGAAACTTGTTGGTATATTCGGATGGGGTCCCGAGAGGCTCGGGTGAGTTTCGGACGAGGTTCGGATCATCCCATTGAATTTTGGATTTTTGCTAAGATTTCTGGTTCTGGTGTTTCCGCATATGCGGAAGAGTGGGCGCAGAAGCGAGTCCGCAGATGCGAACAATTGGCCACAGAAGCATAGCAGGCTTGGCTGGAGGTTATCGCAGATGCGGAGGAGGAGTCGCACCTGCGAATGCGCAAAAACGAAAATTGTTCCGCAGGTGTGGAGTTTGCTGGCAAAGCTATTTTCGCAAAAGCGAAGTTTTTACCGCAGAAGCAGTGGTCGCAAATGCGACAAATTATCCGCAAATGCAGAATCGCTGGGGCAGAATCTATATTATCGAGGGCTTTGGTTCTTTCTTCATTTTGGGAGCTATGGAGCTCGGATTGAGGCGATTCTTGAGGCAATTTTCACCATATGAATTGGGGTAAGTGTTCTCTACTCGGTTTTGAGTATATTTCATGAATCTACCTTCGTTTTTGGTAATTGGATTGTGAATTTTATAAAGGAAATTAGGGGGTTTTGCCTAAAGTTTCATAATATAAAATTTTGAGTTTTGAACATCGAATTGGGGTCGAATTTGAGTGAAACTAGTATGGTTGGACTCGTAATTGAATGAGTTATTGAATTTTGTAAATTTTGTCGGGTGTCGAGGTGTGGGCATGGGTTGGGCTTTTGGCCGATTTTGGGCTTTTGATTCAAGATTTGATCTTTTCTATCGGGATTGGTTCCATTAGCATTGTTTGATGTATTTGAGTTATTTTTGGTTAGTTTTGGAGCCGTTCGAAGGTCGGAACGCGCGGGATGGCATTTTGGAGCATCGCTTGGCTTGCTCGGTGTTGGAATTAGCTTGTTTGAGGTAAGTAACTCTTCTAATCTTCGTGTTGAGGGTATGAAACCCCTAAATACGTGTTGTGTGATTGGTATTGAGGTGACGCACATGCTAGGTGATGGGCGTGTGAATGTGCACTATGTGAATTGAGACTCTGTTGTTCCAATGGAACTGTATAGTGGTCCTACTTTATTGATGTCTGTGTTTTCACCATGTGATAAAGTAGTTAAGCTGTCAATCATGCTAGATATTATATTTAGGCATTATGCCGATATTGTTTGGACCCATAGTGGTCGTTTCTTACTGTCATCTCACTCATATCATTGATATTTCGTACTCGGTCATATTCATGCATTCATACCATATCTAAATCTCAGATATTATTTATTGATACATTATATCATTGTTGTCGGGCTAGTTTCATGACATTGTGAGCCCGTGAGTGAGATTGCAGAGATTGATGACTGAGTGAGGCCGAGGGCCTGAGTGAGAGTGACATTTTGGGAGCGGGCTGCACGCCGCAGTATATTATATTGATTATACTTTATATGGATTGGGTTGCACGCCTCAACGAGCCCTCGGGCTATATATATATATTATTGGATCGAGGTGCACGCCGCAATAATATTGGATTGGGTTGCACGCCGCTGCAATATAGCGCTTGGGCTGAAGGAGCCCCTTTGGAGTCTTCACACCCCCAGTGAGCGCAATCGACTATATATATGTGGATCGGGTTGCACGCCGCAATGGGCCTTATAGTCATATATGGATCGGGCTACAGGCGCAATAGGTATTGTACAGCATTGAGTGATTGAGTGTGTTAAGCCTTGAGTATAGTGAAAGTATGGCTGTCCAACGGGACGGGATGGGACAGGACGGGACAGAATTAACGGGACGGGATGAAACGGGATGACATTTAGCCGGGACGGTGGCGGAACGGGACGAAACGGGACGGGACAAACGGGACGAAACGGGACGGGACGGGACGGGATTGGACGAGACGGATGGTAGGCCCATCCCGTCCCGCTAACAAACGGGACGGGATGGGACGGGACGGGTTCGCGGGCCTTAAGTGTCGTTTTAAAAAAAAATTTATTTAAGCATTGAGTTTGGAAACCGTTATTCTTTTGACAATTACTAAGTTTTTAAAGTTTGCAACAACTAGTTTTTTGAGTTATTTAATAAACTTAAAAATTAAAAGCAAATTAGTAAACTTAGTAGAGAATTATAAAATATTAAAACAAAAGACTTGTAATGAAATATTCTAGTAATTATAAATTTATAATAGAGTTATAATTTATTTAATATAATTTCAAGCCACTAAGTAACTAAGTAAGAGTGTAAGACAATTCATAAAAATAATTCAACGCTTAGAGCCTTTTATTTTATTAATAGAACTTTCAAATCTCACATACAAATATAATTCTTTTGAAGAGCACCTAATCTACGGCTCTACGCAGCCACCTTCTAGGAAGGGTTTTATTTTAACTAGGCCTCTTAGTAGCCAATTACAAATTATCATACTAATATTTGTAAGCTCCTATATAACTTCGTTGTAAGTTGTAACTTATCTATAATTTCTCTCAGACATTGTTCTTGAATTGGCAATGTTAATTGATGTTCCATGAGTTTCATGCCGTCATAGCTCTCGGTGCTAAGTATCTCATTGTATTCTTCTTCTTCCCTAGTTTCACCACTTGGTGTTTCCATAGATTTATATTTATCAAACATTGATCTAACATAAGAATATATGTTAGCTTGACAGTCTTCGAGAGATGGTTGTTCATTTTACGAACAAGTCCATTTGCACCTCTTAATTTTAAAGATGGGTTAAGTATAGTAGAAAATAAATAAATTTGGGGAATAGGGAAAAAATACTTTTTAAATTTTGCAATTATTTCATTAATGGTCGATGCATAAGTTGGATTAATTTTACAATAATTTTATTAAGCTAGTTGTTGTAGTTGTGTTAGCACTTAGCAGAAGCATTATCTAAGGTGATAGTTAAAACTTTATCAATGAGTCCATAAAAATAAATAATTTATAGAATAGTAGTTGCAATATATGCTCCATTGTATCTTGAATCAACAAATTTATAACCAATAATACGTTTTTGTATGTTCTAGTGATGATCAACCCAATGACATGTAACAGTTAAATAATCACAACCATTAGGACTATGACCTATATCACATGTGATAGGCACTTTACAATCTAAGTGAAACAATACACAACGAATATACTGAAGATATTCGGTTTGAAATTTAAAAACATCATTTTAACAGTGGTCTTAGGAAAACCTTCAAAAGCAGGATTATAAGTTTTTTGTATATAATGCACAAAAAATAGGACGCGGGACAGGCGGGACGGGACGGGACGAGACAGGATGGGACAAGATGGGACGGGACAGGCGGGACAGGCGAGACGGGACGGGACGGGACGAGACGAGACGAAATGGGACGGGACAAACGGGACGAAATGGCCATCCCGTCCCATCCCGTGTCCCGTTTAACATGGGCCCATCCCGTTTAGAATTAAGCGGGACGGGATGGGATGCGGGACGGGACCGGGACGGGACGGGACGTCCCGTCCCGTTGGACAGCCTTAAGTGAAAGAGAATGCGAGACAGTCAGATTGAGTACTCTGAGAGTGTGAGTACATGAGTTTATCTCTGAGATACATTGCTTTGACATGCTCACATGACATACATGCATATAGATGTATTTTTCTCATGTTGTACGGTATCACATCATTCATGATTTCTCACACATATTGACAGATGGGCATAGTGATGCATTTGTTTTATACTAGTTATCTAGAAAAAAAATGAAATATCTTATTTATTATGGAAAGGATTTTGGGAAAATTATTGGCTTCAAACTTATTCATATTTTTGGTAACTTTAGTAAACGATTTGGATTTTCATTGAAATACTTGAAAGGCAGAACTATTTTTTAGAAATCATGTTTTTGTTGAGCATTTGATTGTTGAGTTACTTCTAGTATTACTTGTTTTATGTTGTTATGAACTATTGTTGGTTATTGAAGTTGGGACCCGACCTTGGTACAAGCTCGTCAGTACTTTCAACCTAAGATTAGGTTTGTTACTTATTAAGTACATGGGGTCGGTTGTACTCATACTACACTTCTGCACCTTGCCTGTAGATGTTGGCTGCCGATGTTGCTGTGTTGATGGGAGCTGGATTGAAGATATACCTGCGTCTAGGCTGTAGCTGCCTCTTGTTCGTGGTAGCTTTATATCTGTAAAACTCTGTTTATGTACTATTCAAACAGACTATGTATTTATTTCATTTCCGCTTTATAAACTCTATTCTTAGACGCTCATGATTTGTACTACCAGTTCTTGAAAAATGTATAAGATTCAGATAATTCTTTTTGTTCAATTGTCTTATTTATATTATTGAAATTGGATGGTTATTAGTTGGCTTACCTAGAGGGTTGGGTTAGGTGCCATCACGACAAGTGGATTTGGGGTCTTGACACATGCAGGCATCGAGATGTATTTTCCTCATGTTGTACAGTATTATATCTTTCGTGATTTCTCACACATATTGACATATAGGCATAGTGATGCATTTATTTTACACTGGTTATCTAGAAAGAAAATGAAACATCTTAGTTATTATTATTGAGAGGATTTTTGGGAAATATTATTGTTTTCAAACTTATTCATATTTTAGGCAACTTTGGTAAATGATTTGGGTTTTCACTGATGTACTTGAAAGGCAGAACTATTTTCGAAACTCATGATTTTCCTGAGCATCTTATCTCTGAGTTACTTCTTGTATTATTTGCTTTACGTTGTTATGAACTGTTGTTGGTAATTGGTGGTGGTCTCGACCTTGGTACAAGCTCGTCACTACTTTCAACCTAAGGTTAGGTTTGTTACTTACTGAGTACATAGGGTCGGTTGTACTCATACTACACTTTTGTATCTTGCATGCAAATGTTGGCTGTTGATGTTGCTGCGTTCGACGGGAGCTGGATTTGAAGATGTACCTGCGTCCCGGTTGTAGCTGCCTCTTGTTCGTGGTAGCCTTAGATTTATAAAACTCAATTTATGTACTTTTCAAACAGACGATGTATTTATTTCATTTCCTCTTTGTAAACTCTATTCTAAGAAGCTCATGATTTGTACTACCAGTTCTTGGGGAATGTATTAGATTAATATATTTCTTTACCTAATTGCTTTATTAATTATTATTGGAATTGGTTAGTGGTTAATTGGCTTACCTAGCGGGTTGGGTTAGGTTCCATAACGACTAGCCGGATTTTGGGTCGTGACAAGGTGGTATCAAAGCTCTAGGTTCATAGGTTCTACAAGTCATGAGAAAGTGTCTAGTAGAGTCTTTTGAATTGGTATGATGACGTCCATACCTAGCTTCGAGAGGCTACAAGACATTTAGGATATACTTCCCATATTTCTTTCCTTATCGTGCGGCGTTGATTTAGCTTGAAGCGTAACTCTTTGAATTCCTTCCACGCATTCATATGCGTATGTGAGCACTCGGTATCGGCTGTGCGTCGGCAGCTTATGATTTCATGGTTGAGGTACGAGATATGATTTTGGCGTGTTGATGATGGGCCGGTCTGGAGGACTTGAGGCCGGGTTTTGACAGTGGCTTGAGCACGGAGATTTCGGTTGTGTGAGCATGTGTTTTTGGGACATATATGTCTGGTGGTGTCCCTGTTAGAGGAATTTGTGATTGGATGACTATGGGATTAGTATGATGAGACTGTGAGATGTGTTCAGATTGTTCGAATATGACGAGGAAAGTTTGCTTGAGATATAGCAAGGACTATGAGGTGTTTGATTTTTGTCTTGATTTGGCATATGGTCTCGAGTTATAGGCATGTTAAGGGATATCTCATGTTGTTTAGTTATGGAGTGAAGTAGATTCTTATGTCTTGTTGATGAGTTCAGGAACAAGAAGATTAAGTGATTGCGTAGTAGTCGTGACTGTGGAAGGGTATAGAGAGATGTCAGTTTGAGGTAGAGTAGTAGGCGAGTAATCTCCTGCGAGGTGCCCTGAGGTTGTGTGGTCCTTATGATGTTTCGTAGTGAGTTATCTTTTACCAATGAATGATATATGTTGCAATTTGAGGTCGTATCACTTGTGGGAGTTGGCTTGACTATTACAAGGGTGAATGCGAGATTTGCAAATGATTTGAGGTATTATATGGTTTGTGTTACATGGGCTTGCGAAGGATTTAGTTGAATTTTAGTGAGGGATTCTGGCAGTAATAGAGTATGTGTATCGTGATGTTATCGAATATTTTGATCTATGGCTTTGAGCCAAGTGGGGGAGTCTGTTATCGATGAGTTATTTGCACGGTTATGTGTCGTATTGGTTTCGGTTCGAGGTATACTGGTGAATCAGTTATGACTTGTAGAGGTCGAGATCGAGGATGACTCGGGTAAAGGTATTTCTGGATACAGGTTGTATTACGCTATATGGGTATATGGGAATCATAAAATAATTGAGTGGTTATTCACAAAGGATGTAGGGTACATGGAGTAGGAATTTGCTCAATTGATTAGGAGTATGGACTACTCCCTTAGGTGTTGGTATACTAATGGGGCACAGGTCATTCGGTCCGTTTGGTCAGTTCAATTGAGATTTGAGTAGAGTGGATGACTCTTGAGAATGGTTCTAATGGATTCAAAAATTATATGTAGAAATTGGGAATTTCGGATTGGTATATGGCTAGGATCTGATATTTGTATGGGATGGTGTTGAGACTTGTGGCATTTTTATATTATTATGGATTATGCATTTCAGAATCAAGAAGATGAAGGAAACAGTTTTAGGTTCACATAAGGTCTCTTTAGAGTGGGTATCTCGATTGTGGTGCTTAAGAGGGAAGTCAACGGCTTATGGGCCTTAGGGCGTAGTGGTTTTATACTAGGGTCTCATGTGTGGTGAATTTTAGTTAAGGATCGTGGTGTTCCAGCAAGGACAAGTATCAATTTGAAGGAAATTTGGAAGGGGCTTGGAGAAATAGGACAACGCGGTGGTAGGTTGGATTAGCACAGTAATGGGTATGATCGGTTCTTTTGGTACTTATGATGTGGCTAGTCTCTACAGGTGTTTCGTGGCAATGCTCTTGCGTCTTGGCAACCTGCGTGATTGGGTTGAGTTAGAGAGATTCGGTTCAGATAGCTTGGTTATGTGCAAATGGGTTTCGAAGAGTTCTCAATGGTTTCTACCAAGGTTCGAGGGGTATATTTCCTGCTGGCATGAGGAGCATGTGGTGTATAGTGAATTTCTTCTAGATGAAATCAAATAGAAGGTCCTTGGCTAATTGAGTATGTAGTTGCTTGTGACTCGGAGTGGACTAAGAAGTTCTCGTATTTTTACATGATGGCATGGTATATGCAGTGTGTTCTGTGGGATTAAGATTTACGTGAGCGGGATCATAGTTCTGTTTGGAAGTATGGACGGTTTCAGATGACTAGATAAATGATATTACTATTTGGTATGGCTTGATGAGAGTATACATTTCAGAAGGGGCAATGTGTTTTGATTTATGGATACTTCACTGGTATTGCGGCACTCTTCTGGTTGATCGACTGCTGATATTCATATTTTGCTATGTGGCATGGAAGAATTTTAGAAGTATTCCTCGTGGGATGATCGTGTATGAGAGATGTGTTAGACATTCGGGCGGTGGAGATGGAATCAGATATGGTGATTCGTGTGTTTTATGAATTTGGAGGCTGGGAGTTCTCATGAGCAGATTGTTTCATAGTTGTGGACTGTGAAGTTGTGGTCGAAGCTAGCCAGATGATAGTAGGTGTTATTATTCAGTCATTGTGGACTTTTGGAGGGTTATTTATCTATCTGTGGGTGACTAGAGTTGATTTGGGAGTCCATTGTAAGCCCAATTAGGATGTGTATTCTACATCGAGCCGGATTGGTTGGCTCCATACTGTTATTGTTGAGGGATATGCCATTCGGTTATTGTTTGAGCTTATTCATGTTCTGAAATGATCCGTGAGTTACTCTTCTATGCTACGAAGAGTTGTGATTCGTTGGTTATATGCACATATGGCGTGGTTCTATTGTGGCCTTGTAGCGGAATTTGAGCGAGAAGAGCATTGGGTATTGCTTGGTTGATGGCGTATTGGTTATGTTCTTTCGGGTTTTGTGTGGCATGGTGTAATTTGCTTCTCCGTGGTTATAGTAATGCACTTTGAGTACTTGATGTCAAATTATGCATGGTTATTGATTTTTAGCATGGTGGCTTGAGGTATTTCATATGTACCAGTATTTGAATAGGGTCGCGTATTGCAGCAGAGTTATATAGAAATATAATCCTTTGTGTTAGATTCGTGTGTTATGGTTCTATGGTGTGTGATGGGTTTTAAGCATTTCGTGGTGGTAGTACTTGATGAGCTTGCGGGACGGCTCTCTCGTTTGAGTCATTTTCCATGATTGAGTACATTTAGAATGTTGCTATTTGCTGCTCGGATTGCACGGTTTGTGGCTTTAGATTGTATTGATGTATCATGTCACTAGAGTGGTCGTGTTGGATGAGATGAGTTCATTGGACCTAGAATGGATGATATCAGATTTGATTGTGGTATATTTGGAAGGATAATATCGGAAGTCGGCTTAGAAATTGGCTATAGTTCTTGTAGAAGGAGAGGGAGCTCCATGACCTGATGATCTGACGAATGGTTATGAATTTTGCATGCTTCTTTCATCATCGGCAGTGTACGAAGGTTTTAAAGCGAAGCTTTGTTTGATATGAGGTCTATTACCGATATTGGGTTGTTTTGAGCAGTTACTGTGATTTGAAATTTTTGCTATGAGTATTTGAGTTATATGGTACATCATGTGATTACATCTTAGGTTATAGATATGGCTTGATATAGCTTGTTCAGACTTATATAGTGTGTAGATGTGAGATTCTGATCTTATAGCAATTGTGGATGTTGGAAATTGGATTCTAAGGTGTATGGGCTAGGTTGAATTAAGAAACTACAGTTATGTTGAGTTGTCGGACCTATATGGGATAGGGTGGCGTGAGATCACCCCCAGGTATATGCATGGTAAGGTTATACGGCGGTTTGATGGCTTCAAGAACAACTCTGGACACGTTCGAGGACGAACGTAAGTAGGGGAGGATGTAACGACCCGACCGGTCATTTTGAGCATTTACACTTCGCTCGGTTGTTTGAGGGCATGAGTATCTCCGTATGATGTAATATGACTTATGTGAATCGTCGGTTTTGATTTTCAGGTAATTCGGAATGGATTTGAAAGAATGATTCTCAGCTAGAAGCTTTAAATTTGAACGAGTCGACCAAGTTTGACTTTTTTTTATGAATTTGAACCCGGAACAGAGTGTTGATTATTCCATTAGCTTCGTAGGGTGATTTTGGACTTGGGAGCGCATCCGGAATGTGATTTGGAGGTCTGTGGTAGAATTTGGCTTGAAATGGCGAAAGTTGAAATTTTGAAAAGTTTGAATGGGAATGGACTTTTTTATATCGGATTGTGATTTCGGGAATTGAAATAGCTTCGTTATGTTACTTGGGACTTGTGCACAAAATTTAAAGTCATTCCGGATTGATTTGCTATGTTTCGGCACGAGTTATTGAATTTGAAAGTTCAAAGTTCATAGATTTTGATTTGAGGTGTGATTCGTCATTTTTGATGTTGTTATGCGTGATTTGAGGCCTCGAGTATGTCTGTGTTATGTTATTGGACTTGTTAGTATATTCGAACGGGATTCCGAGTGGCTCGGATGAGTTTCGGACAAGGTTCAGATCATTTTACTTCTTGTTGCCATTGTTGGTTCTGGTGTGACCGCACCTGTGGCTGGTTTGCACAGGTGTGAAGGTCACCGAAGTGACGAAGGGGTCGCAGGAGCGGAAATAGTGCTGGGTGAGGAAGACCGAAGAAGCATAGATTTGGGCGCATATGCGGATGCGTAGGAGCAAGTTGATGGAGCCCAGGAGCGAGATATTTCGCAGGTGCGGATGGTGGCTCGCACCTATGATGTCGCAGAAGCGGATATGTTGTCTGCAGGTGCAAGGGTCGAGTTCTCAGCTGATTCCGCAGAAGCGGAGGTTATGTCATAGAAGCGGATAATGCGCCGCAGGTGCGAAAATGCTGGCAGAAGCTATAAATCAAGGCTTTGGTTCTTTCTTCATATTTTGAGATGTGGGACTCGGATTGAGGCGATTGTTGGAGCAATTATCATCACGAGGATTGGGGTAAGTGTTCTCTACTCGGTTTTGGTTATATTTCATGAATACACCTTCGTTTTTGGTAATTGGATTGTGAATTTTAAAGAGGAAATTGGGGGTTTGGGCCTAAAGTTTCATAATATAAAATTTTGAGTTTTGAACATCGAATTGGAGTCGGATTTGAGTGAAACTAATATGGTTGGACTCGTAATTGAATGGGTTGTTGAATTTTATAAATTACTTCAGGTTTCGAGGTGCGGGCCCAGGTTGGATTTTTGGCCGGTTTTGGGCTTTTGATTCAAGATTTGATCTTTTTCGATCGGGATTGGTTCCTTTAGCATTGTTTGATGTATTTGAGTTTTTTTTTGGTTAGTTTCGAGCCGCTCGGAGGTTGGGTTGCACGCCAAAATGAGCCTTATGGCTATTTATATATTATAGGATCGGGCTGCATGCCGCAGCGATATAGCGCTTGGGCTGAAGGAGCCCCTCCGGAGTCTACACACCCCCAGTGAGCGCGGTTGTTATTATTGAGGGGTAGATCTTCCCTGGACATGGATCTTGTCTGAAGCATTATATACCTGGAGATGGATCTTCTCCACGGGCTGGATTGGCCCTACTCGGTACTGAGTGACTGATGATCAGTTGATGTGTATATTCTAGGATGGATCTTCCCTGGGCCGGATTGGCCATATACAATACCAAGTGATTGAGCATGATGAGTGGAATGTGTGAAAAAGTGAGATTGAGTACTCTTAGAGTGTGAGTACATGAGTTCGTCTCTGAGATACATTGCATTGACATGCACACATGACATACATGCATCGAGATGTATTTTCCTCATGTTGTACGGTATTACATCATTCATGACTTCTCACACATGTTGACAGATGGGCATAGTGATGCATTTGTTTTACATTGGTAATCTGGAAAGAAAGGATTTTTAGGAAAAATTATTGTTTTCAAACTTATTCACATTTTTGGCAACTTCAGTAAATGATTTGGGTTTTCACTGATGTACTTGAAAGGCAGAACTATTTTCGGAACTCATGATTTTGCTGAGCATCTTATCTGTGAGTTACTTCTTGTAATATTTGCTTTACGTTGTTATGAATTATTGTTGGTAATTGGTGGTGGACCCGACCTTGGTACAAGCTCGTAAATACTTTCAACCTAAGGTTAGGTTTGTTACTTATTGAGTACATGGGGTCGGTTGTACTCATACTACACTTCTGTACCTTGCGTGCAGATATTGGTTGTTGATGATGTTATGTTCCATGGTAGCTGGATTTGAAGATGTACTTACTCCTGGTTGTAGATGACTCTTGTTCGTGGTAGCCTTAGATCTATAAAACTCTGTTTATGCACTTTTCAAATAGACGATGTATTTTTTTTCATTTTCGCTTTGTAAACTCTATTCTTAGAAGCTCATGATTTGTACTACCAGTTCTTGGGGAATGTATTACATTTAGATATTTCTTTAATTAATTGCTTTATTATTTGTTATTGGAATTGGGTAGTGGTTAATTAGCTTACCTAGCGGATTGGGTTAGGTGCCATCACGACTAGTCGGATTTTGGGTCGTGACAACAATCATGTATGGGTACATCGTGTAGTGATGGATACAGTGTTTGTATGTTGGAAGCACATCTGGTAAAGAATTTTAGATGTTGGAATTTGGCTCTAAGGCTTATTTGACTAGATAAAAGAGAGTATTTCCAGGTTTGCTCGAGCGAATGAGCTCAACGGGGTCGTGAAGGCACGGGTAGGTGCACGAGGTGTTAAACAGTGATTTCAGACAACTCCAAAGCAGTTCTTAGCACGTTCGAGGACGAACGTATGTTTAAGTGAGAGAGAATGTAACGACCCGACTGGTCGTGTTGAGCTCTAATGCGTCGTTCGGCGGTTTGAGGCCATGAGTAGCTTCACTTTGGGTATTATGACTTGTACGTGTGGTCGGAATTGAATTTCGGAAAGTTTGGAGTTGATTTGGATAGAGAATTCTAATTTCGGAAGGCTTAAGTTGGAGGAATTGACTAAAGTATGATTTTTTAGTAAATAACCTCGGAACTAGGATTTGAAGGTTCCAACAGGTTCGTAAGATGATATTGGACTTGGGCGTATGTTCGGATCAGGTTTTGGATGACCCGCGAGCGTTTCGGCGCCTATTGTAGAAGTTGGCATTTTGGAAGAATTTCATAAATTTAGGTTGAAGTGTATCTCAATGTTATCGATGTCCGTTTGGGATTCCGAGTCTAGGAATAGCTCCGTATGGTGATTCTGGTATTGGGAGCGCGGAAGTGGATTCGGAGGTCCGTAGGTCATTTTGGGGTCATTCGGCGGAAGTTAGAAATCTGAAGGTTTATAAGAAGTTTGACAGGTAGTGGACTTTTTGATATCGGGATCACAATTCGATTCCGGGACTTGGAGTAGGTCCGTAATGTCGAATGTGACTTGTGTACAAAATTTGAGGTCAATCGGATGTGATATGATGGGTTTCGGTATCGAATGTAGAAGTTTGAAGTTCTAAAGTTCATTAATTTTGAATTGGGGTGTGATTCATGATTTTGATGTTGTTTGATGTGATTTGATACCTCGAGCAGGTCCGTGTTATGTTATGGGACTATTTTGTGAGATTTGGACCAGGTCCGGGCCTCGGGTGCATTTCGGGATGGTTTCGGATCATTTCGGGCTGTTTTGGACTGTTATTGCTGGTGTCTGGCGTCCTTACTCGCGAACGCGAAGGAATTCCCGCATTCATGTAGAGGAAATTATGAGGCTGTTGGGTTGTTCTTCGTGAACGCGAACAAGTGGACACGAATGTGAGGCAAGAGCTGGGCAAGCCTTCGCGAACGCGGACAAGGCTACGCGAACACGAAGAAGAAAGGGGGAGATGGGCCTAAGACCATTTGGCCTATGCGCGTAGAAGGGAACGCGAACGCGAGGGATATGGGCAGCTAGCCTTCGCGAACGCGATCAGAGTGTCACAAATGCGAAGAGAGATTTCTGGGCGTGAGGTTGTTGACGAGATGCATGTGCCGCGTTCGCGAAGAAGGGTCGCCTGGGCAGTGAGGTTTTTAAAAGACGGGATTTGGCTATTTTTCTCCATTTTTCATTTGGTTGGGCAATATTTGGAGCTCTTGGAATGGAGATTTTCGTCATCTATTTCAAGGTAAGTGATTCCCACCTATTGAAAGTTAAATACTTGGATTATATATGGATTTAGACATGAAGATTTGTTGAAATTTGAGATTTTGAAGAAAAACCTAGAAATTGGTATTTTTGGATTTTGACCGCGAATTTGGGCATGGAATTGAGAATGAATCATATCTTTGAGTTCGTAATGTTATGGTTAATGTTTTTCTTCGAAAAATTTTAGAATCCGGGCGCGTGGGCCCGAGGGTTGCTTTATTAATTTTTCGAGCGGAGTAGAAAATTGTTATAAATTGATTAATTATGAGTATTAGAGTATATTTTGATTGGGTTGCATCTTATTTGGCTAGCTTCGATCGTTTGGCACCGTGTTGAGGATTTAAAGCACAATTTTGGACCGGAAAGTAAGCTTTGAGCTGAGGTAAGTCTCTATTGTCTAACTCTGTAAAGGAAACAATACCCCTAGGTGTTGTATGTTGATGTGTGCTACTTGTTGTGGGGGCTACGTATGCGCGAAATGATGAGAGCTCGTACGTAGCTACATTCATGTTATTGTCCGGGCAGGCTTAGGTTCATATCATGATGTAGGTGCACTATTTGAGCATTCTCTCGCCTATTAAATTCCTTTGTTATACATTTCTACTTGAGACTAGACTTGTTATTGTAGAGACTTCACGAGTTCATGATTAGTCACCGAATAACTTTACTCCTCTTATGGCATATTTCCGTGATATATATACTTCATTAAAAGGTTTTTATTAAAGAAATTACAACTCACACATTTATTCGTGAGTGGGGTCAAGGACCCATCAAAGCTTCTTATTCTAATGGGATCGGGTCGTTCGTATCGGCAGGATTATGTATTTCACTCTTATGGGATCGGGTCGTTCGCCTCGGCAGGATTATGTATTTCACTCTTATGGGATCGGGTCGATCGCCTCGGTAGGATTTATGTACCACACTCTCTTGGGAGTGGCCCGTTCGCCTCGGTAGTTTAATAGATGTATCTATGGTTCGTGTCGCTCGACCCTCGGCATTGCACAGTTTAAATATTTATGTTGGATCGGGTCGTACGCCTCGACATTTCCTATATCACATCCTCATGGAATCGTGCGTAATATTTGGCAAGAAGCTAGTGTATCTATGAGTTTTCCCAATTTGAGTTATGACAATCTATCTGATGAGATCCACTATATCTATAAATATGCTCCGGTTAAAGATGAAATTTCTAATGAAGAGCTTGAGTTCCTCGTAAAGAGGGGGATTTGTACCACGTGATTTATACTTGTTTACCTTATTTATTTACTCTGCCTTACATTTACTTACCTCTTTATTGTACCTAATGTTATTGGACCACTAGTGAGTGTCGATGTCGACCCCTCGTCACTACTCCTCCGGGGTTAGGCTAGATACTTACTGGGTACGCGTTGATTATATACTCATACAACACTTGCTTCACATTTTTGTGCAGGTACATATGTGACTAGTGGCTTTGTGAGAGCATAGGCGTGTATGCATGCAGGGACTTACGTGAGCTGCATTCCATATTACGACCCGCAGCCGGCAGAGTCTCCTTCAGAGTATTTATATTTCTCCTGTCCAAATTTGTATTCCGGACAGATGTTGTATTTTATTTTACATTCCTAGTTGATATTCATGCACTTGTGATACCGAGTTTTGGGGTGATTATGACTTGTTTTGTATTGAAATTGTTAAGAATATTATTGTTTACACTGTGAATTCCATCTTTTACTATTAATTGAAGTAAAATATGACTTCAAAAATATTAAAATGAGAACCAAATTAAGTATTTATTTTTAGCTTGCATGACAGCGGTGTCCGGCGCCATCACGACCTTTAAAGGATTTTGGGTCGTGACAGTGCATCCCACTTTCTCTATGGTTTTGCTTGAACTTGTCAAGCTCGTGAGAATTTGCATACCACCACGAGAGAGCATTTCTTGGAGAAACTCGATGTGTAAGGTATAAAGGAAAAATATTTTATTTCTGAAATTTTGTTGCACTCAATATTTAAGAAAACAATAAGACAAGAAAGTTATTTTTTTTTGTTTTAATGGGAAATATATTTTTGTGTTTGATCATTAGAAAAGAAAATATTTTCTATTTTATATTTTCTTCGTACCAAATAGTCCCTATATAATGAGAGACTGCGGTAATATTTAGGCAATTCAGCACATGAGAAGTGACGCTTGCTCACTTATACAAGCATGAATGTCCTTAGTGAAAAATCGTTCATATTTTTTACCCTTTAAAAATAGAGTTAACACTGGAGAAAATAGAAATTTAATTATTTTCTAATATTTAAGACTTTAGAACAAAGGGGATATCCAGAGTTGCAACAACTATAGGGGTATCAAATTACTGAGTCATACCATAAAAGTTTGGGGGAGGGTGGTAGAAGTGAGGGTAAGGAGGATGGTGTCTATATCCAATAACCAGTTCGGGTTTATGTCGGGTTGTTCCACTACGGAAGCTATCCACCTTATTAGGAGATTGGTGGAGCAGTACAGGAATAGGAAGAAGGATCTGCATATGGTGTTTATTGATCCGGAAAAAACATATGACAAGGTTGCTAGAGAGGTTTTCTAGAGATGCTTGGAGGCAAAAGGTATGCCGGTAGCCTATATTAGGGCGGTTAAGGACAAGTATGATGGAGCTAAGACTTGGGTAAGGACAGTAGGAGGCGACATAGAGTAGTTTTCGGTTGTTATGGGGTTACACCAAAGAATCTGCACTCAGCCTGTTCTTATTTTCCCTGGTGATGGACGATCTAACACACCATATTCAAGGAGAAGTGCAGTTGTGTATGACGATATAGTTTTGATTGATGAGACGCGAGGTGGTGTTAACGAAAGACTAGAGGTTTGGAGACAGGTCCTTAAATTTAAGGGTTTCAAGTTGAGCAGGGCTAAGATAGAATACTTGGAGTGCAAGTTCAGCGTCAAGCAGAGAGAAGCGGGCATGGACGTGAGGCTTGAATCTCAGGTCATCCCTAGTAGAGGCAGTTTCAAGTATCTTGGGTCGATTATCCAAGGGGATTGGGAGATCGAAGAGGATATCACACACCGTATTGGGGTGGGGTGGATGAAGTGGAGGTTAGCATCTGGAGTCCTATGTAGCAATAAAGTGCCACTAATACTCAAAGGTAAGTTTTATAGAGCGGTGGTTAGACTGGCCATGGTGTATGAGGCGGAGTGTTGGCCAGTTAAGAACTCACATATCCAGAAAATGAAAGTTGCAGAAATGAGAATATTGAGGTAGATGTGCAGGCGCACAAGAATAAATAAGATTAGGAATGATGTTATTCGGGAAAAGGTGGATATGGCTCCCATTGATGACAAGATGCGGGAAGCGAGGCTCAGATAGTTCGGGTACGTACTGAGGAGAAACTCAGATGCCCCGATAAGGAGGTGTGAGCGACTTGCCTTTGACGGCATGAGAAGAGGTAGAGGGCGGCCTAAGAAGTATTGGGGAGAGGTGATCAGGCAGGATATGCCGTGGCATTAAATTTCGAAGAACATGGCCCTTGATAGGAAGTTGTGAAGATCGAGTATCATGATTGTAGGTTAGGAGGTAGTTGAGCCTATTTCTACTTCGTACCAATGTGAGGCTAGTCTGATAGGATTTTTATCTTAGGCTGGTGGTGGTTAATGTTCTATTCTCGCTACTCTTTCATTTTTCATATTGTCAGGTCTATTTACTCGTTATAGCTTTTGCTTTTCATGTATTTTCTGGTTTTTATGATGCTATTATTATTCCTATGGTTTTTCGTTGATGGTACTGATATATTGTCTCTTTTCGTCTTCTTGAGCCGAGGGTCTTTCGGAAATAGCCTCTTTACTCTCCTCAGGGTAGGGGTAAGGTCTGCGTATATACTACCATCTCCAAACTCCACTACTGAAATTTTACTGGATTGTTGTTGTTGTTGTTGTTGTTGTTAAGACTTTAGAATTAAATAAAAATTTACTTATTAAATCTTTCTTTATTTGAATTACTATATAGGAATTCCTAATATTTAGAATTTTAAAATTAATTAAAATTAGGCCTTCAAGAAAATAATTCTATATTAAATTTTCTTAATACTTACAATTCATAATTGTCTAACTTTCGTTTGATAGCATAATAATTTCATAACCAAAAATAGAGTTCTAAATAAATGATGCCTTTGTGACGTTGATTTAACGTCAAAACAAGCCAGCTAGAAGACCTTCTTCACCTCTCCATTATTGTAGTTTTGATATCTTTAACACTTAAATTTTATGGTGGAACTATATCTCTTTATAATTAGTGATCATTAAATAGTTGGTTAATTCTCTCTTTAAACTCTATGGATCAATATAAACTCTCTTTTTTTCTTATAGTAAATTTTCTATATTTCCGACAAGTTAAGATCTCATGTATGCTCATTAAGTTTTTATTTTTCTTCCAAGTTTTTATTCTTGTTTCTTGCTTAAGGTATATATAATGTGGTACTGTGATTGTGTTTTAGATTTGATCTCGTATAGAAAAAGGCTGTCAAAGTGTAATTCAACAACTCTGCGAGCTACACTACACGTAACATAGTTGGTTGGACAAGACCGCCGACTATGTTAGCTTTCAAAAATTCTTCACATTTTAATTTTAATTCTGTCTTTAAGCATTGCATTAATTCAAAGTCCGAATTCTTTTATTCCATGATTTACATGTCCATACAATTGTGTAATCTAATTTCCTATGTAATTTAAAATATTTTCGTGCTTTGAGTCATAAATCCTCCATTAGTATTATTAATAAAAACACGCAACCAGCCTAGTGGTATATTGAAAAGAAAAGAAAAACTCCATTAACTCATCTTCATGCGTTCATATATAGCTATATCTAAAAGCTCCAAAGCTAAATTTTGTACGTTATTTTTTAACCTTTGCAAATTTATTATATCTCGTATAAAATTATAACTAATAATTTATTATTGATAGAACTAAAATTTAGGACTTCAGTTAGCTATGAATATCTTAACTTAATATTCACGTGTTAACGCTGAGACTAGTTACTTATAATAGTATCACTATCTAATTAAATGGAAAACATACATAATTATATAATTGAATACATGTGTGGGCCCTTAAAATTATCCTATTTTTTTACTTAGACACATATACTAAGATTTGTAACTATTGAACATATGAAGTGTTAGACAAATTGTGTCAAACAAAACCCACTCATTCGCATCTCACAACATTGAAGTCGCAGCTTTGTCGATTATGATGTTGTTTATGGTGGAAACTGGAATTGCTTACTTGGGATTGGTGCTTAGAAACTTAGAATTAATTTCATTTCAGCTACTCGAAGAACCCTATGTGATTTATTGCTCAGACCGATTGAGCCCGATAAAGTCTTATCAACACTTAACCGATTACCTGGATCAGCCCGGACCGATTTAATGGCTAACTTTTTTAAAAAAATTATTTGTTACCATTGCCGGTGGTAAAAATAGGAGCTGACAGATGTCTAACAGTTGGAATTGCACCCAGCCTTTTTTATCCCCCTTTTGTTTAAAAATTAACCCCCTCCCTTAGTTACAATTTAACATTTTGAAAAACTATAAATAGATTCCTCTCTTTTTTATTTTTCACACACATGACAGTATGACACAACTCTCTTAATTCTAATTTTTTTTCATTTCTCCTAAATGAATATCAACCATTAACTCTCAATTTTTAGTTTAATTTTATTCACGGTATTATTTGGAGATTTGAAAATTAAAAGTAGCAAGGAGCAAATTCAATTGTGCTACCGCCGGAGTTATGAAATTCAATTTCAAGACTTCAAGCATTCCAATTATTGCAGAATTTTGGTACATTTATTCCATCTCTTTTTTAAAAATTTAGTATTTTATTTTTTTGCATATTTAATTTTTATTATTGTTAAATTTTGGTATTTAAATTTGCACGATATATATGTTTAATGCTGCTAAACGAATTTTTAGTAAGGTTACTAATTAGAATAATAGGCGGAATCGAAAAATAAGAGGTTCCGTTTCGCCTTCTAGTAGTAATATAAATGAGTTTACATATATTTCTGAAATATCACTTGATAAATATAGATAACGAACCAGTACAAGAAGATTATGGTATAGAATTGATGATGATTTTGATGACGATAAGACACCACCTATACCTAGTAGTATTGGAGTTGTTGAGACTCAGTCTAGTAGGGGTGATGGGCGTATCACTTGTAGGCCACTTGTGGCCCAGTTAATAGGAATCGGAGAAAGAAAAGTAAAGTTTAATTTTTTTGGTAAAAATAGAGAATACCGATAGGGTTAAATATAATATTTGTGGAGATAAATTTATACATACGACTGGAGGGAGCGATGGAGGGACAACTGCACTTAGTAGGCACATGAAAAGAAACACCTTATAGATTGGGATGTTGATTGAGATTGCCCGACTACTGGCGGGCTTCATGATAAATATGATAAAAATGAAGGACTGTGAGGAGTTCAGAAAAATAATTGCTTTGGATTATCTACATTTTCCTTTTTCTTCTTCATCATATCTTGTTATATATATTGAAAGATTTTATAATCTTTTATTTAAAAGTATTCCTAGAAGTAATTTTTAGATTTGATATCTTTAGGCTTCATAAACAATATCATACATACTGTCATGGGCGGCTTTCCAACCATGCCCCATGACCCCTTGGACGCGCCCCGTGGCGTCCTGGCCAGCCTCCCAACGCCCGTCGCCACGATCGGCCCCGTGGTCTCGGCAGCTCCAAGTGATAAGCGCGCATGTACCTCTGTCGCCCCACCGATAGCCATCGCCAGCGCCCATTCACAGGCAGATGCCAACAGCGCCGCGCGCATAGACAATGCCGCGCGCGCAGATCCTGATGCTAAAGACAAAGTTGCTGCCAACGGACTTGTTGCTGCTTTGTAGAAGACTAAGTCCTTTTCATTGTAAATATAGAGTAGTTTTGCTGCATTTTCTTTAAGTGTGATTTTCCAGCTTTCATAGATCTAGTCATGTAACTTTGGTTTATTTTTTTAAGCATTATTAAGGGGGACCAAGCAATCAAAACTTTCAAGCAAGCAAACAATTCTCTGTACTGGTGTCTCTCCCCCTCCGACACCATCTTGTTTTCTGTAATAGCTTTCATTCAATGCAATCAAGCTTTCTTTCATTCTCAATTCTCTTTTTTGCTCTCTTTCAATTGCTTACGATATTGGTTTTTCCGTACGGCACTGACAATCTAGTCTAGCGTACGGAGGGAACCTCAGTTGGCAGATAGCAACCATACTGATATCGGTTGCTTAGCCTTACGTCGCCCTTCCAAGGAACTTTAGGAAGGCGCCGCGTAACAGTTGGTATTAGAGCCTAGGCTCGACATCGGACGAGGGATTATATTGCAGTTACCACCATTTCTGATCATGGTGAATTATGGGGATCGCATCGCGACCCTTGAGGGAACAATTGACGCATTACGGCCCATCGTGGAAATGGTGCCCGATCTAAAGACCAGCCTAGTACAAAGGTTGGACGACCTGGACCGCAGACTCATACAGGCCGAAGTTGACATAGAAAATATCAGTCGCGACTCTGAAGGAGAATGGCAAACAGCAGCCACAGAGGCAGCTGAAATTTTTGGTAAATTTGAGGTCCTCCAGCAGGAGCGTGCCGAGGATTTAGCCAACAGGGAACAAGAGACAGACAGGGTGACTGCCATGCAATAAACTATAGACAACTTGACAGGCCAGCTCAATGTTGTCAATGCTGCTTTACAAGGCCTACTTCGAGGTGGCGGAAACCAATTTGGGGGTGGTGTGAACCTCGCCCCTATGGCCCAAAAGCTGAAAATTCCTGAGCCAAAGCCATACAGTGGAGCTCGGAATGCCAAAGAAGTGGAAAATTTCATTTTCGACATCGAGCAATACTTCGATGCCGTGGGAGGCCTAGAAGAAGCTAAGAAGGTAGCAACTGCTGCCATGTATCTTCAGGGTGATGCCAAACTCTGGTGGCGGGTGAAGTACGAAGCCATCAAGGCTGGTGAAGATGCCCTCGAGACATGGGCGGAACTGAAGGCAGCCATACGCCTACAGTTCTTCCCCGAAAATGTTGAGTACAATGCCAGGAGAAAGTTGCGGGAGCTCCGCCAGACCAAATCAGTGCGAGATTACGTGCAGGAATTCTCCGCGCTCATGCTGAACATCTGTGACATGGGGGACAAAGACAAACTCTTCACCTTTGTGGAAGGGTTGAAATCTTATGCCCGGATGGAGTTGCAGAGACAAAGGGTAGACACATTGCCTAAGGCAATCCAAGCAGCAGAGTGCCTTGGGGATTACCAAGTGGAAGCCCGGAAGGATAGGCCTCAACAGCCTGTCCGAGGAGGATACAAAGGGGGCCAACCAAACACTGGTGGCCCTAGCAGAAGTGGAGGAGATCGGAGTGCACCCAAATCCAAGGCTCCCTCTTCCGGCAGTACTAGTGCTGCATCTAACAACAATGATCGGGGGAGGAAGCCCCCCTCAGGATGTCGTCATTGCGGCGGACCACATTGGAATAATGAATGCTCACATGCACAGATGAACGCCCATTAAGCTTTTGAGGATGGGACGGATGACGACGCCGATGATGCGGACCAGACCGAGCCAGTAGGTGCATTCAATGCAATTATTGGCTCCATTTCTGAGCCCTTATCAGGAACCAGTACCGGTATCCGCAAGAAGAAGGACCCCTGTCCAATTGTTAGGAAAGGAAATAAGAAGGAGAATTTGAGGACTCCTCCTCATCAAGAGAGGTCCTTAATGTTCGTTGACATGAAGGTAAATGGCAGGCCCATTCGGGCAATGATAGACACGGGTGCCACCCACAACTACTTAGCCTCGACTCAGGTGGAGCATCTTGGACTAGTTGTAGGAAAGGGCAAAGGTCGTGTGAAGGCTATCAACTCACCACCTCAACCAGTGGGTGGAATAGCCAAAGAAGTACCAGTGAAGCTTGGCCCTTATGAAGGAAAGTTCAACCTGCGCGTAGTGATCATAGATGACTTTGAGTTAATAGTGGGGTTGGAATTCCTGAGACAGACCAATACCATGCCCGCACCGTATGCAGACATGCTACTGATGATGGGGGCAAATGGGGCCAAGCCCTGCATTATTCCGTGCATTCCCATGAAGATGGCAGCCGAGAACATCTCGGCCTTGCAGTTGAAGAAGGGGGTAAAAAGACATGAACCCACGTTCCTGGCTACCCTCTGCATGGAAGATATAGAACGCTCCTCGGGTCCCATTCCTGCACCCGTGAAGGAGTTGCTTCTGGAATTTGAAGACATCATGCCACAAGACATGCCAAAGCGCCTTCCGCCTAGGCGAACTGTGGACCATGAGATTGAGTTGGTGCCGGGTGCGAAGCCACCTGCCCGGGCGCCGTACAGAATGTCACAACCCGAACTCTCCGAGCTTCGGAGACAATTGACGGAAATGCTAGACACAGGGATCATTGTGCCCTCCAAGTCCCCATACGGGTCCCCTGTGCTATTCCAAAAGAAACATGATGGTAGTTTACGACTCTGTGTGGATTATCGGGCTCTAAACAAAATCACCGTGAAAAATAAGTATCTTATTCCGCTAATGGCAGACTTGTTTGATAGACTGGGTGGTGTGACGGTATTCACCAAAATAGACCTGAGGACAGGTTATTGGCAAGTTCGGATTGCAGATGGTGATGAGCACAAGACGACCTGTATGACAAGACATGGGTCGTACGACTTCCTGGTTATGCCCTTTGGCTTGACTAACGCGCCAGCCACATTTTGCACCCTGATAAACCAAGTCTTCCGAGAATACATTGATGAATTCGTCGTGGTTTATTTGGATGACATTGTGGTATATAGCCAGACACTGGAAGAACACCTGGAGCATTTGTGGAAGGTCCTAGCCCGATTGCGGGAGCACGAATTATATGCGAAGCTTTCCAAGTGCTCCTTTGCTCAGAAACAAATTGACTTCCTCGGACATGTCATCGAGGAAGGGAGGATCAAGATGGACCAGCAGAAGATTCAGGCCATTACAGAATGGCCGCCTCCTAAGGATATACATGCCTTGAGGTCGTTCCTTGGTCTATGCAACTTCTATCGGCGTTTTGTGAAAAGTTACTCCCTCATTGCAGTGCCACTGACAGAACTTCTCAAGAAGGCCACCCCGTGGGATTGGGGCCCCAAGCGGGCAGAGGCCTTCGACGCATTGAAGATGGCTATGTCTAGTAGCCCAGTCTTGGCCCTCCCTGACTTGGCCAAGCCATTCGAAGTGCAAACGGATGCCTCCGACTATGCACTTGGTGGGGTATTGCTACAAGAAGGGCATCCCGTAGCGTACGAGAGCCGGAAACTGAAAGATGCAGAGCGGAGCTATACCGCTCATGAGAAAGAATTATTGGCTGTCGTTCATTGCTTACGCCTTTGGAGGCATTATCTACTAGGAGCCCCATTCGTGGTCAAGACAGACAACACAGCCATTAGCCATTTCATGACCCAGCCAAAGCTGAATGGTCGACAGGCTAGGTGGCAGGAATTCCTAGCGGAATTTCACTTCATCCTGGAGTACCGAAGTGGAAAGACCAATCATGTTTCTGATGCACTCAGTCGGAGGGCTGATCTAGCATCGATGTGTGTACTCGCCACCCTAAAGGGAAGCAAAGTAACCACCACCATAAAAGACCAGATACAGGATCTACTCATCAAGGATCCTGCTGCACAATATTTGGTTGATTTGGTAGGACAGGGCAAGACTCGCCAGTTCTACACCGAAGATGGTTTCCTGAAGGTGAAAGGGAACCGACTTTATGTTCCTAAAGGAGGAGATCTGCGACGGGCTCTTCTTGCAGAATGCCATGATACTTTGTTGGCCGGTCATCCCGGCGAGGAACGCACCATGGCATTACTTCGCCGTGCATATTATTGGCCTCAAATGGTCGATGATGTCGCTCAGTATGTGAAGACTTGTCTAGTATGCCAGAAAGACAAGTCAGACCACTTGACGCAGGCAGGGCTCTTGGAACCACTAGCTGTCCCAAAAAGACCTTGGGAAAGCGTTTCCCTGGAGTTCATCACCGGATTGCCCAAGGTCGGAGATCTCACAACTATCTTGGTTGTGGTGGATCGGTTTTCCAAGTATGCTACCTTTATAGCAGCCCCACAATATATATCAGCAGAAGATATAGCTCGACTATTCTTCTCTAATGTCGTCAAATATTGGGGCTTACCTAAAGACATTGTTAGTGATCGCGACTCACGCTTCACTAGCAATTTTTGGACCCAACTCTTTAAGTGCCTCGGGTCAAAATTGAGTCATAGCTTAAGTTTTCATCCGCAATCTGATGGCCAGATGGAGCGATTCAATGGCATACTAGAGGAATATCTCCGGCACTTTGTGATCGGATTGCAGAAGAATTGGGTGAAGCTTCGCTTGTGGATGCTGCTCAACTGTGTTTCAATTCACAAAAGAGCTTAAGTACCAACAAAATCGCTTTTGAAATTATTACCGGACAGCAACCGCTACTCCCACACACAGTGAACGCACCAAATATGTCAAAATCTCCTCGGGCTGCTAGCTTCTCAAAAGAATGGAAGCAAAATTTGGAGATAGTGCGGAGCTATCTTGTCAAAGCCCAAAAGCGGATGAAGAGGCATGCTGATCAGAATCGCCGCTTTGATGAATACCAGGTGGGAGACAAAGTGATGGTCAAAATCCCAAAGCGGTACTTGTTTGCAGGGGTCCATGACCCTCGCCTATTGCAAAAATATATTGGACCCTTGTCCATTGAAAGGCGCATTGGGAAAGTTGGATACCGGGTGGATACCCCAGCTTGGTGGAAAATCCATCCTGTTTTCCATGTCAGTCTCCTGAAACCTTTTCGGGAAGATATGGAGGATCCTTCACGAAGCCAACTCACAATACCAAGTATTCGAGGCCGCAATTCAACCGGAAAAAGGCGTGCTGAAGCTATTCTTGATGATCGAGTGATTCACGCCTCAAGAAAAGATCACCAGGAGTTCTTGGTGAAATGGCAGGAATATGATGCAGAGGAGAATACTTGGGAGAGGGGAACAAACCTCAAAGCCTACAAGAGCCTGATTGATGATTACCTTGCAAGGAAGGCGCCGAGGACGTCGCCAACTCAGGTGGGGGAGAATGTCATGGGCGGCTTTCCAACCATGCCCCATGACCCCTTGGACGCGCCCCGTGGCGTCCTGGCCAGCCTCCCAACGCCCGTCGCCACGGTCGGCCCCGTGGTCTCGGCAGCTCCAAGTGACAAGCGCGCATGTGCCTCTGTCGCCCCACCGATAGCCATCGCCAGCGCCCAGCCACAGGCAAAAGCCAACAGCGCCGCGCGCGCAGACAATGCCGCGCGCGGACCCTGATGCTAAAGACAAAGTTGCTGCCAACGGACTTGTTGCTGCTTTGTAGAAGACTAAGTCCTTTTCATTGTAAATATAGAGTAGTTTTGCTGCATTTTCTTTAAGTGTGATTTTCCAGCTTTCATAGGTCTAGTCATGTAACTTTGGTTTATTTTTTTTAAGCATTATTAAGGGGGACCAAGCAATCAAAACTTTCAAGCAAGCAAACAATTCTCTGTACTGGTGTCTCTCCCCCCGACACCGTCTTGTTTTCTGTAATAGCTTTCATTCAATGCAATCAAGCTTTCTTTCATTCTCAATTCTCTTTTCTGCTCTCTTTCAATTGCTCACGACATTGGTTTTCCCGTACGGCACTGACAATCTAGTCTAGCGTATGGAGGGAACCTCAGTTGGCGGACAGCAACCGTACTGACATCGGTTGCTTAGCCTTACGTCGCCCTTCCAAGGAACTTCAGGAAGGCGCCGCGTAACAATACATACGTTATCTGTTTGATCACCTTCTTTATAGAGTTTTTATAAAGAAGATATACATATAGGTCATGTTTTTAATGAAAATATTTTGATAATTATATGTCATTGGAAAAAAAAATATCATTGGATAGATGATAATTTTATAATACAAAAACATATTATTGCTTGAATATGATAAAGATTAGAGTCATACTGTTATTTTTATAAGTAATACTATTTGCGAATTTGTGACATTTCACAATCTTATTCAAAAAGTATTGTGTATATCTTTTGATAATGTTTCTAGCAATACTGCCACTATCGTACTATTGAAATTGCATTTGAACCCACCACCCGAGGACATCTTTCGTGTTAGGTGTATATGTCCTGTTTCTAATTTGATTGCTAAAAGTGGCCTTGAGTTATTTTTACTGAGAGTACCCTCATTAGAAGAGAAGTTGATGTTATTTAAGAAAATAATAAACAATCAAAAATTTAATAATTTAAGAATAAGTATATAGAATATAACATTAGCCTAAGATTTACGCAGAAGAAACTGTTAATCGATAAAAATATACATATACGTTCTTAAAATATTGGTATAAATATAGACTGCCTCTAACTGAAGTTGCTAATGGGCATTGTACCGATCCAACCGTATATTAATAATTAATAGTTGGGAATCCATTGAAGATGATAATTTTTTACATAAATGTTATATGGCTACCGTTGTGTAACGATCCGATCGGTCGTTGTGTATTTGAGTCTCGAATTCCCTTTTGAAGCTTGACACATATGCATTTGTAGTTTTATAATTTGTGGGTTGGTTAGTTTCGTTTCGGAAAAGTTTTGGGTTGATTTGGACCCTTTGGTTCTTGGTTTAGAAGGCTAAGTCAAAAATGTTGATCAAAGTTTAACTTTTGTATAAACGACCTCGGACCGGTGTTTTGATGGCTCCGATAGGTTCGTATCGTGATTTTGGACTTGGACATATTTGGCTTATTTTGCCGAAAGTTGGCAATTTGAGATTTAGAAGTTTACCAAAGTTTGACCATAGGTTGACTTTATGAATATCGGGTTTGTAATTTGATTTTGGGTACTTGGAATAGGTCCATTTTGCTGCTTGAAACTTGTCTGCAAAATTTGATATCATTTGGAGTTGGTTTGATTGAATTCGGACGCTTGGTTACAAAAATAGAGGTTCTTGAGTTTTATTTTGAAATTCATTTGTTTTGATGTCTGATTCTTGATTTTAGATGTTATTTTGGTGTTTTCATCACGTGAGCGAGTTCGTATGATATTTTTAGACTTGTGTGGATATTTTGTTTGGAGCCCCAAGGGCTCGGATGAGTTTCAAACGTGTTTCGAAATGGTATGGACTCAATTACAGGTTTCTGGTGTGTTGGTGCCTCACGTATCTCAATTGCGAGCACCAGCATCGCATCGCAATTTCAAGTTCAAAACAATATTGTATTTAGAGATTATTAGTGCATTCTCTGTAGAGCTTATGACTCGGTTTCACCAGGTTTTCGGAGTTATTTGACAGTTGTACTGTTTGGGTTTTATTATGATAACTTAACAATTTAATTTGATATCTAAGTTGTTATTTCTGTTAACTCTCAATGCATGTTAGGATTACCTAGTCTTAGAGACTAGGTGTCATCACAAAATCCTAAGGTAGGAATCTGGGGTCGTGACAAGTTGGTATCAGAGCTCTAGGTTCATAGATGTTACGAGTCATAAGCAAGTTTAGTAAAGTCTTGCAAATCGGTATGAAACATCTGTACTTATCTTCGAGAGGCTACAAAATTGTTAGGAAATTCCACTCCTTTGATTCCTTATCGTGCGAATTTATTGATTTCGAAATCTAAGTCTTCTTTGTCTTTCTATTATCTCACAGATAGTGGGGACACGTACTGTTGAACCAGATGATCAGACACTTGCGCCCTCTGTTAGAGTCGCGCGAGGTTGGGGTCGGGGCAGAGGCCGAGGAGGGGCACGTGCTGCAGCCAGAGCACCTGCCCGAGCAGCGACTGAGGAACCACCAGTAGCTTCGATTGGGGAACAGGCACCCGAGGCGTCTGTTGTTACCTCTGGACTTTAGGAGACCCTAGCATAGTTTTATAGCATGTTCAGCACCCTAACTTAGGTGGGATTGATTCCCCTTGCACCAGCTACATCTCAAGCTGGGGGAGGAGCTCAGACTCCGCGACCCGTACTCCATAGCAACGGGTCCTTATTGATCAGGTTTTGTGTGTCATGCCAGTACAGCTTGTTATTCTGGTTCAGGTTGAGGTCAGGTCGGAGGCATCTAAGGAGGAGTAGAGAAGACTTGAGAGGTTCAAGAAGTATGATCCTCCTACTTTCAGTGGCACAACTACTGAGGATGTGCATGGTTTTCTAGAGAAGTCCCACTATATTCTCCGCACCATGGGTATTGTGGAGGTGAGTGGAGTTGTTTTTACTACATTTCAGCTGTCAGGAGCAGCATATCGGTGGTGGCAAGCCTACGGGAAGGGTAGGCCAGCTGATGCAGCCTCACAAACATGGGCTCAGTTTTTAGAGAGTTTGTTCCCCAGGCCCTTCGAGATGCATGGCGCATAGAGTTTGAGCAGTTGCGTCAAGGTATGTCAATGTCAGAGTATGCCATCAGATTCAGTAAGATGTACCGACATGAACCTACCTTGCAGATTCATCGAGGGGCTCAATTATGGTCTTAGGTTCAGTATGGCTCGGGAGTTGGAGACAGATACTCCATTTTAGCAGGTGGTAGAGATTGCTCAGAGGATGGTGGGTATATGCGAGGCCGAGAGAGGGAGGACAGGGAGTCCAAGAGGCCTCGAGGTACTGGAGGATTTAGTGGTGGACACGCTGCAGTTTTAGCTCGTCATGGCAGATGATATGTGAGTTGGATAGTTCATTCAGCACTTCCAGCTACTAGCAGTGCTCTGGCTATTCCGAGGTCTTAGGTTGCCCATTTTGCACAGATCAGTCCAACCGACCAGGCCGAGTAAGTTTCAGCAGCCACGCCCACTCAGAGCTTATTTCGAGTGTGGTGATACTAGACATATCGCGAGGGACTTCCCCAGACTTAGAAGGGGTGCACCTCCACAGACTACACATGCTCCACGGATTCCACAAGGTCTACAGGATTCACAGTCCATGATTGTTGCTCCAATTGTCGCTCCACCTGCACCGCCAGCTAGGGGTAGAGGTCGCCCTAGAGGGGGAGGCCAGGCTAGTTTCTATGCTTTCATGGTAGGACGGAGGCAGTTACATCGGAAGCTATCATCATAGGTATGTTCCACGTATTCATATATGTCATCTTAATTTGCTCCATATTTTGATATATGTCGTGATTCTTTGAGTGCTCTTGTATATGTATCCATACCTATGAGAGATTCTATTATTGTGGATTGTGTTTATCGGTCACGTTTAGTTATTATTGGTGGTTATGAGACCAGAGTTGATCAATTGCTACTCAATATGGTAGACTTTGACGTGATCTTAGGCATGGATTGGTTGTCGTCCTATCACACTATTCTAGATTATTACACCAAGATTGTGACATTAGCTATGCCAAGGTTGCCAAGGTTGGAGTAGAGAGGTACCTTGGATTACATTCCTAGCAGGGTGGTGTCCATTCTTAAGGCACATCAAATGGTTGAGAAAGGGTGTGAAGCTTATCTAGCTTTTGTGAGGAATGTTAGTGTTGATACTCTTACCGTTGAGTCAGTTCCGGTAGTGAGGGATTTCCCAAATGTGTTTCTAGTAGACCTACCGGGCATGCCGCTTGATAGGGATATCGATTTTGGTATTGACCTGGTGCTAGTCACTCAGTCCATTTCTATCCTACCATATCGTATGGCATCAGTGGTGTTGAAGGAATTAAAGGAACAAAGGAGATGCTTGATAAGGGTTTCATTCGACCGAGTGTCTTACCTTGGGGTGCTCCAGCTCTATTGTGAAGAAGAAGGATGGTATTATGCGAATGTGTATTGATTACAGGCAGCTAAACAAATCTACAGTCAAGAACAAGTACCCACTACCTCGCATTGATAATGTGTTTGTTCAGCTTCAGGGTGCTAGAGTATTCTCAAAGATTGATTTAAGGTTGGGGTATCATCAACTGAAGATTCGGGGTTCAGATATTCTTAAGACTGCTTTCGGGACTCGGTATAGTCACTACGAGTTTTTAGTGATGTCATTTGGGCTGACCAACGCCCCAATAACATTTATGCACTTTATGAACAGTGTATTCCAGCCATATATTGATTCTTTCGTCATCGTATTCATTGACGTCGTCTTGGTGTATTCTCGTAGCTGGGAGGATCATGAGCAGAATTTGAGGATCGTGCTCCTAACCTTGAGGAAAAAGAAGTTACATGCAAAGTTCTCCAAGTGTGAGTTTTGGCTTGATTCTGTGGCATTTTTGGGTCACGCGGTGTCTAGAGAGAGGATCAAGGTAGATCCGAATAATATTGAGGCAATTCAGAGTTGGCCCAGACCGTCTTCAGCTACTGAGATCTGGAGTTTCCTTGATTTGGCCGGATATTATCACCGTTTTATAGATGTTTTCTTGTCCATTGCTGCACCTTTAATTAGATTAACCTAGAAGGGTGAGCCTTTCAGATGGTCTAAGGAGTGTGAGGAGAGCTTTCAGAAGCTCAAGACTGCATTGACCACGGCTCCAGTGTTGGTGTTGCCTACAGGTTTGGGGTCTTACACCATGTATTGTGATGCATCGTGTATTGGACTTGGCGCGATGTTGATGCAAGACGAGAGGGTGATTGCCTACGCTTTTCGGCAGTTAGAGGTTCATGAGAAGAATCACAATATGCATGACTTAGATTTGGCAGCCATTGTTCAAGTTTTGACGGCATTCCATATGAGATCTATGCCGTCCATCTGAGTCTCCAGCATCTGTTCAAGCAGAAGGACCTTAATTTGTGGCAGCGGAGATTGTTAGAGTTGCTGAAAGACTATGATATCACCATACTATATCATACGGGGAAGGCCAATGTGGTGGCTGATGCATTGAGTAGGAAGGCAGAGAGTATGTGTAGTTTGTCATATTTACCGGCAGCAGAGAGGCCACTAGCCCTGGATGTTTAGGCTTTGGCCAATCATTTTGTGAGATGAGATATTTTGAAGCCTAGTCGGGTTCTTATTTGCGTGGTTTCTCGGTCTTCTTTGTATAAGCGCATCAGAGCGCGCCAGTATTGTAACGATCCGACCGGTCGTTTTGAACATTACCATTCCGTTCAGCTATTTGGAGTCAGTATTAGCATTGTATGATGTATTATAACTTGTATGAATCGTTGGTTTTGTTTTTCAGGTTATTCGAATTGATTTGAAAGAATGATTCTCAACTAAGAAGTTTTAAGTCGGAAAATTAAAGGTTTGGAAGTTTTATAAGTTTGACCGACAATTGAATTTGATGATATCGGGTTTCGGATTGTGGTTCCGGGAATTGGAAGAGCTTCGTTATGTCATTTGGGACTTGTGTGCAAAATTTGAGTTCATTCCGAGTTGATTTGATATGGTTCGGCACGAGTTTGGAAGTTGAAAGTTCAAAAGTTTATTAAGTTCGTTTTAAGTAGCGATTTGTGATTTTGATGTTGTTATACGTGATTTGAGGCCTCGAGTCGGTTCGTGTTATGTTATGGAACTTGTTGGAATGTTTGGACGGGGTCTCGAGGGGCTCGGGCGTGATTCAGATCGATTTCGGACCATTTTTCTTCATAATTGCATTACTGGTTCGTGTTGATGCTTGGTGTACCAAGTGTTCTTCGCGATCGCGAAGTTGGAGGTGCAATCGCATAGTGGAAAACTCTGGAGCTGAGTATTTCTTCTTCGCGTTCGCGACTGTTCTACCGCGTTCACGTACCTTTGGAGGCTTGAGCATCGCGTTCGCATTGGTCAGCCAGCGTTCGCATTGAGTTGAGATGAGAAGCTGGGGACTGGGGGAAATGTCTTCGCGTTCACGAAGCAGCAGATACGTTCGCGTAAGGTTGGAGCTGATGTGCATCGCAAACGCGAAGGGGCTCACGCGTAGGGTATTTCTGTCCAGTGATTATAAGTACTCTATTTTGGGGGGTTTCGGCCATTTTAGCATATTTGGAGCTATGAAGCTCGGACTGAAGCGATATTTAGGCAATTTTCACCATATGGATTGGGATAAGTATTATCCACTCAGTTTTGATTATATTTCATGAATCTATCATCATTTTTTGGCATTTGGTTGATTATTTCAAAAGGGAAATTGGGGGGTTTTGTCCATGTTTCATAAAGTGAATTTACTAGTTTTGAACATCGATTCGGAGTCGGATTTGAGTGAAACTAGTATGATTGAACTCATAATTGAATGGATTATCGGATTTTGTGAGTTTTGTTGGGTTTCGAGGTGCGAGCCCAAGTTTGACTTTTGGTTGACTTTGGGCTTTTAATTAAAGATCCCACCTTTATCGATTACGGTTATTTCCTTTGGCATTATTTGATGTTCTTGAGTTGCTTTTGGCTAGTTTCGAACCGTTCGGAGGTCGGTACGTGTAGGATGGCATTTCTGGAGTATTGTTTGGCTTGCTCGAATTGGATTTGGCTTGTTCGAGGTAAGTAATACTTCTAAACTTGGTGTTGAGGATATGAACCCCTGAATATATGTGTTTGGTGTTGAGGTGACGCATATGCTAGGTGACAGTCATGTGGGCGTGCACCGTGTGAATTTTGAATCGGATGCTTTTGTGGTGCCGTGTAGTATTCTATCTTGTTTTTATCCATGAAATTCCTACGTGCTAGAATGTTAGAAAATATGTTTAGGATACGTACTTATTTTGTTGGGACCCACTGAGGTCATTTTTGTTGTTAAGTTATTTGCTGAAATTGTAATTACATACCCAATCATATTCATTCATTTGCATATCATATCTCAGTCTCTGTTATCATCGTTGTCACATCATGTTATCATTGTTTGGACTGATTGGCATGAGATTTGTGAGCCTGAGAGACTGGAGAGATTGATGACTGGGCTGAGGCTGAGGGCTGGATTGTGAGTGATATTGATGGGATCGGGTTGCACGCCTCAGTAAGTGTTATTGATTCATGATGGGATCGGGTTTCACACCGTAATAGGCACCGTACAGTGCTGAGTGACGGAGTGTGCCGAGGGATTGAGCATGATGAGTGGGAGTGGGAGACAGTGAGATTGAGTACCCTGAGAGTGTGAGTACATGAGTAGATCACTGTGATGCATTGCATTGACATGTATACTTAACATACAGGCATAGAGATGCATTTCCTCATACTACACTGTATTGTGACATTCATGACTTCACATGCACATTAACATGTAGGCATAGAGATGTACTTTCCTCATACAATTTGAGATTTAAATATTTTAACTATTGTTGAAAGTTTTGGGGAAAAATCACAGTTTTCGGATATACTCACATTTTGGTGAATTTGGTGAAAGATTTATGTTTTACTGTTATACTTAAGAAGCATGCCTATTTTTCCGTAACTATGGATGAGATGAGCATCATGTCTTTGACTTGCATCTTGTACTACTTTTGTTATATTGTTATGAGTCGTTGTTGGCCATTGGTGTTGGACTCTAACCGTTTGTACAAGCTCCTCACTGCTTTCAACCTAAAATTAGGTCTGTTACTTATTGAGTACATGGGGTCAGTTGTACTCATACTACACTTCTGCACCTTGCGTGCAGATTTTGGATGCTGATATTGCTGTGAATGGCGGGAGCTGACACTGAAGACGTACATGCGTTCCGGTCGTAGCCTCCTCTTATTCTTGGTAGCTTTAGAATTATTAATTTGTTCATGTATATTTCAAATGGATGATGTATTTATTTCACACCAGCTCTGTAAACTCTAAATCTTAGAAGCTCATGATTTGTACTACGAGTTCTTGGGATTTTGTATAAAAGCTCAGTTATTTCATCATGTATTTTTCTCAATTAAATCTCACTTGAATATGATTTTTGCTATTTGGTTATCTAGCAGTTTGGGTTAGGTGCCATCACGACTAGTCGGATTTGGGGTCGTGACAAGTATGACGGGCCCCATTTTCTTATCCTTAAGGACACAGTGCAGCATCGCGATGCCAAGGAGGTTTATATTGGAGAGGATGAGGTATTGCGGGTGCAGGTCCAGATGCGTGTGTCCAATGTGGATGGATTGCGTTGGTTAATCCTTGAAAAGGCCCACAGTTCGCGGTATTCCATTCATCCGGGTGCCGCTAAGATGTATCAGGACTTGAGGCAGCACTATTGGTGTAGAAGAATGAAGAAAGATATAGTGGAGTATGTGGCTCGGTACTTAAACTGTCAGCAGGTGAAGTATGAGCATCAGAAGTCATGTGATTTGCTTCAAAGACTTAAGATTCCAGAGTGGAAATGGGAGAGTATTACCAAGATTTCATTGTTGAGCTCCCATGGACTTTGAAGAAATTTGGCGCAGTGTGGGTTATTGTGGATAAACTGACCAAGTCTGTACACTTCATTCCGATTATGAATCCCCACTCTTTAGAGCAGCTGATTCAGATCTATATCTGTGAGGTTGTTCGCCTTCATGATGTGTCAGTGTCTATTATCTCCGATTGAGGCACACAATTCACATCGCATTTCTGGAGAGCTGTGCAGTGTGAGTTAGGCACACGGGTTGAGTTGAGTACAACATCTTACCCTCATAGGGACAGGCAGTTCGAGCGCATCATTCAGATCTTGAAGGATATGCTACATGCTTGTGTTATGGATTTTGGGGGCTCATGGGATCAGTTTCTACCTCTTGTAGAGTTTGCCTACAACAACAGCTACCAATTGAGTATTCAGATGGCTCTTTGTGAAGCCTTATATGGGAGAAGGTGTCGTTCTCCAGTTGGTTGGTTTGTCTCGGGAGAGGCTAGGTTGTTAGGCACTGATTTGGTTCGGGATACCTTAGAGAAAGACAAGTTAATTCAAGATCGGCTTCGTACAGCATAGTCTAGACATAATCATTATGCTGATTGGAGGGCTCGTTATGTAGCATTTATGGTGGGAGAGAGGGTTTTGCTTCGGGTTTCACCCATGAAGGGTGTGATGAGGTTCGAGAAGAAGGGAAAGTTGAGCCCTAGGTATATTGGTCATTTTGATATCCTTGAGAGAGTTGGTGAGGTGGCTATAGACTTACATTGCCATCCAGCTTATCATCAGTTCACATGGTGTTCCATGTTTTCATGCTCTGGAAGTATTATGGTGATCCATCACATGTATTAGATTTCATCTCAGACTAATTGGATAAGGATTTGACTTATGTTGAGCAGT
Organism: Nicotiana tabacum; assembly: GCF_000715075.1. Lineage (NCBI taxonomy): Eukaryota > Viridiplantae > Streptophyta > Magnoliopsida > Solanales > Solanaceae > Nicotiana > Nicotiana tabacum. The sequence continues at coordinate 86,450,808 of NC_134083.1, forward strand.
CGGTGGCCATCTTGGACAGGCAGGTTTGAAAGTTGAGGTCAAAGAATATTACTTCATTGAAGGTTCAACTGAGGAGACATCCGGTCGAGGAGGCAACCTGGGAGACTGAGCATGACATGCAGAGTCGTTATCCTCACCTTTTCGTCACTTCAGGTATGTCTCTATGCATGTTCAATAACGAATATTTATTTTAAGAGGGGGAGAATGTAACGACCGGACCGCTCATTTTGTATATTTGAGCCCCATTTCCCCTTTTGATTCTTCAAACATGTGTATTTATGGTTTTATGACTTGCGGGTTGGTTAGTTTCGTTTCCAGAAGGTTTTGGGTTGATTTGGATCCTTTGGTTCTTGGTTTCGAAGACTAACTTGAAAATATTGACCAAAGTTTGACTTTTGTGAAAACGACCCCAGAATATTATTTTGATGGCTCCAATAGGTTCGTATCATGATTTTATATTTGGGCGTATTCCCGGAATTGAATTCGTAGGTCCATATGTTGATTTGGTTTGTTTTGCCGAAAGTTTGCAATTTGAGGTTTAGAAGTTTACCTAAGTTTGACCGTAGTTTGCCTTTATGACTATCGGATTTGGAATTTGATTTTGGAACTTGGTATAGGTCCGTTTTACTATTTGTAACTTGTCTGCAATATTTGATGTCATTTGGAGTTGGTTTGATAGGATTCATACGCTTGGTTGCAATTCTAGAGGTTCTTGAGTTTTCTTTTGAAATTCATGCGCTTTGATGTCCGATTCATGATTTTAGATGTTATTTTGGTATTTTGATCACTCGAACGAGTTCGTATGATATTTTTAGACTTGTGTGAATGTTTGGTTTGGAGCCCAAAGGGCTCGAATGAGTTTCGAACATGTTTCAGAATAGTTTGGCCTCAATTACAGGTTGTTGGTGTGATGGTGCCTCAGGTATCGCAATTATGAGCACCCGCATCGCAATTGCGATCATAGAAGGGGGTCTCATGTGTCGCATTTGCGATACCTAAATTGCGAAGATGGACTGGAACAGGGTAGGCTCACATTTGTGACAACTTTGTCCCATTTGCGAAGGGAGCAGGCTTCGCAATTCCGAAGCCGATGTCGCATTTGCGACTTCTCCTTAAGCTATCACGAGCCGCAATTGCGAACCCAGTGTCACAATTGCGGCATCTGTAACTGAACAAAGGGCTAAAAAGTCAGGATTTCATCATTTCTCTCATTTTAGAACCTTAGACTCGGTAGGAGGCGATTTGCAGAGGGGATTGTCACCTACAATCATTGGGTAGGTAGTTTTAATCAATTTCCAACTATATTCCGTGATTATATATTATATTTAACATCAAATTTATGAGAATCAAAGAGAAATTTTGGGAATTTTTGTCTAAGTTTTGAAAAATAAAAATTTGTGGTTTGAGAGTCGGATTGGACTCGGATTTAAAAACAAAATACATATATGGACTCGTGGGATTATGGGTAGTCAAGATCTATCCTTGGACTAGGGTTTTAACCGAGGGTGAATTTTGTTGACTTTTGGGGAAATGTGTAAAGATCGTGGCTTTATTAGTCGCAATTGGTTTCTCTTGCATTGTTTGATGATATCAAGTCATTGTTTGTTATATTTGAGCCGTGCGGAGACGAATTTTAAGGTAAAATCTATTTTTGAGTATTGATTTGGCCTAGTTGAGATAAGTATCTTATCTAACTTAATGTGGGGGAACTATCCCTTAGGATTTGGGTTGATTGCGCTATCTAAGTTGTGTAGAAGACGTGTACACAAGGTGACGAGTGTGTGCACGGGCTTTATGTGATATTTGACCGATTTAGACTCTTAGGTTATTTATAAGCACTTGATTGAAGATAATATCATTTATTTTGTCTTTTGTTGGTAATTTTATTCTCACATGCTTTTATTGGAATTATCATTACATATTCTAGTTTCCATCGTCAATTTACTCTTGTGTGCATTTACTTGTAGTAGTTTATACATACCATTCTTTCCATTATTATGTTTTTCTCTTGCATTTAGGCTTAGTTGCTATCTTTTTCATTGTTAAGCTTATGTCTTGTATTTGAATTGGAAGTTGCCATTTCGTGGGAATATCTTCATTATTAAGTTATTGAAGTTGTAGTTATGAAAGCTATTAAAAACAATGAGGTTGAAGTTGTTAATGGTTAAGATACCTTTCCTTGTTGAGTTGTTTCTCATTCCTTTGTTGCTATTGAGATTTTGTACATAATGTGGTTGAGCCTTGGGCTATATGCTGTGGTAACATTGGTATTGTTGATTTTGGCAATGTTGTAGCATATGTCACGTGGGGTGCGAGGTGATTATTGTGTTGTGATATTGATGTGCATGCGGCGGTATAAGGATAGGGATACATGTGCATGCGGCGAGATAAGGTGGGATTGATACGCGTGTTGCTAGAAAGGAAATTACTTAAAGCCACGCTGTGAGATAAGGGGGACTAAAACCTGTGTAGCTATTTCAGAAAAATATTTTCAAAAATACAAATGCAAGGCTCACGCAGCGCTATTAGGAAGATTGTGATTGTAAATTGTGAAATGTGGATATGAGGTATGGTACCTCGGTTGTGATTGTTGTTGTACATTATATATTAAAAAGGCTTGTTGGTTGAACAGACTTTGTTATTCCTTCATTTGTTTTACTTGTATTGACTGTATTTGACTATTTGTTGTTCTTATCATATGCTCATTCTTGTTGTCCTTTATTGCTTTAATATATGTTGTTAACCTTACATTATTGTACTGCTTCATTGTCATTTATTTCATTGCTTCCCGTTATTAGATTATATTATACTCTGTTAAGTTTTTCTCTGTCCTAGTAGGTGTCTTGACCTGGCCTTATCACTACTCTATCGAGGTTAGGCTTGATACTTAATGGGTACCGTTGGGGGTGTACTCATGCTATGCTTCTACACATTTTTGTACAGATCCTGGTATATCTGCTAGTGTCGGACGCCAGTGATTGGCTAGTTATTCCAGAGAGTTCAAGGTACACCTGCTCGACGCTCGCAGACCTCGGAATCACCTTCTGCTTTTAGATGTATTACTGTTTATTTCCAATTCAAAATAGTATTGTATTTAGAGATTATTAGTGCATTCTCTGTAGAGCTTATGACTCGCTTCTACCAGGTTTTGGGAGTTATTTGACAGTTGTACTGTTTGGATTTAATTATGATAGCTTAATAGTTTAATTGGATATCTAAGTTGTTATTTCTGTTAACTCTTAATGTATGTTAGACTTACCTAGTCTTAGAGATTAGGTGTCATCACGACATCCTAAGGTGGGAAATTGGGGTCGTGACATGTTGAGTTTTCTCTTTTATTCTCTTATTTTAAAAAAAAAGATATAGTGATGTCATTGAAAAAACGGCCAAAGGTCCAAATTGTAATGACCCGGCCGGTCGTTTTGAGAGTAATAGCCCTGATCCCTTATTTACTTCTTCTCCCATATCTATTTCTGCTATTGTGACTTGCCGTGAGGTTTCGTTTTGGTTTTTGAAGTGTTTTGGGACACTTAGTCCCTAAATGAAGATTTTAAGCCATAGGATTTGGACCGTAGTCGGAACTGTATGAAGACGACTCTGGAATGGAGTTTTGTTGACTCCGTTAGCTCCGTTGGGTGATTTTGATCTTAGGGGCATGTTCGGATTGTGTTTTGGAGGTCCGTAGCTTATTTAGGCTTGAAATGGCGAAAGTTGAAATTTTGGAGTTTTGGACCGGTAGTGAAAATTTTGATATCGGGGTCGGAATCCGATTCCGGAAGTTGGAGTAGGTCCATAGTGTTGAATATGACTTGTGTGAAAAATTTATGGTCAATCGGATGTGGTTTGGTCGGTTTCGGCATCGGTTGTAGAATGTTGAAGTTTCAAGTTCTTAAGATTTGAATTGGAGGGTGATTCGAGATTTTTAGCTTTGTTTGATGTGATTTGAGGGATCGACTAAGTTCGTATGGTGTTTTAGGAAGGGTCGGTATGTTTGGTTGGGGTCCCGGGGGCCTCGGGCGTGTTTCGGATGCTCAACGGGTCATTTTTGGACTTAAGGAGTTGGCAATTTTCGCTGGTATTCTGCAGCTGGTTTCCTTCATCGCGATCGCGTGAGAAGGCTCGCGATCGCGTAGAGTAATTGGGAGACCAACTGGGTTATCTCTTCGTGTTCGCCAAGAATGGGAAGCGATCGCGTAGGTTCGTCAGGTTATGCATCGCGAACGCGTGGGCTAGGCCGCGTTCGCGAAGAAGAAATAAGGCAGTAGTGGAATTGGGTGTTGTTCTTCGCGATCGCGTGAGGTCAGTCGCGATTAGGTAAGTATGAGGAGCTATTTCATCGCGTTCGCGTGGTGAGTTACGTGTTCGCGTAGAGTAAAATAATGGTGCATCGAAGTTGTTCTTCGCGATCGCGAGGGTGTTTCCGCGATCGCGATTAAGGAAAAACATCTGGGCAGAATTAAAGTTTAAAATCGAGGGTTTTTGGTTCATAACTCAAAATTTGATTGAGAGTTCAGTAGAAGGCAAAATTTGGAGAGATTTTCGGAGAAAGTGTTTGGATAATGATTCCTAACTCCTTTATGGTTATATTCCACTAATCTATTGTTGATTTCATCATTTAATTTCGGAAATTGGGGTTGAAATTGGGAAACAATTGGAAGAACTTCTTCAACAAAGATTTCAAGTTTTGAAAGGGGATTTGTGGTCGGATTTGAGTAATTTTTATGTGGTTAGACTCGTGAGTGAATGTGTGTTTGTATTTTGTGACTTTTACCCGATTCCGAGACGTGGGCCCCACTGGCGTTCGGAATTTTTGTTAAAGTGTTGATTTCATTAATTAGATGAGTCTATTATGGTTGTATTTATGATATATAATTTTTTCTTGCTAGATTTGGGCCATTCGGAGCCGGATATTCATGGGAAAGGCATTGTGACAGATTGATTGAGCTTGGTTCAAGGTAAGTGGCTTGTCTAACTTTGTGTGAGGGAAATCCACCTTAAGATTTGGAACTATTGTGATATGTGAGCGCCGTGTACGTGAGGTGACGAGTACGTACACGGGCTAGTTGTGGTAAAATCCGATTTTTCTTACTGAGCAACAACATGTTTTCCTTTTATTTTGAGTTATACCACTTTAATGAGTATCAATTTATTTTCCTTCTTAATTGAGTTATTCCAATATGTGTAGCTATCTTGTTTAGTCTAATACAGCATGTCTACGTGTCTTAATTGCTTATGTGAACTCTGTGCAGCATGCTTAGTGAATTTCCTCCTTCTTTCTTGATCGGTACTTAGTCCAAATCGTAAGATTTCATGATGTAGTTGTATTTCTTTTGTTTGCGCTGCATATTTACTTTGGGACTATGGAACGGTATTCCAGGAGATCCCCCTATCTTGCATATTTACTTTGGAACTACGGAACGGTATTCCGGGAGATCCCCCTGTCTTGCATATTTACTTTGGGACTACGGAACGGTATTTCGGGAGATCCCCCCTGCACATTTATATTTGGAACTACGAGACGGTATCTCGGGAGATCTCATGTTGTACTTCTGTGTATTGAGCTGTTACCGTCTATGAATTTTTTCTTGTTAAATTTCAGTCTTTATTTTACTGCGATATTTCATTCTTGCCTTGCTTTATTATCATATTCCAGTAGGGGCCGGACCTGACCTCGTCACTACTCTACCGAAGTTAGGCTTGGCACTTACTGGGTACTGATTTTGGTGTACTCATGCTACTCTTCTGCATATGTTTTTCATGTGCAAATCCAGGTGCTCCTTATCAGCCGCACTATCAGTGAATCGGGACAGCTTTGGAGACTTAAAGGTATACATACCGCGTCCGCAGACTTCGGAGTCCCCTTCTTCTCTTTCTCATGTCCATTATCTTCTGTATTTTTCCTTGTTAGACTCTAATGTATAGAGACACTTGATTTCCCTTCTGTAGTTTGTGATTCACGATGTTCCGGGTTTTGGAATTTATTGTGTATTTTTGAATAGTTGGTTAAATTTATATTTTTATTTCATTATTCCGCAAAATGTTAGGCTTACCTAGTTGTAGAGAATAGGTGTTGTCACGGCGTTACACAGAAGGGAAATTAGGTCGTGACAAGTTGGTATCAGAGCTCTAGGTTCATAGGTGTCGTGAGTCACAAGCCGATTTATTAGAGTCTCGCGGATCGGTACAGAGACGTCTGTACTTGTCTTCGGGAGGCTATGGAACTGTTAGAAAAATTTCACTATTTTGATTCCTTGTCGTGCGAAAATTATTGACTTCAAAAATTCTAAACTTTTGTGTTCTATTCTCTCACAGATGGTGAGGACGCGTACAAGCAGATCTGATGACCAGGCACCCGCGTTCCCTGCTAGAGCTGCGAGAAGAGCCCGTAGTAGCTCCAGCTGGAGGGCAGACACCTGAGGCACCTATTCCTGCACCAGCCCTCCAGGAGACTCTAGCCTAATTTCTGAGCATGTTCAGCACCTTAGCTCAGGCTGGATTGATTCCACTTACTCCTGCCACATCTCAAGTCGGGGGAGGAGCACAGACTCCCGTCGCGGGTACCCCAGAGCAGCGAGTTCAGGTCAACCAGGTTCTAGAGATTGTACCAATGTAGCCGGTAGCTCCAGCTCAGCTCGAGGTTAGGGCAGCAGCTTCTGAGGTGGAGCAGCTCAGACTTGAGAGGGACAAGAAGCACCACCCACCTACCTTCAGCAGATTGGCTACAGATGATGCTCAGGGTTTTCTGGAGGAATGTCATCGTATTTTTCGTACTATGGGCATAGCGGATACGAGCGGGGTTTCTTTTACTACATTCTAGCTTAGAGGAGCAGCCTATCAGTGGTGGCATGCTTATGAGTTGAGTAATCCGGCTCAGGCAGCTTCACTTACATGGACTCAGTTCTCGGACATGGTTTTGAGAGAGTATGTCCCTCAAAGCCTCAGGGACTCATGGCGTGCGGAGTTTGAGCAGTTGCACCAGGGTGCTATGATTATGTCAGAGTATGCAGTCCGTTTCAGCGATTTGGCCCGACATGCACCGGCCTTAGTTGTCACAGTTCGAGAGAGGGTTCAACGGTTTATTGAGGGACTCCACCCCAGCATCCGGATTAGTATAGCGAGGGAGTTGGAGATAGATATTTCTTATCAGCAGGTTGTGAGTATCGCCAGGAGATTGGAGGGCATGCTTACCCGGGATAGAGAGTAGGGGGAGGCCAAGAGGTCTCGAGAGACTGGTTCTTATTCTAGTGCTCGTGCCCCAGCTGCTCGCCATGGTAGGAGTTATGTGAGCCGCCCTGTTCATTCAGCTCATCAAGCCTCCAGTGGTATTCTGGTCACTTCTAGGCCCTAGGAGCCTTATTATGCACCGCCAGTATCTAGTGTGCCTCCTGCACGGGCTATTCCTAGCGGCCAGTCGAGCAGACTTGGCCCGAGCCAGCCATAGTAGCCACGCCCTCCTAGAGCTTGTTTTGAGTATGGCGACACTCGCCATATGGTGAGGGATTGCCCCAGATTTAGGAGGGGTGCACCTCCACAGACTTCTCAGCCACAGTGTGCTCCACCAGGTCCTCAGGCTATGATTATAGCACTAGCTGCCACCCCACCTGCTCAGCCAGCCCGAGGTGGAGGTCGGGGAGGTAGAGGTCTCCCTAGAGGGGGAGGTCAGGCCAGATATTATGCCCTTCCTGCTCATACAGAGGCAGTCGCTTCTGATTCTGTCATTATAAGTATTATCCCGGTCTGTCATAGAGATGTGTCGGTATTATTTGACCCCAGGCTCTACATATTCCTATGTGTCCTCTTATTTTGCCCCGTATTTGGGCGTATCGCAGGATTCTTTGAGTTACCCTATTTATGTGTCCACTCCTACGGGAGATTCTCTTATTGTAGATCGCATGTATCGGTCGTGTTTGATAGCTCTTAGTGGTTTTGAGACCAGAGCCAATTTATTATTGCTCAGCATGGTGGACTTTGATATTATTTTGGGCATGGACTGGTTGTCGCCCCATTATGCTATTCTTGATTGTCACGCTAAAACAATGACGCTGGCTATGCCAGGTTTACCACGGCTAGAATGGAGAGGTACCTTAAAGTATACTCCCAGTAGAGTTATTTCATTTCTTAAAGCTCAACGAATGGTTGAGAAGGGGTGTGATGCGTATCTAGCTTATATGAGAGATGTCAGTATTGATACCCCTACAGTTGAGTTAGTTCCAGTAGTGATGGATTTTCCAGATGTGTTCCCAGCTGATCTTCCGGGCAAGACGCCCGACAGAGATATTAATTTTGGTATTGATTTGTTGTCGGGCACTCAGCCCATCTCTCTTCCTCTATATCGTATGGCTCCTCCTGAATTGAAGGAGTTGAAGGAGCAGTTACAGGAATTGTTTGATAAGGGCTTCATTCGACCCAGTGTGTCACCTTGGGGTGCTCATGTATTAGTTGTGAAGAAGAAAGATGGTTCTATGCGGATGTGTATTGATTACCGCCAGTTGAACAAAGTCACAGTGAAGAACATGTATCCATTTCCTCATATTTATGACTTATTTGATCAATTACAGGATGCCAGAGTGTTTTCCAAGATTGATTTATGTTCCGGCTATCATCAGTTGAAGATTCGGGAGCCAGATATCCCGAAGACTGCCTTCCAGACTCGGTATGGTCACTACGAGTTCCTTGTGATGTCTTTTGGGCTGACCAATGCCCCAGCAGCTTTTATGCACTTGATGCACAGTGTCTTCCGACCTTATCTTGATTCATTCATCATTGTCTTTATTGACGGCATTCTGGTGTACTCCCGGACTCAAGAAGATCCTGAGCAGCTCCTGAGGACTGCACTTCAGACCTTGAGAGAAAAGAAGTTATATGCAAAATTTTCAAAGTGTGAGTTTTGGCTAGACTCAGTGGTATTCTTGGGTCATATAGTATCGAGTGGGGGGATCTAGGTGGATCTGAAGAAGATTGAAGTAGTGCAGAGTTGGCCCAGACCGTCCTCAACTACAGAGATCCGGAGTTTTCTTGGTTTGGCAGGGTATTACCGTCATTTTATAGAGGGATTCTCATCTATTGCAGCACCTATGACCAGGCTGACCCAGAAGGGTGCTTCGTTCAAGTGGATAGAGGAATGTGAGGAGAACTTTCAGAAGCTCAAGACAGCTTTGACTACAGCCCCAATATTGGTATTGCCTATAGGTTCAGGGTCTTATACTGTATATTGTGATGTATCGCGGATTGGTCTCAGCACGGTGTTGATGCAGGACCGTAGGATGATTGTCTATGCATCTATACAGCTGAAGGTGCATGAAAAGAACTATCTTGTCCACAACCTTAAGTTAGCAACTATTGTATATGCCCTGAAGATTTGGCGCCATTATTTTTTACGGTGTTCCTTGAGAGATTTACACCGATCACCGGAGTCTGCAGCATTTGTTCAAGCAGAAGGATCTTAATTTGCGTCAGAGGAGGTGGTTGGAGCTACTTAAGGACTATGATATCACCATTTTGTACCACCCTAGGAAGTCCAATGTGGTGGCCGATGCTTTGAGTTGCCGGGCAGAGAGTTTGGGGAGCTTAGCTTATCTACCAGCAGTAGAGAGGCCCATGGCGTTGGATGTTCAGGCCTTAGCCAGGCAGTTTATGAGATTGGATATTTCTGAGCCGAGTTGAGTATTGGCTTGTGTGGTCTCTCGGTCTTCCCTTTATGATCGTATCAGGGAGTGTCAGTATGATGACCCACATCTGCTTGTCTTTAAGGACACGGTCTAGCACGGTGATGCTAAGGAGGTCACTATTAGAGATGATGGTGCATTGAGGATGCAGGGCAGGCTATGTGTGCCCAATGTAGATGGTTTGCATGAGTTGATTCTTCAGGAGGCTCACAACTCACGGTACTCCATTCATCCGGGTGCCACAAAGATGTATCAGGACCTGAGACAGCATTATTGGTGGAGGAGGATGAAGAAAGAAATAGTAGAGTATGTGGCTAGATGTCTAAATTGCCAGCAGGTGAAGTATGAGCATCAGCGACCAGGTGGGTTGCTTCAGAAGATAGAGATTGCAGAGTGGAAATGGTAGCGGATCACTATGGACTTCGTTGTTGGTCTCCCACGGACTTAGCGGAAGTTGGATACAGTTTGGGTGATTGTGGACAGGCTGACTAAGTGAGCTCATTTCATTCCTATGATGACTACCTATTCTTCCGAGTAGCTAGCTCGAATCTACATCCGTGAGATCGTGAGGCTTCATGGCATACCGGTATCTATTATCTCTGACCGGGGTACGCAGTTTACATCACGGTTCTGGAGAGCTGTATAGCATGAGTTGGGTACTCAGGTTGAGTTGAGCACAGTATTTCACCCTCAAATGGATGGGCAGTCTGAGCGCACTATTCAGATATTAGAGGATATGCTTTGCGCTTGTGTGATAGATTTTGGGGGTGCTTGGGACCAGTTCTTGCCACTTGCGGAGTTTGCTTACAACAACAGTTATCAGTCCAGCATTCAGATGGCACCATATAAGGCTCTGTATGGTAGGCGGTGTCGGTCCCCAGTGGGTTGGTTCGAGCCGGGCGAGGCCAGATTATTGGGTACGGACTTGGTTCAGGATGCCTTAGAAAAGGTAAAGGTTATTCAAGATAGACTTCGCACAACCCAGTCCAGACAGAAGAGTTACACTGATTGAAAGGATCGCGATGTTGCATTCATGGTTGAAGAGCGGGTCTTGCTCCGAGTTTCGCCTATGAAGGGCGTTATGATATTCAGAAAGAAGGGCAAGCTGAGCCTAAGGTTCATTGGTCCTTTTGAGGTGTTGTGTCGTGTTGGGGAGGTTGCTTATGGGGAGGTTGCTTATGAGCTTGCCTTACCTCCCAGCCTAGCAGGAGTTCATCCGGTATTTCATGTTTCGATGCTCCGGAAGTATCACGGCGATCCGTCCCATGTGTTGGATTTCAGCTCAGTCCAATTGGATAAGGAACTATCTTATGTTGAGGAGCCAGTGGCTATTTTAAAAAGGCATGTCAAAAAGCTAAGATCAAAGAACATTGGTTCTATGAAGGTTCAATAGAGGGGACAGCTGGTAGAGGAGGCGACTTGGGAAACCGAGCAGGATATGCGCAGCCGTTATCCTCATCTTTTCACCACTTCAGGTATGTCTCTATGTTCGTTCGAGGACGAACGATTATTTTAAGAGGGGGAGAATGTAACGACCCGGCCGGTCGTTTTGAGAGTAATAGCCCTGATCCCCTATTTACTGCTTCTCCCATATCTATTTCTGCTATTGTGACTTGCCGGGAGGTTTCGTTTTGGTTTTTGAAGCATTTTGGGATACTTAGTCCCTAAATGGAGGCTTAAGCCTTAGGATTTGGATCGTAGTCAGAACTGTGTGAAGACGACTCCGGAATGGAGTTTCATTGGTTCTGTTAGCTTTGTTGGGTGATTTTGGGCTTAGGGGCGTGTCCGGATTGTATTTTGGAGGTCCGTAGCTTATTTAGGCTTGAAATGGCGAAAGTCGAAATTTTGGAGTTTTGGACCGATAGTGAAAATTTTGATATCGGGGTCGGAATCCGATTCCGGAAGTTGGAGTAGGTCCGTAGTGTTGAATATGACTTGTGTGCAACATTTGGGGTCAATCGGACATGGTTTGGTCAGTTTCGGCATCGGTTGTAGAATGTTGAAGTTTCAAGTTCTTAAGATTTGAATTGGAGGGTGATTCGCGATTTTTAGCGTTGTTTGATGTGATTTGAGGGCTCGACTAAGTTTATATGATGTTTTAGGATTGGTAGGTATGTTTGGTTGGGGTCCTGAGTGAGGGCCTCAGGCGTGTTTCGGATGCTCAACGGGTCATTTTTGGACTTAAGGAGTTGGTAGTTTTTGTTAATGTTCTGCACCTGGTTTCCTTCATCGCGATCGCGTGAGAAGGCTCGCGATCGCGTAGAGTAATTGGGAGACCAGCTGGGTTATCTCTTCGCGTTCGCCAAGAATGGGACGCGATCGCATAGGTTCGTCAGGTTATGCATCGCGAACGCGTAGGCTAGGCCGCGTTCGCGAAGAAGAAATAAGGCAACAGTGGAATTGGGTGTTGTTCTTCGCGATCGCGTGAGGTCAGTCATGATCGCGTAAGTATGAGGAGCTATTTAATCGTATTCGCGTGGGGAGTTACGCATTCGCGTAGAGTAAAATAATGGGGCCGCGAAGTTGTTCTTCGCGATCCCGAGGGTGTTTTCGCGATTAAGGAAAAACATCTGGGCAGAATTAAAGTTCAAAAACGAAGGTTTTTGGTTCATAACTCAAAATTTGATTGAAAGCTCGGTAGAAGGCGAAATTTGGAGAGATTTTCAGAGGAAATTTTTGGGTAATGATTCCTAACTCCTTTATGGTTATATTCCACTAATCTATGGTTGATTTCATCATTTAATTTCGGAATATGGGGTTGAAATTGGGAAAAATATGGAAGAACTTCTTCAACAAAGATTTCGAGTTTTAAAAGGGGATTTGTGGTCGGATTTGAGTAATTTTTATATGGTTAGACTCGTGAGTGAATGGGTGTTCGTATTTTATGACTTTTACCCGATTCCGAGACGTGAGTCCCACGGGCGATTTTTGAGTTAATTTCGGAATTTTTGTTAAAGTGTTGATTTCATTAATTAGATGAGTCTATTATGGTTGTATTTATGATATGTAATTGCTTTTGGCTAGATTTGGGCCATTCGGAGTCGGATATTCGTGGGAAAGGCATTGTGACCAATTGATTGAGCTTGGTTCGAGGTAAGTGGCTTGTCTAACTTTGTGTGGGGGAAATCCCCATAATATTTGAAACTATTATGATATGTGAGCACCGTGTACATGAGGTGACGAGTACGTACACGGGCGAGTACGTACACGGGCTATTTGTGGTAAAATCTGATTTTTCTTACTGAGCAACAACATGTTTTCCTTTTATTTTGAGTTATACTACTTTAATGAGTATCAATCTATTTTCATTCTTAATTGAGTTATTCCAATATATGTAGCTATCATGTTTAGTCTAATACAGCATGTCTACGTGTCTTAATTGCTTATGTGAACTCTGTGCAACATGCTTAGTGAATTTTCTGCTTCTTCCTTGACTGGTACTTAGTCTAAATCGTAAGATTTCGTGATGTAGTTGTATTTCTATTGTTTGCGCTGCATATTTACGTTGGGACTACGGAACGGTATTCCGGGAGATCCCCCTTGTCTTGCATATTTACTTTGGGACTACGGAACAGTATTTCGGGAGATCCTCCTGTCTTGCATATTTACTTTGGGACTACGGAACGGTATTTTGGGAGATCCCCCTGTCTTGCATATTTACTTTGAGACTACGGAACGGTATTTCGGGAGATCCCCCTGCACATTTACATTTGGAACTACGAGACAGTATCTCGGGAGATCTCATGTTGTACTTCTGTGTATTGAGCTGTTACCGTCTATGAATTTTTTCTTGTTAAATTTTAGTCTTTATTTTACTGCGATATTTTATTCTTGCCTTGCTTTATTATCATATTCCAGTAGGGGCCGGACCTGACCTCGTCACTACTCTACCGAGGTTAGGCTTGGCATTTACTGGTACCGATTTTGATGTACTCATGCTACTCTTCTGCACATATTTTTCATGTGCAAATCCAGGTGCTCCATATCAGCCGCACTATCAGTGAGCCGGGACAGCTTTGGAGACTTCAAGGTATACATGCCGCGCCCGCAGACCTCGGAGTCCCCTTCTACTCTTTCTCATGTCCATTATCTTCTGTATTTTTTCTTGTTAGACTCTAATGTATAGAGATACTAGATTTTTCTTCTGTAGTTTGTGATTCACGATATTCCGGATTTTGGGATTTGTTGTGTATTTTTGAATAGTTGGTTAAATTTATATTTTTATTTTATTATTCCGCAAAATGTTAGGTTTAACTAGTTATAGAGACTAGGTGCCTTCACGACGTCACACGGAAGGGAAATTGGGTCGTGACACAAATATACCCCTGTACTTTCAAAAATGGTCTAAGAATACCCCTCGTTATACTATTGGGTTATCTATACCCCTGCAGTCATACTTTGGGTTCAAATATACCCCTCATTTAAACGGAGGGACACGTGTCATGGTCCTGTTGGTCAATTCTAAATATCTCCTAATTAATTAAAAAGTAATTTTCTAAAGCAATTTTTATTTTGTAAAAACTGGAAAATACTGGCTTTTTTTTTTTTTACTAAAAACAGAAAAAACGAAAATATTATTTTTTCAGTTTTTACAAAAAAAAAACTGCTTTAAAAAAAACTGAAAAATATTTTCTAAAACAATATTTTTTTAAAAACTAAAAAAAAATTGAAAAGCAATTAAAAATTGGAAAAAAACTGAAATTGTTTAACTAAAAACTGAAAAAAAAATATATATTTGTTTTTTCAGTTTTTACAAACACATTGCTTTAGAAAATTATTTTTCAGTTTTGTTTTAGTTTTTACAAAAATAATTGCTTTAGAAATTATTTTTCAGTTTTTTTAAAGCAATATTTTTCTAAAAACTGGAAATAAATATTTTCGGTTTTTTTAATTTTAGTAAAAAAAAAACATTCAGTTTTTTCAAGTTTTTACAAAAATATTGCTTTAGAAAATTGCTTTTCAGTTTTGTTTTTCAGTTTTTACAAAAATATTGATTTAGAAAATATTTTTTAGTTATTTTTAAAGCAATATTTTTGTAAAAACTGGAAAAAAATATATTTTCGTTTTTTTAGTTTTTAGTAAAAAAAAACAAAAAAAAATAGTTTTTTTTAGTTTTTACAAAAAAATATTGCTTTAGAAAATTACTTTTTAATTATTTAGGAGATATTTAGAATTGGCCAACAAGACGATGACACGTGTCCCTCCGTTAAATGAGGGCATATTTGAACCCAAAGTATGACTACATGGGTATAGATAATCCAATAGTATAACGAAGGGTATTCTTACACCATTTTCGAAAGTACAGGGGTATATTTGGACCTTTGCCGTTGAAAAAATGCAAGAAAAATCCAAAAAATACTTCTTTTCTATTTCCCATATTTACCTAATTGATGTTGTTTTAAATTCTTCTATTAAGATGTCTACTTATCACTAATTAATCAATGCATGTATATCTATAAATATTGGACCAACAAAAATCCTAGATTTGTATTCTTGTATGAATAAGTTAAACGAATATTGATAGCATTTATGGAATTATAATACAAATTTAAAACAATGCTTCTTATATTGTAGGAAATGTTAACCCAAATCTTTATTTTAGTTCGGCTCCTGCATATGCCACTATGGATGAAGATGATGGTGTTGATGGTTTTGCTATTTATTCTACACTATCTTCCACAAAACTAATAGCGGAAATATTAATGAATTTTAATTCTACTTGCAAAAGTAGATGAAGCCCCGCACAAAGTAATTTTAACTGTTAGCATGGTAGAAGGACAATGAAGAGCAGTTTTTCCTGTTCTTTCCGCTATAGCTCGGGACGTGCTAAATATGCTAATTTCAACCGTTGCATCAGAGAGTGCATTTAGTCAAGCAAGACAACAACTAGGAGACACCCGTCACTCATTGGGAAAAATAATGCTTTGGAAGTTGTAGTATGAATCAGAGATTGGATTAGATCATAGCAAAAAAATGAAGGACGTGAAAATGTAGATAAATCAGATGACGAGGAGCTTAAAAATATATTGACAAATTGTTGCCCATCTGAATTAAATACACCAAAAATTAGCCAAGAAGTTTATATTAACATGAAAGGACTACAAGGCCATGCAAAACCTTTGAAGACTATACCAAAATTACATGAAAGGACTACAAGGTCATGCAAAACCTTTGAAGACTATACCAAAATTTGAATGTACTCTTTTTTACTTTACTTTAGTTGTTGTAAAATCCAAACTTTTATTTCCATGTTTAAAAATACAAACAAAAAAAAATTGTAAATTATAAATTCGAAGATTTTCATCTTTAAGATATTATTTTAATGAAATATAAGGCTCTTACATCTTTGAATTTTTTTATCCAAATATTATTTTTAGCGGTTATGTTTTACTTTCGCTTAACATATTACTCGTTAAAGTTTGATGTTCAAGTTAATTATTCACAAGTTAGAAGTTTTATAACATTCAAATAAAAATTATGTTGTATTATATTTATTAAAAAATATATGTTTTTACCAAATTCAGCCCGGTCCAATTCAGCAGACAGGCAAAAGAAAATTTTCATATAAAAGAAGAACAACAAAGCCATCTAAGATCAGCACGGTACGCCCGAGCTGTTATTTTAGAGAAAAAATGGACAAATTTAAGGGGCCGCGTATGTATTCAGAGGCGGACCTGTGTGAAATCTTGAGGGACAAAGGTGTATACGGTTAAAATCGGGCCTACTCGATTTTACTATTTGACCGAGACCGGAAGATTACATCGAAAGTGGCCTCGTAACGGAACAGACTAAATCACGAGGAGTAGGTACCAAGTTCAGAACCGAGGTACCTGTCGAGATCGAGGCTAGTAGCGATCGAAGCCAAACGAGACAGGCATCGAGCAAGATCGAAGATAGCACAATAACAGAAAGGCAAGATATCCGTGACTGGTCGAGGATCACGGCGTAAACCTCGGTGACTGGTCGAGAATCATGGCGTAAATCTCGGAACGGATCAAATCAGAAACGGTTAATTAGCTAATCATGGGATTTCCTTCTATATTTAGAGTTATACCATAAGTAGAACTCCTCTACTATATAAAGGGGAGTATTAACCATTTGAAATACATTGTTCTCGCATAAAAAAGCCAATATAACTCTCTCTTTAACTTATACTCTCTTGTCCATCAGCTTGCTTTATTCTTGACTGTTTTAGTGTCAATCAATTCGAGGGCATCCTAGCTCGAGGGTCGGATTCCGTTTCAACACTGGTTCGCTTTACTTTATAGTTCATTTCTGTCATTAATCTTCATATTTATCTATTGGTATTAAGTGAAATCACATATTCTTAGAACCTCATTAAAAGTTTAATTGTTATCCAATTTTAAGGGTAAACAGTTTGACGCCCACCGTGGGGCCTAGGATAATAGTGATTGCTTAATACTGATTCCGATAACACACACTGCTTTAAACTTGTTCTTGTAAGAAACTTTATTTACAGGATAAACATGTCAAACTCACAAGCAACGCCTACACATGGTGACAACAGCCTCGGATTTCACAGGAAAAATGACAACATAGCCCCCCAGGAATCGAGGTGCCTCAGGCCTACCTCGAGGGAGCTCCAATTGCAAATCTCGTCGATGTCAGTTCACATGTCGCCCTAAATGCAAATTTGGGCGTTGAGCCTGAAGGTAGTATACGCAGGGAAGTTCGACCAGGTGGTCGAGGTACGCAGGGCGGAGAAGATGGTGGAGTTAGTGTCACGACCCAACTGGAGGGTCATGACTAGCACCCGGGCCATACTTGCCGAGCACCAACGTACATTTTATCTAACCTTCCTTATTATCTTTAAGGGCCGACAAGATCAATATAAATAGTAGACATGGATCATGAACATCCAACAATGAAAGATAATGTCATGAACATACATAACATGGGACGACAAGACTGTCAAGAAACTATATATAAGGTACGAGCTATCATGATGCCATGAAAGACTATACAACAAAAATCAGCCGAAAAGGCATTCTAAACCATACATAAGTCGACACCTATCTATGAGCCTCTAAAGGAACATAAGTGCTACAACATTGCCGGAACAGGGCCCCGACATACCCATAATGTCTATAACAAAAATGCATACCAAGACCACGGCAAGTCCGGAGAAGGGATCTCGCCAATATCCGCTGAACTGGACAGCCTACTGTGGTGGGGGAGCTACGTCTACCTGTCTATCAGGACCTGCAGCACGACATGCAGCGTCCACAAATAAAAAGGACGTCAGTACGAATAAAGTACTGAGTATGTAAGGCAGGAAAGCATAAGTAAGAACAGTAATATAAACAGGGATAGGGAATATATAACCTGTGACATCTGGGTACCTCTGAGGGCTACTGACATGAAATACATGATACATATATATATATATACATAAACTTTTAAAACATACATCTTTGTGGGCATCGCCATCATCATATCGTACCCGGCCGTAATAGGCTCGGTAAAACGTACCCGGCTATCATAGGGCTCGGTAGAATCGTACCCGGCCACGTGGAGCTCGGTAAAACCCAACTGATCAGTGATTGCACAATAGGTGTCATACCCGGCCAACTATAGCGCGGCTCGGTAGAGTAAAATAGATACGTATATATGATGCATGCTGGACTCATTGGAATCACATTTTGAACCTTTCAGAGTGACGTAAGGTCGGTATCCTTCGTACACGTTATTAGGATTAAATCTTCATCAAGAATCTTATAAGAATCAGGAACTACCAACAACATTGATAATATAAGAATAAGAGAAGTAACATCAATATCAATCGTTTTATAAGAAGGGCAGCAATGTAAGTACTGCTAGCTTCTAAGAGTAGAGTATCTTTGGGAGTTTGTTCATTGCATTATGTACAATCGGAGTCGTGCAAAAGAATGAAGGGGATAGCCTCACATACCTTGTATATACTGCCCAACCTCAAGCTATGCAAATGTCACGACTCCTTAGTCTACAATAAGAGAAATGACACTATCATTATCGTTTAAGCGTCGTAACTATTATGTATCGACCGCAACCTATTTTACGATGAAACGGACAGCACCTCCCCTATTTATATGACTTCACACAAGTCAATACAATCACCAAACAGCCCAAACAACATCATTAATAATCATATTGAGCCTCCCAAAACAGTCCACCAACCAACAACATTACTACCAAGCCTTTCGATATATATTTCACAAGTTCTAGCTTCAACGACTTAGCCGCAACTTGGATAATCTTAAATATATATATAGAGTAAGAGGTTCCTTACCTTTAAACAGAAATAAAAACTCCAATTTGACCTTAATTTTCCACGAAATATCTCTCCAATTCTGCCACAAGAACAAGGAAGCGAAACTAGCAATCAATTCGGGTTTTTCGGCACTAGAATTACTTTAGAAGACTTGAAATCACCTAGGGTTGATATTAAAAACTTGAAGGAGTATTTACAGAACATAAAAAACTTAAAACAACCTCCCACACGAGCTGGAACAACACAAAAATCAGCAACAACAAGAAGAACAAGAAACTTACTAGCGCCACGGGATTCCCGACACTTGATTTGTGTTGTTTGCCCTTTGTTTGGGTCTTGGATCATGAGAGAACCTTGAGAGAGTGTTTTTAGGGTTCTAAGGTCTGAATATACTGAAAAATAATGACTTAAAACGGGGTTGAGGTATCTTATATATATATCCATATGTCTTAAACCGCCTATGTGGGCCCCATAGAGAGCTGCTTGGCGCACTCTCATGAAAATGCGAATATCTCTCTATTCCGAGATCGTATCGACGAACGGTTTAATGCGTTGGAAACTAGACTCATAGATCTTTAATTTGATAGGTTGATCACCCCATAATTCTAAGTATATTGGGAGAAAAATGTAGTAACATTTAACCTAAAGTTTAAGTAAAATTATAAACCTAAGTTGCGAATACTTTTATCGACTTTTGTTTCATAACTCGCTTGAATTCAAGACTTATGATGCGGATATTATATGATTCAAATACGTTAAAACAAGACCTCTTGGGACAATTAATCACCTCTAGTGTTACCCGAAAATACGGGTTACAACATCCTTGATTCGTTTAACTTCTAATACTTGTTAACCGCTCTTATACACCCTTGTATTGTTTAAGACCAATAGGATTAACTTCTTATCATCTCAAAGATAATCTCTTCTTGGATTTACGTCGACTAACTTACGGCGTAATCTATGATATGCGAATTTGGGTTGTAACACCCTCTCTCCCTTAGGAACATTCGTCCTCGAATGTAAGGGTTTATGGGGTGTCTAACTCATCGTGGATTCCGACGGAAATTTCCGGCTGAGCTTCCCCTATAAAATGGACACTAGCCAAACTTGCAAGCAGTTAAACCCAACCTATGGCCTTACAAGACTATACAAAGCATTATGGATATGTACATTATCTGCATATCACCATTTTGTATTAAAAAAAAGTATTCACAAGCTATTGCTTACCTCATAGAGTCGTTCCACCTTATAATGCGTCCTTCTTTCCCCCGGCATCCTCGTTATCTTCACTCTGGAATAGGTAAGGGTATTTAGACTTCATCTCCTCTTCTGCTTCCCATGTCATTTCTTCTATATTCTTGTTCCTCCATAATACTTTCACGGAAGCTACATCCTTTGTTCTCAGCTTGCGGACTTGTCGATCTAATATAGCCACTGGCACTTCATCATATGATAGATCCTTTGTAACTTGTACATCTTTGATAGGGACGAACCGAGAAGGGTCTCCAATACATTTCCTCAACATAGATACATGGAATACCAGGTGTACAAATTCCAATTCGGATGGCAATTCTAACTCATAAGCAACCTGTCCAATTCGTCGAAGAATTTTGTACGGCCCAATATACCGCGGACTCAACTTACCCTTCTTCCCAAAACGCATAACACCCTTCATCGGCGAGATCTTCAGGAAAACCCAATCACCAACCTCAAATTCCAGATCACGACGTCGGACATCGAAATAAGACTTTTGCCTGCTTTATGCCGTCCTCAGTCGCTCTTGTATCACTTTCACCTTCTCAATGGCTTGGTGAATCAAATCTTGCCCATATAATTCTGTCTCACCGACTTCGAACCATCCAACTAGTGATCTACATCTCCTCACGTACAGTGCCTCATACGGGGCCATTTTAATACTGGAATGATAGCTATTATTGTAGGCGAATTCTATAAGTGCCAGATGGTCATCCCAATTCCCCTTGAAATCTAGAACATATGATCGTAGCATATCTTCAAGCATCTGAATGGTACGTTCAG
The DNA here is from genome assembly GCF_000715075.1 of Nicotiana tabacum. NCBI lineage: Eukaryota > Viridiplantae > Streptophyta > Magnoliopsida > Solanales > Solanaceae > Nicotiana > Nicotiana tabacum. The sequence goes on from NC_134083.1 coordinate 86,471,781, forward strand.
CCTGTCCGTCAGTCTGCGGATGGAATGCAGTGCTGAGATTTACTTGTGTGCCTAAACCCTTCTGAAAAGACCTCCAAAAGTTAGCCGTAAATTGAGCTCCTCGGTCTGATATAATAGATACTGGCACACCATGAAGCCTAACAATCTCCTTGATATACAACTTCGCATAATCTTCAGCTGTGCAAGTTGTCTTAACTGGCAGAAAATGGGCAGATTTTGTAAGTCAATGAACTATCACCCAAATGGAGTCAAACTTATGATAAGAGCGAGGTAATCCAATAATGAAGTCCATATTAATCACCTCCCATTTCCAGGTCGGAATCTCTATATTCTGAATCAATCCACTGGGTTTCTGATGCTCGATCTTTACTTGTTGACAATTAGGACACTGGGCTATAAATTCTGCAATAGACTTCTTCATGTTATCCCACCAATACTACTCCTTAACGTCATGATACATCTTTGTCGAGCCAGGATGGATAGAATATCGGGACTGGTGAATTTCAATCATAATCTTCTCTCGCAACCCTGCCACACTAGGTACACATAATCGGCCCTGGTATCTCAGTGTCCCATCTCCTCCGATCTTGAAAGCTGTAATCTTACACTGCTGAATTCCCTCTCTCAGTCTTACTAAGGTAGGATCTTCATATTGCCGTGCTTTTACCTCGGCTACCAAAGATGATTCTGTTGTATTCTGTACAGTAACACCTCCGTCATCAGATTCCAACAATCTGATTCTCATATTGGCCAGCTGGTGAAGCTCTTTGGTCAACCCTTGTCTACCTGCCTCAATATGTATTAAGCTTCCCATTGACTTACGGCTGAGAGCGTCCGCCACAACATTAGCTTTACCGGGATGGTACAATATCTCGACATCATAGTCTTTCAGTAATTCAAGCCACCTACGCTGCCTCAAATTCAACTCCTTCTGCTTGAAGATGTATTGTAAACTCTTGTGATCTGTGTAGATGTCAACATGGACGCCGTATAAGTAGTGCCGCCATATCTTCAAAGCATATATTACTGCAGCCAATTCCAAATCATGAGTCGGGTAATTCTTTTCATGCTTCTTCAATTGTCTTGATGCATAAGCAATCACCTTCCCACGTTGTATCAATACGCACCCCAAACCTATACCTGAGGCATCACAATATACCACATAACCCTTTGTTCTTTCTGGGAGAGTGAGCACTGGCGCGGATGTCAATCGATTCTTTAGATCCTAAAAACTATGTTCACAAGCATCAGACCACTGGAACTTGGTAGCTTTCTGTGTTAACTTAGTCGATGGTGCTGATATAGAGGAAAACCCTTCTACAAACTGCCTATAATATCCTGCTAGCCCCAGGAAGCTGCGGACTTCTGACGGTGTTGTAGGTCTCGACCAATTCTTCACTGCATCGATCTTCTGAGTGTCGACATTAATACCCTCATCAGATATCACATGGCCAATGAATGCTACTGAGTTTAGCCAGAATTCACATTTAGAGAGCTTAGCATATAACTTATGATCCTGAAGGGTCTGTAATACTATCCGCAAGTGGCCCGCATGTTCCGCCTCCGAACGAGAATACACCAGAATGTCATCAATGAATACGATCACGAACACATCAAGATAGGGCCTGAATACACTATTCATGAGATCCATAAAAGTTGTTGGGGCATTTGTTAGCCCGAACGACATCACCAAGAACTCAAAATGCCCATATCTTGTCCGGAAGGCCGTCTTTGGAATATCCTTCTCCTTAACCCTCACCTGATGATACCCTGAACGCAAGTCAATCTTGGAGAAATACTTGGCACCCTAGAGTTGGTCAAACAGGTCATCAATTCTTGGAAGTGGATACTTGTTCTTTATTGTAAACTTATTCAACTGTCGATAATCGATACACATCCTTAACGACCCATCTTTCTTCCGCACGAACAAGACTGGCGCACCCCAAGGTGAAGTGCTAGGCCTAATGAAACCCTTATCCAGCAAGTCCTTCAACTGCGCCTTCAACTCTCGCAACTCTGCCGGGGCCATCCTGTATGGAAGGATAGAGATCGGTTGAGTGTCAGGCAACGCATCAATGCTAAACTCAATCTCCCTTTCAGGAGGAAGGCCTGGGAGTTCATCTGGGAAAACATCTGGAAATTCATTGACCACGGGGATTAATTGTAGAGTAGGCGGCTTCGCCTCCGCATCCCTAACGTGAACAAGATGATAAATGTAACCTTTTGAGATCATCTTCCTTACCTTAAGATAGGAAATAAACCTACCTTTCGGCGTAGCAATGTTCCCCTTCCATTCAATGGCGGGTTCACCAGGAAACTGAAACCTAACTATCTTCGTACGACAGTCAACATTTGCATAGCACGAGGCCAACTAGTCCATTACCATTATCACATCGAAATCAACCATTTCTAACTCAAATAAATTTTCCGAGGTTTGACGACTACAAATCATCACAGTGCGACCTCTATATACCCTTCTAGCAATCACAGAATCTCCTATCGGAGCGCAAATGGTTTACTTATCAATTCAGGTTCAATGCCAAACTTATTAGCCACAAAGGGTGTAACATATGATAAGGTAGATCCTGGATCAATTAGCGCATATACATCATAAGAAAAAACAGACAATATACCTGTAACAACATCCGGAGACGACTCGAGATCTTGTCGACCTACTAGAGCATAGGTTCGATTTTGAGCACCACTCGAACTCGGCACTGAACCTCTACCTCTACCACGACCTGTCGACTATTGAAAACCTTGTGTTGGAGGTCGAACTGATGAGGAAGAACCAGACACAGATCCAGTCGGTTGAGCCATACCACCACCTCCTCTGTTAGGACAACCCCGCATCATATGGCCACGTTGTCCGCAAGAATAGCATGCATCGGAACCTCGACGGAACAGTCCAAAGTGGGCCTTGCCGCACTGATCACAACGAGGTGTTGGGGGTCTCGTCTGACTAGTATCTCTATGAAATTGTGAGCCTGATGCCCTCAAACTCTGACCTGAACTAGAATAGGTAAATCGATCATACTGAGGCCTCTGAAACTTTGGAGGAGCACTAGCTATAGGTGGCGCCGAACTCCTCGAAGATTGGGCCTGATACTGCCTTTGAACTCATCAGAATACCCTGCAAATCTCGCCCTCTTATGCTGGCCCCTATCCTGCTCCCTATCTGCCCTTTGCTGGCGCTTACGATCCTCTAGGGTTTGGGCATAAGCCTGAATACGGGAAATATCCATGCCCTCTACCAAGGAGGCTGTTGTGCACTCATTATCAGATGTGGTCCCAACCCGTTCACGAACAGGTGCACCCTATCACTCATCTCGGCCACCATATGGGGAGCATACCTTGCTAAAGAATCAAACTGTATACTATACTCTCGTACACTCATATTACCCTGTCGAAGGTTCAAGAACTTATCAGCTCTAGCTCGTCGTATCTCAACTGGCAAGTAGTGACGAAGAAAGGCCTCAGAAAATTCCTTCCACACGGCTGGAGGAGCGTTCAGACCCCTAGATCTCTCCCAACTATCATACCAGAAAACCGCTAAATCCCGTAACCGATAAGAAGCCAACTCTACTGCCTCCGTATCACTAGCATGCATAACCCGCAATGTACGATGAACCTGATCAATAAATGTTTGCGAGTCCTCTTTGGGGTCTGATCCGGTAAACACTTGAGGGTCTAGATTAATAAAATCACGAACTCTCGCACTAACCGGTTTATCAGCAGCACCGGTATTTTGCCTCTGAGCCTGAGTAGCTACCAAGTTAGTCAACAACTGCACTGCACTGCGCATATCGTGGTATGTAGTGCTAGACGGAGGAACTGGATGTACTGGGTGCCTCCTAATATCCTCTGGAGGAGACGGAGAGGTATGAGACGGCATCTCACTCTGAGCCTCACTTTGGCCTGCTCTGGCTGGAGGCACCTGAATGTTACCCTCTCCCACAGTTGTATCAAGCTGTTTACTAATCGCTTGCTTCCTAGTCAAAGGCATCGCTGAAAGAAAACAAGGTGAATATTAGATATGAACACTTACGACTCAACTCTATGCACGATCTAGATTTAGGAAGAAGTTAACAACCCTAGATGTCATGTAGCCTCCTGATTATAAATGTGGCGTGCTACACATCCATAATCAAAACACTACTAGACACGGCTCATAGACAACCCCTAGGACAGACTTGCTCTGATACCAAGTTTGTCACGACCCAACTGGAGGGTCATGACTAGCACCCGGGCCATACTTGCCGAGCACCAACGTACATTTTATCTAACCTTCCTTATTATCTTTAAGGGCCGACAAGATCAATATAAATAGTAGACATGGATCATGAACATCCAACAATGAAAGATAATGTCATGAACATACATAACATGGGACGACAAGACTGTCAAGAAACTATATATAAGGTACGAGCTATCATGATGCCATGAAAGACTATACAATAAAAATCAGCCGAAAAGGCATTCTAAACCATACATAAGTCGACACCTGTCTATGAGCCTCTAAAGGAACATAAGTGCTACAACATTTCCGGAACAGGGCCCCGACATACCCATAATGTCTATAACAAAAATGCATACCAAGACCACGGCAAGTCCGGAGAAGGGATCTCGCCAATATCCGTTGAACTGGACAGCCTACTGTGGTGGGGGAGCTACGTCTACCTGTCTATCAGGACCTGCAGCACGACATGCAGCATCCATAAATAAAAAGGACGTCAGTACGAATAAAGTACTGAGTATGTAAGGCAGGAAAGCATAAGTAAGAACAGTAATGTAAACAGGGATAGGGAATATACAACCTGTGACATCTGGGTACCCCTGAGGGCTACTGACATGAAATACATGATACATACATATATATACATAAACTTTTAAAACATACATCTTTGTGGACATCGCCATCATCATATCGTACCCGGCCGTAATAGGCTCGGTAAAACGTACCCGGCCATCATAGGGCTCGGTAGAATCGTACCCGGCCACGTGGAGCTCGGTAAAACCCAACTGATCAGTGGTTGCACAATAGGTGTCATACCCGGCCAACTATAGCGCGGCTCGGTAGAGTAAAATAGATACGTATATATGATGCATGCTGGACTCATTGGAATCACATTTTGAACCTTTCAGAGTGACATAAGGTGGGTATCCTTCGTACACGTTATTAGGATTAAATCTTCATCAAGAATCTTATAAGAATCAGGAACTACCAACAACATTAATAATATAAGAATAAGAGAAGTAACATCAATATCAATCGTTTCATAAGAAGGGCAGCAATGTAAGTACTGCTAGCTTCTAAGAGTAGAGTATCTTTGGGAGTTTGTTCATTGCATTATGTACAATCGGAGTCGTGCAAAAGAATGAAGGGGATAGCCTCACATACCTTGTATATACTGCCCAACCTCAAGCTATGCAAATGTCACGACTCCTTAGTCTACAATAAGAGAAATGACACTATCATTATCGTTTAAGCGTCGTAACTATTATGTATCGACCGCAACCTATTTTACGATGAAACGGACAGCACCTCCCCTATTTATATGATTTCACACAAGTCAATACAATCACCAAACAGCCCAAACAACATCATTAATAATCATATTGAGCCTCCCAAAACAGTCCACCAACCAACAACATTACTACCAAGCCTTTCGATATATATATTTCACAAGTTCTAGCTTCAACGACTTAGCCGCAACTTGGATAATCTTAAATATATATAGAGAGTAAGAGGTTCCTTACCTTTAAACAGAAATAACAACTCCAATTTGACCTTAATTTTCCACGAAATATCTCTCCAATTCTGCCACAAGAACAAGGAAGCGAAACTAGCAATCAATTCGGGTTTTTCGGCACTAGAATTACTTTAGAAGACTTGAAATCACCTAGGGTTGATATTAAAAACTTGAAGGAGTATTTACAGAACATAAAAAACTTAAAACAACCTCCCACACGAGCTGGAACAACACAAAAATCAGCAACAACAAGAAGAACAAGAAACTTACTAGCGCCACGGGATTCCCGACACTTGATTTGTGTTGGTTGCCCTTTGTTTGGGTCTTGGATCATGAGAGAACCTTGAGAGAGTGTTTTTAGGGTTCTAAGGTCTGAATATACTGAAAAATAATGACTTAAAACGGGGTTGAGGTATCTTATATATATCCATATGTCTTAAACCGCCTATGTGGGCCCCATAGAGAGCTGCTTGGCGCACTCTCACGAAAATGCGAATATCTCTCTATTCCGAGATCGTATCGACGAACGGTTTAATGCGTTGGAAACTAGACTCATAGATCTTCAATTTGATAGGTTGATCACCCCATAATTCTAAGTATATTTGGAGAAAAATGTAGTAACATTTGACCTAAAGTTTAAGTAAAATTATAAACCTAAGTTACGACAACTTTTATCGACTTTTGTTTCATAACTCGCTTGACTTCAAGACTTATGATGCGGATATTATATGATTCAAATACATTAAAACAAGACCTCTTGGGACAATTAATCACCTCTAGTATTATCCGAAAATACGGGTTACAACATCCTTGATTCGTTTAACTTCTAATACTTGTTAACCACTCTTATACACCCTTGTATTGTTTAAGACCAATAGGATTAACTTCTTATCATCTCAAAGATAATCTCTTCTTGGATTTACGTCGACTAACTTACGGCGTGATCTATGGTATGCGAATTTGGGTTGTAACAGTTAGCCTCCAATTGATATTCGAAATGTTACAGGCTCAACAGGCCGCTATAGCACAACTACAAAATCAACACCAAACACCGAGTAGGATCGAACCAAAAGTCATTCAAAGGACCGAGCCTGTGCCGGAAAAGGTCGAATGCCAACGAATCGGGGACTGACCCCGCCATTATGAAAATGTTTGAGGAGCTCACTAAACGGATTGAATCGGGAGAAAAGAAAATCAAGGCAAATGACAAGAAAGTAGATACATACAACTCCCGGGTTGATCAAATACAGGGGGCACCGCCGATTCTAAAGGGTATGGATTCAAAGAAATTTGTACAGAAGCCTTTTCCTCCAAGTGCGGCACCGAAACCCATTCCGAAAAAATTCTGAATGCCAGAAATTCCTAAGTATAATGGGACCACCGACCCTAATGAGTATGTCACTTCTTATACATGCGCAATAAAAGGAAATGGCTTGGAAGACGATGAGATTGAATCTGTTTTACTGAACAAATTTGGAGAAAACTTGTCGAAAGGAGCAATGATATGGTACCATAATTTGCCGCCTAATTCCATCGATTCCTTCTCCGTGCTTGCAGACTCCTTCGTAAAGGCACATGCAGGAGCAATAAAGGTTGCGACTAGAAAATCGGACCTCTTCAAGGTGAAACAAAAAGACAACTAAATGTTGAGGGAATTCGTATCTCGATTTCAGATAGAACGTATAGAACTACCAGCGGTCACAGACGATTGGGCTGTTCAGGCCTTTACTCAAGGTTTGAACGAACCAAGTTCGGTGGTATCACGACAACTAAAGCACAATTTAATTGAATATCTAGCAGTAACCTGGGCCGATGTACATAATCGGTACCAGTCAAAGATCAGGGTCGAGGATGATCAATTGGGGACCCCTTCTGTTTCCGTTTATCCAAACAGGCCCGTCGGCAGAACTCAAAGGGATATCGACACAGAACCCCGGTCGAACAGAGATCGGTATCAACCATAAATGCAGATCGTAGAAACAGCGGCCCAGGACAAAATCCCATCTGAAATGATCGAAGGAACGATCGAGGACAGAGCTCTCGAGGGCTCATGAGCAAAAATGGCTTCGATAAACATGCCGATCCCACAGAAGCACCACGATTATCAGAATACAACTTCAGCATCGACGCATCAAGTATTGTGTCAGCCATTGGGAGAATCAAAGATACTAGATGGCCCAGACCCCTACAAACCGATCCATCACAAAGAAACCCCAATCAAATATACAAATACTACGGTACACATGGTCATAGAACCGAAGACTACAAACAACTAAGGGAGGAGGTGGCCCGTCTATTCAACGAGGTTCACCTTCGAGAATTCTTGAGCGACCGAGCTAAGAACCATTTCATAGACAAGGATGAAAATAGGAAAAACGAGTAGGAAGAACCACAACACGTGATTCACATGACCGTTGGCGGGATCGATATTCCACAAGGGCATGTGTTCAAACACACTAAAGTATCAATCACCAGGGAAAAACGAACTCAAGACTATGTGCCAGAAGGCACTTTATCATTCAATGATGAGGAAGTAGAAGGGATCTCACAGCCCCACAATGATGCTTTGGTAATCTCTATCCTTATGAATAAAATTCAGATTAAACGTGTTTTAATTGATCCAGGAAGCTCGGCCAATATTATTCGATCGAGGGTCATGGAGTAGCTCGGCCTACAAGATCAAATCATACCCACAGCTCGGATTCTCAATGGCTTCAACATGGCGGGTGAAACAACTAAAGGTAAAATCACCCTACTAGTAAATGTAGTCGTAACTATTCAAGAAAAGAAGTTCCATGTGATCGAGGGCGATATGAGATACAACGCACTGCTCGGAAGACCCTGGATTCATAACATGAGGGCAGTCCCCTAAACCCTTCACCAAATGCAGAAGTTCCCAACACCGTATGGAGTAAAAACGGTGTATGGTGAATAACATGCTGCAAAAGAGATATTCGAGATCGAGGAAGTAATACCGGTATCGGTGCTTTCATCAACAAAGGGATCGAAGTCCAAAGGAAAACAGAAAGCTAAATAGCAACCACAACCACCAGCCTTGACTCAGTTAGAGAAGCAGGGAACAAACGAGGACAATGACTATGGGATCCCTCGATCCTTCATAATCCCCGAGGATTTCGACGCCACCAAATCGACTGTCGAGGAACTGGAGTAAGTCATACTGATCGAGCATCTACCCAATAGAAAGGTATACCTGGGTACGGGGTTAACCCCCAAGCTCATGAAAAAACTCATTAGATTTCTTATCGATAATATGGATTGTTTTGCTTGGTCCCACCTAGATATGACAGGAATCCAGCCGGAGACCACTACACATTGACTGAGCTTGGACACGAAGTTCCGCCCGGTAAAACAAAAGAGAAGGCCTCAGTCTGAGGTAAAACATTCATTCATCAAGGACGAGGTAACCAAACTTCTCAAAATAGAATCCATTCAGGAGGTAAAATATCCCGAATGGTTAGCAAACGTAGTCGTAGTCCCTAAAAGGGAAAGAAACTTAGAATGTGTGTAGACTATAAAGATTTAAACAAAGCATGTCCTAAAGACTCTGTTCCTCTGCCGAATATCGATCACATGATCGATGCCACGGCCGGCCATGAGATCCTTAGTTTTCTCGATGCCTACTCCGGGTACAATCAAATAAAAATGAACTCGGAGGATCAGGAAAAGACTTCGTTCATCACTAATTACGGTACCTATTGTTATAATGTAATGTCATTTGGACTAAAAAATGCTGGTGTCACTTATCAACGCTTAGTAAATCGAATGTTCAAAGAACAAATAGGTAAATCAATGGAGGTTTATATTGACGATATGCTTGTTAAGTCCCTGCGAGCAGAGGACCATTTGACACATTTGCAGGAAACCTTCGATATACTAAGAAAATACAACATGAAGCTCAACCCGGAGAAATGTGCATTCGGGGTCTCCTTGGACAAGTTCCTCGGCTTTATGGTATCAAATCGGGGAATCGAAATCAACCCCGATAAGATCAAGGAAATCGAAGACATCACAGTCGTGGATAATGTTATGTCTGTACAAAGATTAACAGGGCGCATAGCCGCCCTAGGCCGATTCATCTCGAGGTCTTTAGATAGAAGTCAGAGGTTCCTCTCACTGCTAAAAAAGAAGAACAATTTTGCATAGACTCCAGAATGCCAACAAGCATTGGAAGAATTAAAGCGGTACCTCTCTAACCCGCCACTGCTTCATACCCCGAAAGCGGACGAGCGACTCGACTTGTACTTAGCAGTCTCAAAAATCACGGTAAGTGGGGTCCTAGTTCGAGAAGAGCATTTTACGCAATTTCATGTTTACTATGTTAGTCGAACTTTAGGTGAGGCCGAGACTCGGTACCCATACTTAGAAAAATTAGCGCTTGCCCTAATAAGCGCCTCTAGAAAATTAAAACCATATTTTCAGTGTCACTCGATCTGCGTGGTGACTATTTATCCTCTTTGCAATATTTTGCATAAGCCTGAACTTTCAGGCCGATTGGACAAATGGGCTGTCGAGATTAGTGGGTACGATATCGAGTATCGACCCCGAACAGCTATCAAGTCTCAAATCTTAGCGGATTTCGTGGCCGATTTTACGCCAGCCCTCGTACCCGAGGTCGAAAAGGAACTATTAATAAAGTCGGGTACATTATCGGGGGTGTGGACCCTCTTCACAGACGGTGCTTCGAACGTGAAGGAGTACGGGTTAGGCATCGTTTTGAAGCCACCCACGGGTAATACAATTAGACAAACTATCAAAACTGCCAAGTTAACTAACAATGAGGCCGAGTATGAGGCCATGATTGCAGGTCTCGAGCTAGCTAAAGGTTTGGGAGCAGAAGTCATCGAGGCCAAATGTGACTCCTTGCTTGTGGTAAACCAAGTCAACAGAACCTTCGAGGTTCGAGAAGATCAAATGTAGAGATACTTGGACAAACTACAAGTGACTCTACATAGGTTTAAAGAATGGACCCTACAGTATGTGCCTTGAGAACAAAACAGCGAGGCAGATGCCCTCGCAAATTTGGGGTCATCAGTTGAAGACGACGAGATTAGCTCGGGGACTGTCGTACAACTTTCAAGGTCAGTAATCGAAGAAGGACACTCCGAAATCAACTCCACAAGTCTGACCTGGGATTGGATGAACAAATATATCGAATACCTAAAGAACGGGAAGCTTCCATCGGATCCTTGGGAATCGAGAACTCTACGTATGAAGGACGCACGATTCACATTAGGCAAAGACGAAACACTGTATAGAAGGATGTTCGATGGACCATTGGCAATATGTTTGGGACTAGGAGATACCGACTACGTCCTACGAGAAATCCATGAGGGCACCTGTGGAAATCATTCTGGTGCCGAATCATTGGTTCACAAAGTCATCAGAGCAGGATACTATTTGGACGATATGGAAAATGATACAAAAGAGTTTGTTCGAAAGTGCGACAAATGTCAAAGGTATGAGCCGATGATTCACCAACCCGGAGAGCAACTCCACTCAGACTTATACCCATGGCCATTCATGAAATGGGGAATGGATATCGTCACCCCTCTACCATCGGCCCCAGGTAAAGCTAAATTTATTTTGTTTATGACTGACTATTTCTATAAGTAGGTTGAAGCACAGGCTCTCAAGAAAATTAGAGAGAAAGAAGTCAAAGATTTCATATGGGACCACATTATATGCTAATTCAGGATGCCTGCCGAGATCGTATGCGCCAATGGAAAGCAATTCGTCGGCAGCAAAGTGACAAAGTTTCTCGAAGATCACAAAATAAAAAGGATCTTGTCGATGCCATATCATCCTAGTGGGAACGGACATGCCGAATCGACAAACAAGACCATCATTCAAAATCTAAAAAAAAGATTGAATGACGCTAAGGGAAAATGGAGAGAGATATTGCCCAAAGTCCTTTGGGCGTATCGAACAACGTTAAAATCCAGTACGGGGGCAACACCATTCTCTTTAGTATATGGCGTCGAAGCTCTGATCCCAGTTGAAGTCGAGGAACCTAGCGTCAGGTTTCGATATGCAACAGAAGAGTCAAATCATGAGGCTATGAATACAAGTCTCGAATTTCTAGATAAAAAACGGGAAGCCGCCTTTGTTCGGATGGCCGCACAGAAACAACGGATCGAAAGGTACTACAATCGAAGAGCCAATCTTTGACACTTTAAAATCGGGGACTTGGTTCTGAGGAAGGTCACCATCAATACTCGAGACCCAAATGAAGGAAAACTTGGCCCGAACTGGGAGGGACCATATCAGGTCCTCGATATCATCGGAAAGGGATCCTACAAACTTGGCACGATGAACGACGAACAGTTACCAAATAATTAGAATATATCACTCCTCAAACGATATTATTGCTAAGGTATGACCTTCTCCATTTTCGTTTATATTTCATACTAACCATTTGCAGGTGTTTAATCGAAGACATCGAAGGATTCTTAAAACACAAAGTCCTTAGGTCTGAAAGCATGTGTTGCACTCTTTTTCCCTTAGACCGGTTTTTGTCCCAAATGGGTTTTTCCAGCAAGGTTTTTAACGAGGCAACTGTTGTTCATTGTTCATGCTAACTTAGAGCAATTCAACAGTATCTGAGGCTCCTTTACAATCAACCTCGAATACTGGGGGGGCATCACCCTCGGATAGGAAACTACTTCGTGCCGACAGGGTCTCGATAGGAAAATTTTGTAAGGGTCAAATGGTTGAACAAACCATGCCCATGTAGATTACTCGAGCCCTAATGGAAAACATGAACGCATGTTAATCTATTGAAAAAAGTATTTTTCCTTGCCGGATATTTCATGCCTTAGAGAAATTTTTACTTTACAATGTCGTGCTTGTGATCTATTGTGGAAACTAGCTTAAGGGCCAGTCACAACTAAAGTTCGAACAATTGACCCCGCACTCAGGGACCACCATCAGAAAAATCGACATGATCGAATTACTAAAACCTCGAGATCGTAAGACCTTAAAAAGGCAACCCTCAATTTTATAGGCCACGGCCACCCCACTCAGGGACTGATACTTCGAACAAGTTCAAAGTATAACAGGGGAACAAGCCCAAAATACAAATCTCAAGCTAAAGGCTACGGCCAAATTAACACGGTTCGGAGACGTCCGATTTCTGTTATAAAATAGGCCTTCGAATCTTTTCATAAACCGGTTAAAAAGGCTACCCTCGGCTGAATTACTAAGGGTATCGATAATATCGACCCTCGAAAACCCTAATGGGTATAAAGTCGTTCGAACTTTTGAACAAATTCTTCATTTCATGCTAAGGCACAACAGATTTTATATGATTAAACAATAAACTTTTCAAGCCGAAAAGGGGGAGAAAGCCATTCTTATTACTATGGCCGTATCGGCCTAATTCCAGAGCCTAAAGGGCTATTTTATTTTTGAGTTCGAGAAATCATCCTCGCTCAATTAAAACCTAAGGGTCACCCTACTCCGAGTTCGAGCAAGCACTCACTCGATTATAAAAACTACACTAGTCCGGCTTCGATCAAATTGCCTAAGCCTCGAACTTATGAACAAAATTTTCATAAGGCATAAATGAAACAAAATTCTCACAAGGCAGAAAATGAAATAAAGACAAGTCGAAAAGAGATCTTTATATATATGAGAATATTTGCAAGGTCCGATCAGGATCCTACACAAAAAATCAAAAGTAAAAAACCCTAAGGTTCCTAATTTTCTCCGGGGGTAGCTTCTTCTCCATCGAGGTCCCCCCCGTTCTTGCTCTCGGCGTCATCATCATCATCATCGGAGGTCAGCGCTCCAGCATCGGCTTCATTCTCTCTAGCCTTTATTATCTCATCGGTAAGATCGAAACCTCGAGCGTGGATCTCCTCGAGGGTTTCCCTCCGAGATTGGCATTTGGCGAGTTCAGTAATCCAATATGCTCGAGTTTGAGAGGTCTCGGCTGCCTCTCTCGCTTGGACTTGAGCGGCTTCAGCATCGGCCTGGTAGACGGCCACGATCGTATCTGCCTCGGCTTTAGCCTTTTCAGCTTCAGATTTGGCCTTTGCAAGTTCGGAAGCCAACCGAGCTTCGATCTCCCTTATTTTGTTTCCTGAGCCGAGCTCTTCTCATTCATGCCTCGAAGCTGACTTTCGGCCGATGAAAATTGGGATAAAGCAGTCTCTTTTTCTACAGCAAAGCGGTCCATACCTTTTTTCCACCCCAAGGTCTCCGCCTTCATCATATTGACCTCCTCGCAGAGCTTCTCGATCCTCTCGACCTTCTGCTGCAGCTGTGAGATTGAAATGTTAGCCACCGTTCCCGAATCGAGCCCATGAGCTTTTAAGATTTTCATTACCTGCTCGATCAGGTCGGTCTGATCTTGGTGAGCCTTGGCCAACTCGGCTCGGAGGTCCTTGGTCTCCTCTTATTTTTGCCCACAAAGAAGTCTAAGGGCATTTCTCTCCTCCGTGAGCCCTCGGAGGTTGGTATCATACCAACTCATCTCAACTCGAGACCAAGAAAATGCTTCCCGATGAAGCACCGAGGCCTACGTAGAAAGAAGAAAAAAAGTTAGACATGAAGATAAACATGAACACAAGGGTAATACCAACAAGGGGATTTAAGCTTACCCAATTCAGAGCTTGATGCGCTTCGTTGAAAAGGCTTGATGCCTCACCCGAGTCCTTCCTCGAGACCTCCAAGTCGCTCAGGATGATAGCATCTTCAACCTCGGTAAAGTAATCATGGAAGGGATCCATGGGCTCCTTCGATGGAGAGGGTCTTCAAGGCCCGAGCCTCTTGAATCATCTCCTCGAAAAACGAGGGGAGCATCAAGGAGCCTCTAATTTCTACTACCCCAAGTGGATCACTTGGGGCGTTCTTTCCATCTCGAGGAGACTCGAGACCAGCCCCTACAGTCGTACCCATCGTTGGCTCATTATGGTGCGAGGCATATTCAATCCTCGATGACTCGGGGACTTCGCCAAAGTCTCTTCCCGAGACCTCCTTATCTCGACACGGAGTTTCTACAGTCTTCACCGATTCAGTGGCTTTGGGGGCCTCAGTTCTCATTCCCACTCGGGCCACCAGCCCGAAGTCGTCTTCTTCCTCTTCTTCATCTTTATCCCTTAGACGCCGAACAGAGTCTTCGGTCAGGAGGATGATGTTCTTCCTCGGCTTACGAGACGCCTTCTTTTTAGGTTCTGGATCCTCAGAGGTTGAGATCTTTTTCCTCTTTTTATCGTTCGCCGATTTCGGTGTCGGGATCGAAGTCTTCTCCTCACAAGATAATGGCTTTATGACATCATCTTTGCCAAGGCCTATATGAAAAGAAATTAAGTAAGAAACGCTTTAACAAAATCATCAAAGACGTGGAAAAGGGGCTTACCATGAGTTTTGGCCTCCCATCAGCCCTTTGATAAATCGCGCAATGAGTGCTCCGCATACGTAGAGGTCGAGGCCATGTCCCGAACCCAGCTCTTGAGGTTAGGAATTGCACCGGGCATCCAAGCGACCGCTACATCACGGAAAAGGATATCAATGAGAAGAAGCAAATGAGCAAAATAGTAAATAGGAGCTAACAGTGGGATTGTACTTACGCTTCATATTCCATTTCTCGAGAAATGGCATCTTCTCGGATGGGATTAGGTCGGAAGTCCTTACTCGAACGAACCGACTCATCCAGCCTCGGTCCTTGTCCTCGTCTATGCTCTAGAACAACACTTTGGTAGCCCAGCGTTGGAGTTTTATTAACCCGCCTCGATAGAGGCGGGGGCTGTACAACCTGATGAGATGATCGAGGGTGAAAGGCATCCCCTCGACTTTGCTCACGAAGAATCGGAGCAGAATAACAATTCGCCAAAAGGAAGGATGGACTTGGCCTAGGGTTATTTGGTATTGACGGCAAAAATCAACGACGATGGGGTCGAGGGAGCCCAGCATGAAAGAGTAAGTGTAAACACTTAGAAACCCTTCCACATAGGTGGTGATGTCCTCTTCGGGGGTTGGGCCACCTCTTTGCCCTCCCAGTTGCAGTCTTTCTTTACCTGCTTAAGGTATCACTCGGTTATCGAGCATATATACCTCGACACTGGCTCGCATTGACCAGGAATCGATGAGACTTTATCAGTTTTAAAGTCAGAAGTGAGAACGTACCCCCCGGGAACACACTCATCGGGGCGCAGCTCCACCGGTGTTTTGTCGTCGGCCAATCGCAATGAAGAAGCGTTTTCCTTTTGAGGAACAGTTTTTGACGTTTTCGCCATTTGGATTTGAATTTAAAAATTGATGGAGATGATAAGATTTGGTGTTCTAAGAAGAGGTTAGCAGTAAAAATCGTAGATTTGTAGATGAAGACCTTAGAAGGTGTAAAAAGCTTTGGAGATTGGAAATTTGAAAGTAAAAGTTTGAAATGGTGAGCAGAGGAGCTATTTATAGATTTCACAACGACGGTTCAAAATTGGCGGTGGCCGACCATCGACTGACGCGCATTTAATGCCTTGGTAACTGTACAGACGGGACGTTTCGGTCACTTCCGTCGCTTACGTCACGAGGATGACGTCATGACATGTCGAGGTAGAAAAATCGAAGGCTCAATTCATTTCTTGTCATTACACTCCAAAAACACGAGGGGACTATCTGTATACGGTTAAAATCGGGCCCATCCGATTTTACTATTTGGCCGAGACTGGGAGATTGCATCAAAGGATGACCTCGTAACGGAAAGTTCAGAACCGAGATATCTGTCGAGATCGAAGCTAGTAGCGATCGAAGCAGACATCGAGCAAGATCGAAGATAGCACAATAACAGAAAGGTGAGATATCTGTGACTGGTCGAGGATCACGGCGTAAATCTCGGTGACTGGTCGAGGATCATAGCGTAAATCTCGGAATGGATCAAATCAGAAATGGTTAATTAGCTAATAATGAGATTTTCTTCTGTAATTAGAGTTATACCATAAGTAGAACTCCTCTACTATATAAAGGGGAGTATTAACCATTTGTAAGACACATTGTTCTCGCATAAAAAAGCCAATATAACTCTCTATCTCTTTAGCTTATACTCTCTTGTCCATCAGCTTGCTTTATTCTTAACTGTTTTGGTATCAATCAATTCGAGGGCATCCTAGCTCGAGGGTCGAATTCCGTTTCAATATTGGTTCGCTTTACTTTATAGTTCATTTCTGTCATTAATCTTCATATTTATCTATTGGTATTAAGTAAAATCACATATCCTTAGAACCTCATTATAAGTTTAATTGTTATCCAATTTTAAGGGTAAACAAAAGGGTCACAGAACCACCCCATTAGTTTCGACAGAAATCTTGTATGTATATACTTTAAAAATGATTAATTTAAATCATTTGACATCCTGATACTACAAGCTTTTAGGAAGTACTAGCTGAACAGGATACGGGTAGTTTCGTCACGCTAAAATCTTGGGTTTATCTCTATATGTATTCAGCCTAACTATTTAGATCAAGTTGGGGAGGAGCAAACGCGTGAAACAACCATCCAAGAGCCTAACGATTTTATTTGGACTGCTGGTAAAACAACCATCAACTGATACGTTAGTATATATCTTTTGGCCACTGTTCCATTGTTTTTCCTGTTTGTAATTGCTTCCAGTTTTCAGTCAAATTTATCTAATGGAGTCCTTATTCTATATTTGGTTATTTGAGTTAGGTAATTATTGCACTCTCCAATCGTTTGGTATATGGATTTGGGATTGATGAAATGATAAAACTCTAGTATATTGTTTTCTTTAATTTTTCATCAATCTATGGATAATAATGGATATTCGAGGGGATTATTACCCTCTTTCATGGAAAATATTATCCTTTTTGTGGACAAAAGGAATATCTTTTATCAAATAGAATAAAGGTGGATTCCACTATGTATTTTTTAGGCCAAATACATAGACAGTCCATTAAATTTGGCCCAATTTTTTATTTTTGCACTCTAACTCAATCTTGTTTCATTTTGGTCCTCTAACTCTATTTTTTATGTTTCACTTTAATACAAAAGCTGACTAGATTCAGAGTGTGAATTGCTTCACCCTTTAGGCGCATGAGGGAGATTTTTTTGGGCAAATTTCCTTCTTCAACCCATTGAACTTGGCTCCATTTTTCATTTTGGCACTCTATCTCAACCTTGTTCCATTTTGGCCCTCCAACTCTATTTCTTATATTTTATTTTAACACAAAAGCCAATTAGTCACATAGTATGAATTGGCTCACATGGTAGGCGCGTGAGGCAGATTGTTAATGGCAAAATTCCTTTTCCAACAGTAATAAAATAAATGTTGGCTCCATTTTTAATCTCCCAACTTCCTTCCCCCATATTTCATCTTCATTATTTCCTTCCTCACCAAAAAAACGACCGAAGTTGGTCGGTTTCGTAAAAAAAATTAAAAATAAAATATTTTGAAATAAATTTTATATTTTGTGAAACGTGTGTGCATGTATATCCTGAAATACCCACAAATTTCATAAACTTTCGAACCCGTAATGGAACAAGGTTGAGATAGAGTGCCAAAATGAAATATAAGAAATAGAGTTGGAGGGTCAAAATGGAACAAGGTTGAGATAGAATGCCAAAATAGAACAAGGTTGAGATAGAATGCCAAAATAAAAAATGGAGTCAAGTTCAATGGGTTGTCTATGTATTTGGCCAAGCAAGTATGTATACGCGCTTAATTTTTACGTCGGATAAAAGTTTTTGTGTTAAAATAAAACATAAAAAATGGGGTTGGAGGGCCAAAATGGAACAAGATTGAATTAGAGTGCCAAAATAAAAAAAAATTGGACCAAATTTAATGGGATGTCTATGTATTTGGCCTATTTTTTAAAAGAAAGAATTATGTAAGATTTCTACCTTTACAAATTACAACTAACTTTGTATGGTATCCTTATGTAAGATTTCTACCTTTACAAATTACAACTAACTTTGTATGGTATCCTTGTATCTTGTACATACATGATACGTCTAATTCATATAGATTATTTAAATCTACTCTTTCAATAAAGATATTTTTGTCGCAAAAATTCGATCTCAATTTTAATGGGGCCCAGCCTTATATATCCCAATTATGTATAATTCCCCCATCTGAAATTCTTCTACATAATCAAGTAGTACAAAATCTCATATTATCCTATTCGTAAACTTAATGACTCCCTAGTAAGTTTTAATTGTTCATGATCTTTGAATGAAATTCATAAAGTAACATCACCAAGGGTTACAACGAGATGAATAAAATGTTTTCATCCTTAATCAGAAGTCGTAGATTCGAGTCTTAAGTATTCAAGAAAAAAAACTGATAGAAAATGTTTCCTCTTTTAATAGGTCTATGCGCACGAATCTGAATTAGTCGAACGCAAAGCCCTATACTTAGAGAATGGCAATAGTGATTTCCAATTCCACTGACGGTAAATTATTGTATTCACCTATTCATCCTTCTCAAAAATTTAGTTCGCTTTGTTTTTAGAGTGAAACTTTTTGCTAAACTAAATATAGATAATTCACTTCGTAAAGGTAAGATTAACTAGACATAAATTAAGTTAACTTTTTAATAAATAAAGTTAAATATTCTAAACGTACACTGAAATACATTTTATAAATTGATATTTTCCCATTTCAAATGACAATGTTAAAAGGTAAAAACTTGTCCGCATAGAGTATTTACACCCGATTTAGTTTAATTAACCACACAAGACAAACTAAGGTCTAGAGGCATATTTTTAATAAAGAAAAAATAAGCGAAGTCATTAGCGTAACATTTACAATCGATAGGGTTGCCGTCACCGTCCGTTCTTCTTCTAACGTTTCGGTTTTTCATTTCTTGATTGCAAACCAGAAGCCGCAATTCCAAAACTACAACTTGGTTTGAATTTTCGGAAGAGAAGCTTATCTTTTGAATTTTGATGGTAGTATTTACACACATTCAAGAAAATCCGTGATTGTTTTTGTAGGCTAATAAAACTTTTGTAGGAAACCCTTGAATGCTTAGTTGGCTGAAACGGCCAATTACATATACATAATCAAAATTGCGCTCTTGACTTCCTTATATTGCTTGTCGAGTTTGTGAATGAAGATGTACCTTAATGATAGAATTTAGTGGCACAGGAGTTTTATGAGATTTAATTTCAAGGGGAAGTTTTTAACTACTGGAACAAGATGATGTAGATAACTGGTAACAGAATGAACGAAAACATAACAAAACCACGTGTTAATTAATTTCCGTTATTTAGTTGCCGTTAGACGTAAATACAAGATAGTTAATTATAGTTAATCACTAATAGTTGTAGTTAAATAAAGTGTTGTGTGTCAAATATTTATTTGTCGGGCATAAATACCCGGTGCGGGTAAATTTTTACCATATTAAAATATTAAAAATCTTGAAAACTGAATTGAAATAAATCTTGTGTTAGAGAAATAAAGTGCATCACAAGGAGTGAAGAACAACATTAATTGTCAACGAAGAGGAATAAGTAGGGTTTGGATTAAAATTGTAATTTTAATCCAAAAATAAATAGTATTTGGAGTTAAATTGAAAAATATTATTTGAATTTTCAAATTATATTTTGACGTGCATTTTATTTTTAAAAAAATATTGCGATTTTGTCAATGGGGGAAAATCCGAAAAAATTGAAAAAGTGGTCTTAAAAAACTCATTTTTTTAAAATCTCAAAAATCTAAGACAATAAGTTGAGATCTTCTCTCTTTTAAGGATGTTCATGTTCCTTGCGCAGTGAGATTAGTGGTTAAGCCTTGCTAATTATATTAAAATATATTTTTAGTACAGAAGATAATGATTTTTAACAAATCGGAGTATTTTCAATGATACTTTTTTATTAAGTTGCAGTCATATGAGCTTGCCCTTCATCACTTAGTGATTAGGGGTGTACAAATGAAACCGATAAACCCACCGATCCGATAATCCGAGTCAAATCGAAAAAAAAAATTCGATCTTATTTGGTTTGGTTTGCTTTTAACTAAAAAAAGTCAAACCGAAAGCAAACTAACCCGACATTATATGTATAAAAATTTTAAATATATTTAATACATAAAAATATTTATTGTAGTGTAGTTTATAAATATTTCTTAAACTTTTTCGTAATTTTATCTTTTAACATATTATTTTAAGCTTGGGCTTATAATTTTTGTATGATCCAATAAGTTTTATAGTCCATAAATGTTAGTAACTCAAATAAATCCTAAACCAAAATCAAATCAATACTAATTCTAATAAAAGACATTCAATTATACTATGAATGAAAATAGTGTTGGATATCTATTTTTTAGATTTTTCATGGTTTAGATAAAATGTATAACTTATTTTTCTTTTAGTGGTTAGTCATGTAAATAATAATACTTATTAGTCATAATTTTAAATTATGTTTGTTTACATTATGGCTTATTAATAATATTTATTTTATGCGCTTTTATTATCTTTATTGTTGAATATTTTAGTACAATACCAGGACATGGCGAGACTTCAGATTTTCGAGGGCATGACTCTTGATAGGGAAGTTGTGGAGGTCGAGTATTAGGGTTGTAGGTTAGGAGGTAGTTGAGTCTCCTTTACTTCGTACCTTTGTGAGGCTAGTCGGGTAAGGTTTTTGTCGATGTGAGCTAGTGGCAATGTTGTTTCTTACTACTCTTTTATTTTTCATAGTGACGGACCTATATACGGTCTATCACATTTACTTTGCATCTACTTTCTCATTTTCATAATGTTATTTTTCTTATGGTTTCTATTGGTGATACTGACATTGTCTCTTTTCGTCTTTTTGAGCCGAGAGTCTTTCGGAAACAGCCTCTCTACTCCATCGGGGTGGGGTAAGGTCTGCATACACACTACCCTCCCCAGACCCCACTAGTGGAGTTTCACTGGGTTGTTGTTGTTGTATTTTAGTACAATGCCATGACTCATCTCATATTTATGTTATTTTATTGAAAAATACCTTATATAATTCTGTCTTACTAGGATTAAAGAAATATTTGAAACACAAAATGTTACGTTTGTGCTATGAAGACTTTATGCAAAAAAAAACTGAAAAAATACGAAAAAACCGAGAAAAATCGAGATTAAAAAATCCGACTTTTATTGGTTTGGTTTGGTATTTAAATTAAATAAGCCGATACAATTGATTTAGTTTGGTAATTAGAAAATAGGAACCAACCTGACGTATGTACACCCCTACTTGTGATATATTATCAAATTAAGTGGTGACTCGAATTTGACTCCCTTCAATTCGAGATCCGAAAAGGATATGGCCATAATATTCTTTTTCTTTCTATTTTCATTTGCCTAAAGATTTAAATAGTACTCCTTCTGATCCATATTAAATGACCATTTAATCTTTTTTATTTTGGTTCAAAATAAGTGTTCATTTATATCATCAAGAAAGAATTAATTTTATTTTTTCAAAATTTACCTTTGTTTATATATTTCAATGTGTCAAGGTAACAATTAATTATAATTAATTTAGTAACATCTTTTTTCTCTAAGAGTTCGCATTTTCTTAATATATGTGCCAAAGATAAAAATAATCATTTATTGTGGACAGTGGAGTTTTAAAATGCACGATAAGCCCGCTCACTCCGTTAAACAATTGACCACCTTTTTAGGGGTGATTTGGTTGAAACAGTAGGATAATAATGTCGGTATGAATGTGAGATTATTTTATTTTATATTTAATTGAATTTTTTTTATTTGGGCATGCAATATGGGATAACAATCAGGAAATAGATAATCATATGACAAACATATCCTTTTCCAAAATTCTTATCATAGTTGAAATTGAAAATAAAAGTTTATCCATATTGATCTAAAATTAAATATATATATTATATTATACCTCATATATTTTATTTTTAATCATTGAATCAACCATATTACAAGAGAAAAATGTAATCATTAAATAATTTTATTATTATTTAACTCTTTCATTATTATTATAATTGTTATTTAACCCTCATAATATAATTTCCGTATTATTGACCCAATAAAACTTGTCTCCAAATCAAATTATCCTTAAAGTACACAGTATAAGATGTTCAATATGTAATAGCAGATTTAGAATGAAGCATCTAAGGCGTTCACACCAAACCTGATTGCCAAATACAATTACCTTGAAATGTGAACCACAAAATATAAGCAAATCCAAGAAGAAAAGAGAAAATTTGTGTCTCAAAATTAAAACAATACATTAGAAAAAGAAAAAGAAGAGGAAAAGACCAAAACTGTCCCCAATTTTCCTCTACATTTTTGGAATTTTGGTCCTCCATATAAGCGACGTGGAAAAAGGAAAACTAATATATGAAGCAAAATCTGAAATTGATTGTGGAAAGTTTTGGAATCTTACAAAAGAATTTCAAAAAACATGTTTATTTAAAATTTTAAAACAGTTTTTGAAATTCTTTTCAACATAAGTGGTCTTTTGATTCGGGGAGTTCAACTTTTATCCATCTTCCTAAAATTACAAAAAATAAAAATAAAAATAAAAATAAAAAATAAAAAAAATGTCACAATTTTTTTCTTTCAAAAAAATCTTTTCCAAAAGTTACACCAACTTTTTCTTGTCTTTTGGGGTAAAAACGCTGTCCTGCAGTGTGGACCAAGAAGACCAGAACATCTCCAGATATGCCACAAGCCAACCACGCGCCTCTGTCCGCCAATCAATCACAGCCATCCACTTGTCAATTCATCTAACGGTCCTCACGGTCTCCTGCTCCACTCAGCATTTTGTATATCAATAGGACTCATTTTCCCCTTCCTATCATAAGTCCTCACCACACACTGAATTTTCTCCTCTCTCATATTTCCCCTGTTTTTTCTTCTTCTTTTCTCCTAATTTTCTGCATACCCTAATTTTGAACCATGCTTCTCAAGGCGGCACCAGCTTTTGCTTTGTTGAACACCCAAGGGGAAAATCTGAGCCCTTTGTTCTCATCTTCGAAGAGCTTTTCCCCAAAAAGTGGAAATCGGTTCGTTGTTTCTGCTTCAAAGGCGACGAACCACAAGCCTTTGACCGGCGTTGTCTTTGAACCCTTTGAAGAGTTGAAGAAGGAGTTGATGCTTGTACCCGCTGTTCCTGATACCTCTCTTTGCCGCCAGAAGTACTGCGATGATTGCGAAGCTGCTGTTAATGAACAGATCAAGTGAGTTCTTATATTCCTAACCTTTAATCTTTTATTTTTTATTTTTCAACTCAATAGGTAAAGCAAGGGTTAAATCTGTTAATATGAGATTATTCATGAGTTATTCTCTGATTGCAGTGTGGAATACAATAATTCATATGTTTATCATGCGATGTTTGCGTATTTCGATCGAGACAACGTTGCTCTCAAGGGTCTTGCAAAGTAATTTTTCCGGAAAACCCTCTTGAAATTTTGATGGTCTTCCTATGTGGATTTTTACATTTTTCTTTTTAATTCTGAGTTATTGCTTTGTTTACTTTAGGTTTTTCAAGGAATCTAGTCTAGAGGAAAGAGAGCACGCTGAGAAATTGATGGAATTCCAGGTGTTCGACGATTTGCTGCTATCATAGTTGTGTTTCCTCTTGCCTTGTTTTTATAGTAGATGACTTCTAAATTTTGTGTTCCTTGTTTCTAGAACAAGCGCGGTGGGAGGGTGAAGCTGCTGTCTATCTGTGCGCCACCTACTGAGTTTGATCACTGTGAGAAGGGAGATGCATTGTATGGTAAGTTTTGCTCCATTTCTCCTAGCTGTAAATTCTAATTCCGGAGTTAATAGACGTATATCTGCCATGTTGCTAAATATGAATGGTTGTCTCTGTCAATATTTACTTGAATAACTGGGACATGGATTACCTGTGGCAATGGCCCACAGATCTTTATCTTTTCTGTTTGTAAGCAGTGCTGTCTTAGAAAAGTAAATGGAGTTAGGTGCATATTTATTTTGATACTGTAGCTCTTTACTAAGTATTAACTACTGCCCTTCCTCGTGAATCTGGAAGCTCTTAGATAGGAGTTATTGTGGGGATTCTCCAAAATGCTGCCGCACCCGTGTCGATTCTCCAAAAATGCACTACTTTTGGAGGATCCGACACGCACCTTGTAATATATTCGGAGAGTTCGAGTAACATAGTATAGGAGTACTTCAATTGTTAGATTTCCTAAAATGACATTGAACTTATTATTTACTTATCAATTCCTTTTTTGTTTAATTTGCTCTGTAGCAATGGAGCTTGCACTTTGTCTGGAGAAGTTGACGAATCAAAGGCTTCTAAACTTGCACGCTGTGAGTTTCTTTCAAATTCTTGTTCAGTTGTATTAACATACTTTTGGATCAATTTTGATGTAGGGATGATCACTCTGTTGGTTTTTGATATATGTATATAATATATATATTAAGTAGGGCAGTATGACATGCTTGCTTTTTGAATGTGACCATTTTTATGTTTTAACGGATGTACTTAAAACTCTAAAAAAACAGGTAGCTTCACGAAGCAACGATGTGCATTTGGCTGATTTTCTTGAAAGCGAGTTCTTGGTTGAACAGGTGATGGTTTTACTACATTGTAGAAATACTACTACAATACGCATTTAAAGATACTGAGGTTAAATCTTAAAACCATTTGTAGCTCACAAATTTTAAGGCACTATTTTTCTAATTAGGTGGACGCAATCAAGAAGATCTCAGAATATGTTGCTCAGCTGAGAAGAGTTGGCCAAGGACATGGTAAAATTGCAATCCTTTTAAAAATTATATTTCTTGTTCATTGTGAAACACCTTCATTTCCTATTTGTACAATGCTCTCCCCAATTGTTCTCTTAACATCTACCTCTTTGGTTGCGATTTAGGTGTCTGGCAATTCGATCAGATGCTGCTGAATGAGGGAGCTGCTGCTTGAAGGAGAAGATAGAATTTCACTTTGCATTTGTATTTTGCCATTGTGGAGGACGTTGTCTTTAGTATATTTTGATATTAGAAAAGGGCTCTGAGATTCTAGGCCTCTTAGTAGTAGAAAGCATGAGTGGTAAGAAAGTCCATGTAAGACTGACCTAATAGATCTAGCCAGCTGTGCTATAGTTTACTAGTTGTCAAGTACTTTTGGAGTTTAATTAGTTCTATCTAGGGTATCATGCTTGCTCTTGTAGCTTGAACATGAAGTGCACCCAGAAAGCACTCTATCAAATCTATGTGAGTCCCCTTTTGTTTCAATTGATATGTTGGTATTTCTGCAATTTATTGCATCAAATTAATCTGAGTAGAGGTTGACATT
Source organism: Nicotiana tabacum (assembly GCF_000715075.1). Taxonomy (NCBI): domain Eukaryota; kingdom Viridiplantae; phylum Streptophyta; class Magnoliopsida; order Solanales; family Solanaceae; genus Nicotiana; species Nicotiana tabacum. The sequence continues at coordinate 86,497,780 of NC_134083.1, forward strand.
GCAAATGAGTATTTTGTTTCTGAATTTCTTGTGATAATGTTTCCTCTATATTGGGGATTTGTAAGTCTTGCTATAAAGTTATTCTAGGTTTATCATAAGTTGATCACAAGACTTTCTCTCCTTTTCGTCTTCTCTGGTTAAAGGAAAAGACGTAATTCAAATGTCAATTTAAAAGATGTGGATTAACTAGGCAACCGATCTTAATCCGAGGAGGGGTTAAAAAATGGAAGGAGGACATTGGCAAGTGTAAGTTCAAGATATTGTCTCTTTAACCCAAAATTACAGGTGCTTGCCTGTATGGTGATAGTTCTCTTTAATTTTTCTTCAATTTTCTAGTTAAAAAAATCTGATAGGCACCACTTTTACTGTGGAACCGAACTGTTTTCTTCTTGTTCTCCCCAACCTCTTTTACTTATCAGAACTAAACTTCTGTTTTCCACTGCTGAAATGTAATCTAAAGGATTTTGGGCACGTTTGACATACAGATGTACACGGGATCGTCAGACAGAGGTGCATTTCTTCCAAATTCAAACAGCAAAGTTTACATTACCCTTTTTAATTAATTCTACCTTTTACATTAGACCTGAAAGGCAATATGAAAAGCCACTCATGCAAGCAAACGTTTAAACTCTTCGAAACAGGATTAAATTTCAAAATAACAAAGAATAAAAGAGAGACAAATGAAAAGAAACACTTAACCGGAAAGGAACCAGGTGTTAAAAATTTATACTATGACAGTAGGGTTTGGGGTAAAGGTGTTACTCGGGTCGGGTTGGCCCATTAATAGCCCGGTCCGACCTTATTCGGCCCAGTCAACCCGGTCCGGTAATGGATGGGAAGGATTGGCTAGGGTAGGGGTTGTTCCAGACGGGGTCGGGTCTTTTTCTGGTACTGATGCAAGGGAACGCGGCTAGCCCGGTAACCCCACAACTTTTAACCGGGTTCCAGTCCGGTCTAGCCCAGTCACCGTTGCAATTTTAATTTTTTAAAATTCAGACTGTTGCCAACTATCAAAATAAAAAATGACAGTTAGGCAACAGCCATTTTTTGCACTTTTAGTCACCCCTACTAGGGCTATTCAAAACTAAACCGAAAACGTTAATCGAACCGAATCGATGGCTTATTGGACTATCGGGGTAATGGATGGTGAACGGATTAAGATTTTATAATTAACGGCTTAACGGTTTGGGGGCGAATTACTCAATTTTCTTATCGGATAAACCGTTAACCCGTTAAGAATTTTTATATTTACATTTTCCTATAGATCTTGAACTAGCAAGAACTCCTAAGACTCGATGTCTATTCCAATTTATAGCTTTCCCACCCGAATTTTCAATTCTATCAAGCTCATCAGGTCTATTAGGGTGCATACAGGAAGTCTGTCAACAAAACTACCCATAAAAAAGAACTCATTTCAATATTATACCAATTTGTTTTATTTAGTTTGGCCGATAAATCGCCTGATAATCGTTAATCCGATACCAATCCGCTCATTGTCTTATTGGATAGCTAGTGGATTACTACATTTATAATTCGATAACCGATAAACCGAATCGTTAAGCATAATTATTCGCCCGATCCGCCTGATAAGCACCCCTACCCCCTACCCCTAATAATGATAAATTACATTTTTAGCCTTTTAAAACTATAAATAGCCCCCATCTTCTTCATTTTTTCTCACAACTTGCTCTCTTCTTCTCTCAATTCCCTCTTGATTATTGAATTGCTTATTGCTCACAAGTTCTCAATTATGTACAGTAGCCACTACAAAATTACAATTAGCATGTGAAGCGTGGTATCATTTTTGTTAGGTTCAAGTTCAATCATGCCTCGTGCTCCTAAAGTGCGCTCACATGTTTGGGAACACTTTGAGACGGTATAACATAATGAAGAAGTTCACAAAGTAGAGTGTAAGCATTGTGGTCGGGTCTTTAATGTTCATCCAAAGAGGGAGGGCACATATGGTTTAAGGAAGCATATCACGGGTTGTCTTGAGCGTCTTCCGAGAATTCGTATTTAAGTTGATTTGAGACAATTTGTGTTATTTTGAATTTATTAGACTTATTTAAGCGTAATGTCTTAGTTTATTAGATAATTTGTTCTTATTGGCATTTGGCAACAGTAAACAATAAACTTTTAATTGTTGTAAACTTTTAATTTGCAAGTTCAAAAATAAAAAAAATAAAAATATAACTTGCAAGTTAATTTGAAGTATTATTATGCAATGAAAATATGAAATGAAAGCATTTGAAGTTTGATCCTTACATATTGGTCTTATTAAATAATTTTATGTAGCCACTTAATTTTAATTTTAAAATTTTAAAATTCAAATTTCAAATTTAAAACTTAAACTTTAAAGGTTAAAGTTTAATTCTAAGCCTTACAAGTTTGCAAACACTTAAGTATTAATAACATTGAATAAGAAAAATAAAATATACTTAAAAAAAATAAAATTGAGCTAGCTCGGTCCGGACCCGTTAAGTCCGAACCCGGACGGGTTCGAATCGGATAAGCCCGAACCCGGACGGGCCCACTAGAACCCGAAATATCCAACCCACTAAGAGTCCGGTATGCCAGCCCACTAACCGGACAGACTGTTTTTTCCCATGACAACACCTTTCCCGATCAATTGGTTTTTAATTATTTAATAAGAAAGATGGCAAATCCTACCATTGTATTTCCTTTTTTCATTCGGAAAATAAAAAATACAAAAAATATTGCTATATTTCCAACACTCCGAATAAATCCCCCCATTACCAAATTTGGGATCCCGTCCCTTAGACGACTTGAGTAAAGGGGAATGGCAACTGGCCCTGCAGTGGTAGAACCATGATTTGGGGCTCCTTAAACGTTAGTAAAAAGATGGACAAACTTATTCTGCGTATTTGACATCATTATTGAGGTCTTTATGATGAAATTTACCGAGATGGGAAAGTGCAATGCTATTTAAGCTTAGACGTAAAAGTGCAATTCTTCAGAAGTGTGCATGATAGAGTATAATCCTGAAAAATGGTGGATGACAAAATTTAAAACGCTTTCAATTAATGCAATATTCTAAAAGGTATGAAATACAAAAAGTGCAAAACTATAATGATGGTGTACGATTAGATGGAAAATTGATCCCAATAGCTTAGTGATTAAGATGTCACCGTTAAAATTGGGGAGTTTTTCTTATATATACTATGATAGGAACTTATTAATTTATTTTGTTTTGTAGTTTTCAAAAAGTATCTATATTTTTCTTACAAATTGTATACATTCCCCCTTAAAAAGCTATCCCACATGATTAATACCTTCAATTAAGGGATTCAATTATATCCTTTCTTTTTTTCACACTTCTCCTCATTTCATGCGTTCTAATTTTTTCAGTATGCAGATCTCCTCTTCTCTCTCTTCGATAGTTGCACGTCTTCAACAAGAAGCTGGTAATTTCGTTTCAATTGTTGAATGATTTTGGTTGGGATCTTCAAATACTGGATATAATACCATACTACATATTCTATATTCCTATTATCCTTATAATGTTAGGAAAGTGATACCTAATCTAACAAATTCAATAATACAGAACTGATTTCCATAATAGATACTAAAATGATACTTTTTCTTTGCAGTTAGGAACCTATACACACGGCATAGAATGTCATGAGATGACAAAAAAATCAGTTGCTAAACGTTTCTTCAACAATTCAAAAATTGTTAAACTCTAGCAAAATTATTACTAATAGGATAATAGCTCATACGCAATCCAAATGTGAAATTGGTCATAAACTTACAATTGCTCATCACCATATACAATTATCATACATTTGTGATACAATTTCTGCAACAATTATGATACAAATACAATTATGATACAATCGTGATACAATTCTTATCTTCATCTTCTTCATGTTTCAATCACGACTCTAAACTTAAATTCTGATACAATATTGTATTATAATTGTATTAGTATTGTATTAGGTATTATTTTACATATTGATATATCAGATACGAGTCAAATACAACTTTGATACAATTATGATACAATTATGATACAATTGTGATACAATTTAGAAACTTTTCTTCTTCGAGTTTCAGTATGAAATTTTACCTAAAAATAACTCTAAACTTAACCAATCTCCCCTCATAATTGAGATATAAACTCCAATTTATATTCTCACCCAATCCAAACAAATCACAAATTCGTAAAACTCATATGTTGAATTCAAAGCTTTTTAATGATTGTTAATGGATAATTCTTTGCTACTGCAATTTTAGAGATAATGTCGATGAATTTGTGTGAAGAGGATGAGAACAAATCACAATTTCGTAAAACCCAAATATTGAATTCAAAGTTTTGAAACTTTTTAATGGTTGTCAATCGAGAACTCTTTGCAACTGCAGTTTTAGAGATAATGTCGATGAATTTGTGTGAAGACAATGAGATTTGGATTAATTTGTATGAAAGAGAAATATTTCAAAATCTTTTTGAAAATGGGATGAAAACTTGATTTTAGGGGCTTTGTATAACTGATATACATGAGAGTGAGAGTGAGGTGGGGCTGACGCGGGGGAGGGGAGAGGAAAGGGCTATATCAGTTACATCTTAGTTTTAAAGATGCTCTCTTTATTAAGGTTTTGCATATAAATAATAAATATAGATAGAGAATATAACTTTTAAGAAATCTAAAGAAAAATAATAATTAAGTTTCTATTATAATATAGCTAGGTAAGTTTTCCTTAAAATTGTCGTTACTTTCTATTCGAATGACCACTGCCCAATTAGCCCTTCATGCTCCCTTATGAATTAACATTATTAGAAAAAAGAAAATACAATTCAACACCTTTGCGGCCTAATTACGTCGGGTGGGCATTTTTAAGATCACTTATATTTTGACTCCGAAAATTTTAGCTTTTTAGCCATTCCACAGGTTTTTCTTCTTCTCCTCCTCCCTGTTTTTTCATTTGCATCTTCTTCTACTACTTCATTCTTCTGCATTTTCTTCTCCTCCTTTGGAGAAATTTAAAAATACAATTGCTAGTTTTTTTTTGTTTGAGCTTCAAAAAAACTTGTTGAAGAAAATAAAATGGGTATTAATTTTTGAAGGTTTAAGTTGAATTTAACCATTAAAAATTATTGAAATTGATATTAGAAGCTTGTATCAAATTTGAAGTCTTTTGGCATTGATTTGGATAAATCTTGAAGCAAAATATGATGGTGAATTTTTTTACAGTAGTTATTATGATGGTCAAAATTTGTGGTCAATTATGGCGATTTGCCAGGATTTTTGTAAATCAGTTATGGTGATATTTAAAAATTACGTCCAATTATAACGATTGCAAGTATTTTTTTAAATCAGTTTTAAGGTGGTGGTTAGAATTTTTGGCGAATTGCCTGGATTTTTGCAAATCAATTATGATGATGGTCAAAATTTGCACCCAATTATGACAATTGATCATAAATTTTAACTATCGCCATAAGGCAAAAAATTCTAATGAGTATACTTGGAAAATTTGACTGGAAATTATTTTTGCAAGACTTATTTAGCGGCACCAAATGATCCTCTTTGTGGAAATCACCCCACCTTTGAAGCATGAACCATATCATTAAGCCCAATCAGAACCCAAGCTTTCATTTAACTGCCACGTGTTTATGAGTCATGAACCGGATGCTATAATGATGGGCCCCACAACTAAAACACATAAAGTAAGTTTCATGTGTGTCTATGTTTATCATCCGCAGTGGCTTCTCTTTATTCTTAGAAGAAGTTAGAAGTCTAAGCCTGTTAATCGGGCCAATCATGGGCCCCAGTTCAGCCCGGTACGCTAGGGATGGGATGGGTTGGGGAGGGTTGGGGGAGCCGGGCGAGAACAAACATATTTTGGTAACTGGTGCCTCAGAATTCTTTACCGTGCTACACTCCGGTCCAGCCCGGTTACCGTTGTAATTATTATTATTTTTTTTAAATGATCGTTGCCAACGATCAAATTAAAAAATAACAGTTGGGCAACCGCCATTTTTTGCAAAAATAGTCATTTCGGCCTATCCTTTAAGAAAATAGCCTCCACCCCTAATAATTAATAAATTACAATTTAACCTTTTAAAAACTATAAATAACCTCCCTTCTTCTTTATTTTTTCTCACAATTTTCTCTCTTACTACTCTAATTCTCTCTCAGTTCTCTCTTGATAATATTGCTTATTGCTCTTAAATTCTCAATAACTTATTATTTCAAGTTTCATCAAATATTTACTTTAGTCACTACAAAATTATAATTATCAAATATCAAGTATTCAAGTGAAGTGTGGTATCAATATTCAATATCATCAAATATCAAGTATCAGTCTATCAATTGAAGTTTGATATCAAATTTAGTGCGGCATCCGGGAAGAATTAGCGAAAGATCATAAATTTATGAAGTTCAATATCATAAATACGATATAGCAAAAGAATGGGAAGAATTAGCTAAAATGATTGTTTTAGGTTGTTTACCTTTAAGTTTTGCTTCTTCACCATATCTTGTTACTTATATTCAAAGAATTTATAACCCTTTGTTTAAAGGTATTCTTAGAAGTACTTGTAGAGCTGATATCTTTAGATTTTTTGGACAATATCAGACATATATCCGTTATTTGTTCGCCAGTCTTTCTTGTAGAGTTTCTCTTACTTCTGATATTGGTCGTGTTGTTAATGGAAATGATTATTTGACTATTACATGCCATTGGATAGATGATAATTTTTGTATGCAAAAATGTAGTGTTGCTTTTAAATATGATGAACATCAAAGTCATACTGGTGCAATTTATAAGTAATATTATCCATGAAGGTGCTATATTTTACAATCTTTCATAAAAAGTTTTGTGTATGTCATTTGATAATGCTTCTAACAACCATGCTGCTATTACAATATTAAAATTGTATCTACACCCACCACTTCATGAAATATTTCATGTTAGGTGTGCATGTCATATTTATAATTTAATTGTGAAGAGTGACCTTGAATTATTTAGAGATAAAATCACTTTAGTTATAAGAGTTGTTGGTGTAATTCAAGAAAATAATAGAAGTGTTAGATTAAATGCATCTAAGGAAAAATGTGTACAATATGGACTAAAACCAAGACTCATGCCTCAAGAAATAGTTACTAGGTGGAATTACACTTATTTATTCTTAAGATGTTGTCATAAATATAAAATGCCTATATCTGAAGTTGCCAATTCTCATTGTACCGATCCTAACCGTTTGTTAACATTTAGAACTTGAGATGTCATTGAACATGTTGTAAAAATTTTACAAAAATTTTATATGGCTACACTTGAGTTTTCTGGAGCTTTTTATCCTACTATTGCAAATGGTTTAGTTCATATTGCTGGAATTTCTCTTTTACTCTATAATTTGAAGAAGAAAGAAGGATATACTTTTGTTATTGAATCTATGCTAGATAAATTTAAGAAATATTTCTACCTAATTCCCCATATTTACCTAAATAGTGCTATTTTAAACCCTTCTATCAAAATGGCCACTTGTCGCCAATTAATCACTGCTTTATATGTTAATATGGATATTGGACCAACTGAAACCCATCATGTTGAAACTTGTATTTCTGATCTACGCAAATATTTACAAACTTTATATAATTATTATGCTAACATTGTTGATACTTTTGCTGTTGTAGATGCAAATATTCCTTCAACTTCAGTTCCAATTCTACTTACAAAAGTCACCAGAACCCCGCACAAAGAAATTTCTATTGCTGGGTTGGTGGAGGAGCAACTCAAATCAATTTTCTGTTCTTTCGGCCATGGCTCGAGACATGCTAAATGTGCCGTTTTCAACAGTCGCATCAGAGAGCACATTTAACCAAGCAAAGGCAGCAACTAGGAGACACTCGTCATTCATTGGGCAGCAACGCTTTGGAAATTCTATTGTGCTTCAGAGATTGGATAAAATCAGAACGGCGAAATCAAGGACGTGAAGAGGTAGATGAAGCGGAGGGCCAATAAATTAGATATATAATGGTTTATGGTTCCGATTCAAGCAATGCCGGAAACCAAGAACCTCGCGTTGACATGGATGAACTTATAAAAATGATGCAAAGCATGTGATGTACTCTTTTTTATTTTTTATAATTATTGTAAACTTTTAATTTGCAAGTTCAAAAATAAAAAAATTCAAAATAGAACTTGAAATTAATTCGAAGTATTAATTATTATTCAATGAAAATATAAAACGAAAGCCTTCAGAGTTTGATCCTTACATATTGATCTTATTAAATAAATTTTTGTAGCCACTTACTTTCAATTTTAAAATTTTAAAATTCAAATTTTAAATTTAAAATTTTAAAGTTTAATTCTAAGTCTTAAAAATTTACAAACACTTAAGTATCAATAACATTGAATTAGAAAGACATAATATACTAAAAAAATAAAAAATAAGTAACCCGGCCAGTCGGGACCTGTTAACCCTGATCCCGGACGAGCCCTAATTAACCCGAATTTTCCCAATAAGTTATCAACCCGGTTAGCCAACTCACTATCTAGTCCGGACCACTAATCGGACTAGCTATTTTTTTTCGCATCTAGCCCGACCAACCCGCCTAGTTAACACCCACTTAGAACCACGTAATATAGCACCACTTGGCTTTGGCTTCTTCTTGAAAGTCGCAAATAGGCAAAGCACTTTCATAGAACGAATACAAAACTAGTGTGTAAATAAACACGAGTTCTAGAGAAAAACACAAAACAAAAGCAGCAAAGAAATGTTGAAGCTTGCTATGAATCTCATCATACTGCTTCTCCTCACTGTTTTCTTAGGGATCACGCCACAATCAAACGCCGATGAATCCTCCTTCGATGTTCGTAAACACCTTGCCACTGTATCCAGGTCTCTCTCTGATCAATTATTTTGAAATTCGATACTCTCAAAGGATAAATTTGATCCGTGATATGTAATTAGGATTCTACATTTCTGCACTGCTTTATCTACGTGTCACTTTTCAGGTTCTGTTGCAAAGTTTGGTGTTTATCTGACTGCTCGATAGAAGTCGGTTTTCATTTGCCGCTTTGAATTGTTCTATTGATTAGTACTTGTTTATTGGTTTTTATGGGCAGGTATAATGTTGCCAAGGACATATCAGCGAATTCATTCGTATCTTCTGAAATTCCAGATCAATGTACACCTCTTCATTTGAATCTAGTGGTGAGTTTTTGTTAGGTGTTGTTTTCCTTATTGGCGAGCCTATGTTAATTAAATTCAGGTGATTTTTTTTATTACGGAAATACATATCAGTACTTGTATTTTCTGTAGTGGGATTACTCGATAGCTATTAACAGCCGAGCCAGGAATTTTAACAAGGAGTTCAAAATATTGAAACCTGTGATACAACATTTTTTGAACTACCTCCCTTATGTTTCATACTATATGAAAAAGGTAGTGTTTACTCTATTTGCGAAGCACTATTTTCCAAAGAAGGGAATTTAATTGAACCCCCTTCCTTGGCTGTGGCTCTGCCACCTGGCTGTTATTGCCTAAATGTAGCTGAAAGCTGCTGGAGATTGACTTAGTGTTCATGTTATTATTTGGAACCATAAGAGAATGGAAATTATGAAATCGAATTCTATTTAACTGATGTTTATATGTGGAAATATATGCAAACACGTTGAGGATTGAACTTTATATACTAGTGTTTATCTCTAGAAGCATATCTAGGGGTTTATTGCTAACGTATATATTGGGGGTTTTCCTAATGACCATACACTGGCTTTTGGTACGGGTAAGGTCTGCGTACACACTACCCTCTCCAGACCCACTTGTGGGATTATACTGGGTTTGTTGTTGTTGTTGTTGTTGTTATTGTAACGACCTGAGCATCTCCTCTTCACATATCCGAACCATCTCATTCTTACTTCTCGCATCTTATGTAGTTGTTGTTGTTGTTGTTGTTGGGGGTTCTCCTAGCGACCTGGGCATCTCCTCTTCACATATTCGAACCATCTCATTCTTACTTCTCGCATCTTATCCTTCACGGGGGCCACCCCCAGCTTGTTCCGAATAGCTTCATTCTTGACCCTATCTTTCCTAGTATGCCCACACATCTATCTTAGCATTCTCATCTCCGCTACTTTTAACTTCTGGACATGAGAGTTCTTGACTGGCAGTCTGTCTAACCACCGCTTTATAGAATTTACCTTTTAAGTCTTGGTGGTATATCCTTATCACACAATACACCAGAATCCAGAAGCAAGCTTCCATTTCATTTACCCTGCCCCAATGCTCTGTGTAACATTCTCGTCAATCTCTCCGTTACTTTGCATCACTGACCCAAGATGCTTGAAATTTCCCCTCTTAGGTATAACTTGTGTATTAAGCCTCACTTCTACTTCATCTTCATGAGTTGCGTCACTGAACTTCCACTCCATGTATTCGATTTTAGTCCTGCTCAGCTTGAAACCTTTAGATTCCAGAGTCTGTCTCCAAACCTCCAACTTAGCGTTAACTCCGCGTCGCGTTTCATCAATCAACACTATGTCATCTGCAAATAACATGCACCATGACACCTCTCGCTAAATATGTCGCGTTAATACATCTATCGTCAAGGCGAATAAGAACGGACTAAGAGCTAATTCCTGGTGCAACTCTATTATGACCCGGAAGTATTCTGAGTCTCCTCTCACTGCCCTAACCCGGGTCTTAGCTCAATCATGCATATCCTCAATCGCCCTAATGTATGCCACAAGAACACCTCTAGCCTCCAAACATCTCCATAAAACTTTCCTTGGCACTTTATCGTGCGCTTTTTTCAGACCAATGAACACGATATGTAGATCCCTCTTTCTCTCCCTATATTGCTCCACCATCCTCCTAATTGGATGAATGGCTTCTGTGGTCAACCGCCTCAGCATGAATCCGAATTGGTTTTCGGAGATAGACACTCTCCTCACTTTCGTCTCCACCACCCTCTTCCAAACTTTCGTAGTGTGGCTTAGCAGCTTGATACCCCTTTAATTGTTATAATTTTGGATATCACCCTTGTCCTTGTACAACGGGATCAACGTACTCCACCTCTATTCTTCGGGCATTTTAGGTGTCCTAAAAATGACATTAAACAGACTGGTGAGCCATTCCAAGCGTGCCTTATCCGCACTCTTCCAAAACTCCACTGGAATCTCGTCAGGCCTAGTAGCTTAAAACAGATTGGAAAGCAGAATCCAAAAATTTAGATTACTGAATAAGTGTTTTAGATTCACCAATGAATTTTAGAGGGAGAGTAACTCACTGATTTTCTCTCACTACACCATTCTCTTCTCCTTCTTGGAGCCCAAGTGTAAATTTTGCCGAACCCTTTATGATTTTATATTTCATTTAGAGAATCTCTGCTCTCTTTGCTCCCTCGATGTTCATTGGAAATACTTCTATACCTCTTTAGTTATAATTTTGGCACTTTACATACCTTGGATTCTCTCTCTCAAATTTTATAATGGAGGAGACAGAGACATGCGTGCTCCACAAAGATTTGAATTTGAAGTTTTTTATGGAAATCTGGCTGATGATATATTTTAATACTTTGGCTGGGATTTCTGAAGTAATGCTTTGTTCGGAAGAGATGTTTCAAAGATAATTTGTTGTAAATTGTAATCACTTTCTTCTTCTTTGATAGGCAAGGCATGGCACTCGTGCACCAACGAAGAAAAAGATAAGGGAATTAGAAGCCTTGGCTGGTCATTTGGAAGTCCTTGTACGTGATGCAAAAGAACAGAAGCAGTCTTTGGAGAAAATTCCCGCTTGGTTATTTGGGTGGAGCTCTCCTTGGAAAGGAAATCTTACAGGTGGAGAGTTGATCAGTGAAGGAGAAGATGAATTATATCATCTTGGAATCAGAGTTGGGGAAAAGTTTCCAGACCTTTTCAGTGAGGAATACCACCCAGATGTATATTCAATCAAGACTACCCAGGTTGATTGATTATCTTCTTACTTCTTTATATTAGTTTCTTACTTCTTTATATTCGGTCAAAGCATGACTATAGTCATCCTTCCTCTCCTGGCTTAAATAATAGTAAAAGAATTTTTGCAACCAATGATAAAAAATTTTAACATGCCAACAGTAGTTGAAGAGCCAAAGGACATATTATCATCTTGTCATTAATAAAAAGGATATCTTATCATCTTGTGTACTCAAGGACTTTTGGTCCTATGATTTGCACTTTGCACTGTCTTCATTTTCTGACTTCCAGTGTTTATGTGCAACAAGTGTGCACACAGATGATCTCCAAATAAACAGATAGCAGGGATTTTTCTAGAATCTTGTCCATCTTGTTGCCTTTGTCAGGCACTAACATGGCTTTAGATGTTGCAGCCAAGCGTCTTTATTGACCAACCAAAGCTCATCTTAAGTTTCACATACTTAAGTGATGCATCGAGAATTCAGATGCTTTACAAGTATTTTGATTTGCATGATTTTAGAACTTATATACATTTTTCTTTCGTACAAGTATACCTTTGTTTTCAAAGGTTGCAGTCTCTTAATTCCATGTCAAATTCTTTTGCCTTTCCCAGTCATATTGACTTAAATATTCATGTTTAAATATATAGGTTCCTCGGGCATCAGCTAGCGCTGTGGCATTTGGGATGGGGCTATTTAATGGAAGAGGGAAGCTTGGACCAGGAAGGCATCGAGCTTTTGCTGTTACCAGTGAAAGCCGTGCAAGTGACATAGTTTTGAGATTTCATGACTGTTGTCAAAGCTACAAGGTATGAATGCAACTTTATCTGCCTAAATAGTGGAGATTTCCTGTTTGAATGACATCAAAATTAGCTTTCATTCATGCGTTTAACTAGTTAATGATTACATTAAAGCTGGGTAACTCAGAGTACATATGGGTTACATTCAGTATGGCTTGATGTTAGCTAAAGTTTACAATTTTATGTCATGGAATGAAGCCCCTCTCCTAAAATAGCAAAGTTTAATATCTCCTAAACCTGTAAAGGTAAAAAGAGACTGTTTAAACTGGGACTGCGGGAGTAGGAATGGATATATTAGGATCTTATTATTAAATTTTGATGGAACACAACTCATTTTGACTTAAGTTATTTAAGGCGATATGAAAAAATTTAAAAAGTCATGCACACAAAAGTGAAGTTTTGCATCCATTTATTGACAAAGTGCTAATTCTTACTGTTACTGATTTTAAAATTAAAAAAATAAAGGAGAAAAGGTATGAATTGAGTGTCAAAATATACTACATTTCTGCTTCTGGACAGGTTGCTCTATATCGTAAACTATTGCTACCTTTTTTTTCTTGAAGTAACCTCCTGTGCAATCTCTCCTTTGCCTACTTCTTTTTGTTGATATGGGTGCTTTCTGATCTACAGAAGGCTTAAGCAATACTTACAGATGCAAACTTATTTCTTTATTTCCTTTTTTTTGTTTGGTTTTGGGGGGAGGGGAGGTTTCCATTTTCTGAAGTTTGATTGGCGAGCTAAGTGAGCAACAAAATTATGGTATCTTCATTTGGTTGCAGGCTTTTAGAAAAAGTCGGGAGCTAAATGTAGACAAGCTCAAAGAACCTGTATTGGATGAAATTACTCGTGAATTAGTCAGGCAATATGGGCTTAGTTTTACGAAACAAGATGTATCTTCTTTGTGGTTTCTCTGCAAACAGGTCGGTATACACTATTACTGTTCTGATGAGTGCTAAAGCCTGTATAATTTTTTTATCTAGATCTTCTTTCTAAATGACTTCTCCCCCAGGAAGCATCCTTGTTGAACATCACCAATCAAGCTTGTAGTCTGTTCAGTCCATCTGAGGTATTTTTTGCTAACCCTATTCTTTTATTTCTTCGTTCAATTTCCTCGTTGGCCTTTCCCTGGTTAGCTTTCTTTCCCGGCCTTTTTCCTCTTTTTTCTGGGCGAAATGGGAAAGAATTTTTTTTTTTTGGGGGTGGGGGGATGAGGTCAAGATAGGGTTCTAGGTTCCCAGGTTGGATTTCTGGTTAGTTGTTGACTTCTTTATTGATTGGGTCGTAACATGGAATGCAGGGAGAGGGTGAGAGATCTAGCTAACTTCTATGATGTTTGCTTGAAACATAAGATGCACTTGTTGTGCACCATGTATTTTAAGTACATCTCCAACTTCTCATTTACATGGAATGTTGGAGCTTTCTTGTTGCCATCCATTGCCACTGACAAGTTTACATTTTAGGTTTCTTTGTTGGAATGGGCTGATGATTTGGAGTTGTTCATTCTGAAAGGCTATGGTGATTCACTAAATTATCGAATGGGAGTGCCACTGCTCGAGGATGTTGTGCACTCAATGGAACGGGCAATTAAAGCTAAAGAAGGTAATACTGATTCAACTAGCTTCTCTTTTCTTTTCTTTTCTTTTTTCTAGCTGGGGGTTAAATAGTTTTGTCCTGAGGCATATGAATATCTTATTATTCCCTTGTTGCTGCTACGGATCATTAAGGAAGAGATAGTGGAGGGTGTAACTGATTCTAACTCCTTATTCCTTGTACTCAAACCAAACGAGTAAAATGTAATAGTAATTGTGTAAATCTCTCTAGTCGTAATTGTGTAAATCTCTCTAGTCTCTCCTTCCAAGTAATCTAGAGAATATACATCCCAGATCAGCCACTAAATTTGCAGATTCTGCCCTTATTCCTTGAGTTTAAGCTTCTGCTAGTTAGTTGTCCTTTGTAATATGATTTGTGTAAATCTCACTAGTCTCTCTTTCCAGGTAATCCAGAAAATATATATCCAGCCCTACATTTGCAGATTCTTCCTTATTCGTTGAATTTAAGCTTTTATTTATAAGCTACCCTTTTAACTAGGTGTTTCTAATGTTCAAGTTATCCTCAGATTGTTGATTCCTAGTATGAAAGCCTCCGTGTATCACTCACTCTGGTCTATCTGAAATTCTTCTATCCTATTCATGTCAGTTTCCATCATGCATGTGTATGCACTGAAAGTTCCTAAACTGAGCTTAGATCAAAACAATGAATTAGGTTCTCTGTGAATCAATGTTTCACCTGGGAATAATCTGTAATCTAGTTTTGTGTTTCTTTCAATTTCACCTTTTCTTAATATTTTTTGTACATTCTCCTCCTCAGAAGGATATGCTCCAGGGACCTATGAAAAGGCAAGAATGCGTTTTGCTCATGCAGAAACTCTGCTTCCCTTTTCATGCCTGATCGGGCTCTTTCTTGAAGAACCTGGTGAGTGTTTGTACAGAAGGATGGTTACCCCTCGTACTCCAATTTTTCTAATCTGCTTCTGGTTGCTATAGAGTTTGAACTGATACAAAGAGAGCAAAGCTTGGAACTCCCGCAGAAGCCTCCTAAAACTAGAAACTGGCGGGGAAGTGTAGTGGCTCCTTTTGCCGGAAATAACATGTTAGTCCTGTACAGCTGCGAATTGGACAACTCTAGCAAGTACTTTGTGCAAGTGCTACATAATGAACGTCCCATCGCATTGCCAGTAAGTGTTTCTGGATTCATATTATGGTGAATATGATAATGAATGGTCCTTGCTTTGCGATTCGTCATTCACTAATTGCTAGGATACTAAAGATTATTCCTGTACCTTTAATTTTGAAAAAAAAAGGTTTCACTGGCAGCCTGGTCCATATTGCCCAATTAAAGGTGGTTTTGTCCCAATCATTATTCTGATATAATTCTGTAAAAGCAATATCTACCTGTATTTTATTAAAGCATGAAAGCCTTAGAGAGATGTCATTCACCTTTTTTTACTCTTTTAAAACATATTTTACATTGGATAACATTGTTAAATCAAAAGACTTCACTAATATTTAGGAGTTCTAAATCAAATAAGTTTTTTTGAATATAATTCTATGTTGGATATCTTTTCCTAATAAGGACACAAATTATTGAGAAAATAAAAAAGAATACAAAAAGGTAGGAGGAAGCTTTCTTTTCCCTACAAGGAAACTTCATGATTTGTGTAACTTTTGTTCTTTGTCCTTGTATTTTAATCTTACAAGACCGAATCTGCCTCTTTATTTTCCTCTCTTATGAACTATTTGTTGTTCTTTAAATTTAAATCATAAGTATTTCTGTAAAAGCTTGGTTGATAAAGCCATTTTTTTCTACTCTTAAAATTTACTACGGCGTGCTACAAATGATATCTACCACTAGGTTTTGAAATAGAAATTATTGTTGGAAAAAACAGTAATCATTTAGTTGTGATAAAAATTTAATTTTACATCTGTTGAGGAGGAAACAGAACCAAACTAGAAATGTTGAAAAGCAGGAAGCTCCCTGGCGAAATGTTGATCGAACTTTTTAAGCTTTAAAAAGAGAATTCACAATAGACAAAATTTTTATTTAATTATTTTCCTAATATTTAGAATTTTGAAATTATTGACTATTAAATCTTTCCTTATATTTTTTTATAAATTTATTTATAACTCAAACATATTGTTTAATGGAGTAATATTTATATAATTTTTAAAACTTTATACACAATGATATAGGTGACACGCGGCATCACACGTATCCTAAAACTAGTACTTACAAGTTCATAAAGCGCCATATTGTCTTCCTAATTTTGGGAAGTAGACAAAACCACCAGAACTTGCCTGTGAAACAATTTGTATCAGTGTTGCCATAAGACAAGCATGCCCGTGTAAGCTTTCATTGTGACTTTTTCTTTGCGTGTTCTCTTCTTTTCTCGTCATTTTCCTTTTTCCTTTATAATAAAATATTTCCAGAAGGGTGACTGGGAACTCAAACTACTTATAGAAATCACTTGTCAAAATGCTGCTAACAACTTGTGCTATAGGTGACTTATATTTGTTCCCTTGGGGAATTTTGGTGGTTACGTGTGCTAGGTTTTCTTTTTGAAAAATTAGCTTCCTTGCTAGTTTTACTCAGTTTAATTTGATGCTTTTCTCTCTTCTTGTAGGGTTGCAATAGTTCAAGTTTTTGCCCATTTGAAGTGTTTAAGGTATTACTTTCATATTTCACTAGATGATTCAATTTACGGAGACATAGGCTATCACTTACCCATCCTAACTGTTGTCTACAGGAAAGAATAGCTGCTCCTCACTTGAAACATGACTATAATATGCTTTGCAACGCAAACATGCAACAGGGACAGCAGAATTCTGCTTCCAGTAAGTTATCACAAATATTTAGTTGGCTTTTCTCGCTGAAGAACGCTGGTTCATCATCTCAGAAAGTCGAGTTATAGTTTCTCACAAGTTTCTCTCTTCTTCTTTTCTCTGTCTGGCTGGTTGTGCCTTCTTATTAGCATGATTCATCCATTAAGCCAGGAGATGGTCCTGGCGGGGTGGCAATTTCTAGGATAACAAGTCTTGTATGGATGATGTTTCGGGGTTACAGAGTCACTAGTTGATTTTTGGAGGTCTAACCGTAGGTAGCAAAGAAGGAATATAATTACTGATTAGTATGTTTTCTCACATCTGGGGAATTCATGCTGTGTATTGACCCATGTTCCTAGAGTTTGAATGGCCTTGATTTGGCTGCTCTTTGTCAAGTCTCAGTTACGTTGGCATAGATAGTTTGTAACAACAACAACACAAGTATTAGTTGATCTTTTAGCTATTTTATCGTAAGTATGGAAGGGCTTCTTTCCAAGGATTTCAGCCAAATAGTAATTGGATATGCTGTATCACCCATTTTTGCTCTTCAAAGGGAAAATCCTTCCCGATCATGTTACTCTCAAATTTATAGGATCACTCTATGGTAATAACCTGTAACAGTGTTTATATATGGTTTGGTGTAAACATCAAGTAAGTTTTTATTGACCATTTCTAAAATCCAAAAAAAACATTACAGTACTTTTATTTTGGGTTAAAATATCTTTTAAGTTCTAAGCTTTGTTTGGCAAAAGTAAATTCCGTTTTTCTTTTCTTACAGAAAACTTGACAAATGATGAGATAGGAAATTTGAATTTTTCATTAATTATTGGTATTGGCAGAAAAAAGTTGAAACTAAGGAGAAACGGTATACACATTGCGAAAAATAGTAGTCAATTAAAATATAACAAAAAGTAATCACTCTCTTTTTAAGGTTTGTGAAACTCTTTGCGAGTTTGAAATTTGAGAGGAAGTGACCTTGGTGAAAGAATTGGAGAGGCGCGTCTCCCTATTTACAGATACCCGAGATATCTGCAAATATTCAGCTTAAGTGCGTGAAAAAATCGTTTAACGTGAAAAATAAAAAAACAAATAAGAGATGATACTGCCACTTTCAATACTACAAGTTATACATCTGTATATATATTTATATTTAAAGCACAAAAATATTTGGCGAAGTGTCATTTAACTTTTTACCTTTTTAAAATAGAGTTTACATTGGATATAGTAGTCATTTAATTATATTCCTAATATTTAGCACTTTAAATCAACTAAAATTTTGTTTACGGGTAAGGGTCTGATTTGCCACTCTACTATCATAAATAAGCTTTATTTATCCTCCGTTTACGTTTTTTTATCAAAAATATCCCTACAGTTATACATTAGGTTCATATTTACCCTTACGCGTTAAAATGGGTTACATTTGCCCTTCGTTATACTTTAGGATCATATTTACCCCTCTACTCTTCAAAGATGGTTACATTTGCCCTTCGTTATACTTTCTTGACATATTTATCCTTACAATTATACCCTATATTTACCCTCATCCGGTAGATCGTCATGTCCCACCTTTATTTTCCTACATGGGGCCTATGTGGATTTCTTTTTCTTCCAATTTAAATATGGTCACTTATTTAAGATAATTTAACCTGTCCACCCAATTTAAATAAGACTTTATTAACTCCATTGTCGTGCAACTTCTTGTAATTTACTTTGGTTACTGCAATAATTGTGAGTTGTATTAGATTAGTGATTTTGAGTTCAAAGTTATTGTTTGTCAATATGTTGTCGCTGCTATAACTATTGTATTTCGCACAATCTTCATAAATGTCGTATCAGAAAATTACTTTTCGTGAATCAATCATGGTTAATTGACCCAGTTTAGACTTTACAGAGTTGTATCTCTACAAACACTTCAAAATATCATTGAGTGATTCATGTCTCCTAACTCCTAAGTATTAAAGGAAAATAAATTAACATAGACAAAGGTGAAATAATTAAATAAATCAATTAGAGATAACACTATAGTTTCGTTCACTCACTGTTCAAAATTTTCTCGCTCTCCGAAAAATATGGAGCTGACACGGATAAGAGAGATGGACGAGTGGGGGTGTGGGGTGGGGTTGGGGGTTTGGGAGGGGTAACGAGCTGACACGGATAACTGTAAGGATAAATATGTCAAGAAAGTATAACGAAGGGGAAATGTAACCCTTTTCGAAGAGTACATGGGTAAATATGATCTTAAAGTATAACGAAGGGCAAATGTAACTCTTTTAAACGTTTAAGGGGTAAATATGAACCTAATGTATAACGGTAAGAATATTTTTGATAGAAAAATTAAACGGAGGGTAAATAAGGCCTATTTATGATAGTAGAAGGGCAAATCAGACCCTTATCCGTTTTATTTAATATATTTTTCCTTATTTGAACTATTTAAAAAGTACTAATATTTAAAGCTTTAAAATCAATTAATTAAGATTTTACCTTTTATTCTAACCATAAAATCATAAAAGAACACGTTGAAAAGGAAAACTATTTTGTAATTTGATCACCATTAAACTTGTATTTAAGTAATACATTAATGATCAAAACACTCTTTTCACTCAAGTCCGATAGGTTTGGATAGTTGTGGTTTCTTTTCTACTTTGTTTTGCCTTTTGTTTTGGTTGTGATTCAAGCCTTATTCGTTGTAATCTTTCTTTATGCTTTCTTGCTTTCTTTATTTGTTTTGTTAGTAATTTTAGTCTCATAATCCTATGTAACTATAATATAATTGATGAAAAATCCAAATCTATTACTTTTGAATTACATAATTGAGTATTGTTTTTGATTGATTTTTTTGTTGGTTACATTGTATTGAAATATTTTTTTTATTAAGTCTTTCAAGTTTTGCGTTTGATGGAAATTATCAATTATAACTCTCAGGTTCTTGGTTGGAGGGAATCTAAGTACTCCTTTGTGCCATGAATGTGAAATCCGACAAGATTTGATAGTATTAAAGATAAATTGAGGTACTCAATTTCATCTAATGAACATAGATATTCTTAATTAGCTCAGTCTTCCAGTATGTCGGGGTGTTCTTTACGAACAGTTCAATCACATAGTGCTCTATTTTGTTTGCTAATTACAATAACTTAGTTTGTTCCACGATGTTTGGGCAAAGAGTCTGAACCGGCTCGGGGCTCTAACACCGAATTAGAGTAAAACTCTAATTTTCGGTATTTCACTTTAAATATTAATATAGAAAACACACACGTTTACATAACTACATAATTCCAAAAGTTACACACTCTTTGGCCGTTGAAGATTTTTTAGAAGGCTACAACAGTTAACAAATTCGAAAATTTATCTTCGATTCCCACTTCTTTTAGCCATTGCTTTCTCTTTAAATTTATATCGTCATATTTCATAATGGATAAAACTATACTCATTATTAGTGCTTAAATTTATGAAAAATATTTAGTTATTCGAAATCAATTATGCATATGGCACTTTAACATCCCAATTATAGAATTTTGACTATTTAAATAAACAAAAAGAGAAAAAAGAAAAAGAAGCTAAAGTCGAGATTTTATTTAAAAAAATTGCTTTTTATGCACGCCAAGACTCTTTTCTATTAATTTTGTTTGGCGTCAATTAATGATTGTTCTTCAAAAAAATTAATTGTTGGATAAAATTGTGCTAACATTAAAACCTCCTTCTATAATAAGTTTATATGGAACTCTAATACCAATTCATTAGTGTCCTATATAACTACTGTTGACATTTGGAAGAGATATCAATTCAACATGAATAAGAACACTTTTAACTACCTCTTACAAATATCCAAAGGATTATGAAGCCTATGGTATTTTTAAACAAAAATGACTAACGTTAATACTATCCTGCTCAAGTACAAAGAATTCTATAGATATAGCTACACAATTAATTGCACATGTATGTGGTTAATGAGTCACAATGCAAATAATTCAACTGTCCACCGCACAATATGATGTGAGACATATTTTTATAATCAATTGATGATTTTATTAATTATCTCATATATTCTTAAATATTTTTTTGGGTGTTTTATAGCTACAGTCTTCTTATCTAAGCATTAAATTGGAATTCAAATATCTTACTCAATTAGATGCCTTGTGTATACTTTTCAAACTCTTTATATGCATTTTTTAACCTTTTTATTTTCATTTCAAGATTCTAAACTTGGAAGCTTCAAAGTAAAAGGATATACCATTTCTCATTTGGCTCCTTAATTTTGCTTTCTCTCTTTTACATCTTAAACTTACTAACCAAATTAGTGTTGCTTCCTTACGTTCATGTCTTTTGCATGTTAATTTCCATTTCAATTAGCTGACAAATTTGCCTTTAATCTTTATTTTATAACTGTTTACCCGAAAAATCAGATAGAGTTAAATTTGTACGTAGTTCTAAGGGTATGTGGTATAATTTGACACAAATCGTAAAAAGAAATAGAAATATTCAATCTTGACTATAAAGAAAGAAAGAAAAACACAGTTGAGAGGAGGAAAATGAATGAATAAAATAAGACGAAATAATGGAGCTCAAAAGGTTAATTTTTCAATATGAGGAAATAGTATTCTTGTTATCATGTGAATGTGTCTTTACAGAAACAACAATCATCCATTTTATAGTGGAGGGATCCTACTTTAGATATAATAAAAAATACATAGTGGGGAGCCCATTATGAATTAGTTTTTCCCTGATTCCTGTCACGATTCTCTCCCCTGTGCGGTGGCAACGACTCTTGTCTGTGAGCTCGATATTGACTCGAGCTCGATATTGACTCGAGCTTGATTCTGACTCGGAGTCCGGTATCGATTCAGGGTCGGTGTCGGTCGGCCTATGAATCTTAAGCTCGATAATTTCGCTTCGCCTCATAGCTCGATTTGGATTCGAGCTCGATAATGATATCGAGCTTGACATTGATCGGTCCTAGAATTCGAAGCTTGATGACCTGACTTCGGACCTCAACCTGATATTACGAAGACGCTCTTCGATCAAAGTATTACCATCTCGACCAGTTCGTACGATGAACTAATCGTTTTTGGCCGTATACAGATAGTCCCTCATTTCTCGAGAAAGGATATAACGAGAAACGACATGATTTTCCAACGGTACGATTAGATATATACTGACATTTGCATCGAGTCCGATCGTGACGTACGTGATAGTTGTACCGTCGATTCAATTTACCGAGGCATTTAATGCGTGTCAGACGATGGTCGGCCATTACCGATATTGAACCACCATTGTTCAGACTATAAATAGCCCACTCCTTCATTGAATCAAACTTTACTTTTTGCTCTAATCAGACCTCTAAATCTTCTCACTCTTTTCATCTTATTTTCGATGCCTGTAGAGCCATCTTTATCAGCGTTAAAGCCACCATCTTTTTATCTTCCTTTGCTCCTCTTTACTTATACAAATGGCGAACACCTCAACGACAGTACCGCAGAAGGAGAAAGCTTCTTGCTCCTCTTCCCGGCCGTCCGGCGGCAAGGCGCCGGCGGAGCCGCTTCCCCACGAGTATTTTCTCGGCTCGTGTGCTCTAAAGTCCGATTTCAAAGTCGAAAACCCTTCATCGATCCCGGGTCGATGTGAGCATGTGTCGATGTACATATGCTCGATAACAAAGGGCCACCTCGAGGCCGTAAGGAGGGACTGCAACTGGGGTCCCGAGGTCGTGTTGCAAATTCCTTCTCCCGAATAGAGCATCACCGCTCATGTGGAGGGGTTCTTAAGTGTTTATACTTACCCCTTCACATTGGGTCCCTTCGACCTAGTGATTATTGATATTTGTAAAAGATATCAGGTCACTCTTGGCCAAATTCACCCCTCTATGGCGCATAGTAATCATACTGCGCTTCCTCTCTAACAAGGCCGGGGGGCTAGAGTTTACTCTAAATCACCTTATGCGGTTGTATCGGCCTCAAATCTATCGATGACTAATCAGGTTCCAACGCCGGGCAACAAAGGCCTTGATCTCGAGCATCGACGAAGATAAGGATCGAGGTTGGATGAGCTGTTTTGTACGGGTGAGGAACCGTGACATTATTCTAGAAAAGAAGATGTCATTCCCTGAGGAGTGGAACTTTCACCGTAAGTGACCTTTTAGACTTTATTCTTCGTACCTTCTTTGACTTCGCCTGATACCTCTTTCGATATGCAGTTGTTCCTAGGATGCCTCAAGCGGTGCCGGCCTCGAGGATTGGGTTCGGAAGTTAGCCTCGACTTCCACTTATGCCGAACATGCATGGCGTAATTTGGCAAAAGGCAGATGGGAGGCCAAGAATCATGGTAAGGGCCTCATTTTTCACGTTTTTGAAACACTCTTTACACTTCTTTCGTCACTAACTTTTTTTTATGCAGGCCTGACCAAGGATGCCATTTTGAGGCCTTCAAATGGCGAGGAAGGAACCAAGTCCCCGGTTCCAAAATCGGGTGAAGATAATAAGAGGAAAACATCCTCGCAGTCCGAGGACCCCAAGCCCAAGCCTCAAAGAGCAAGGAGAAAAGTGATCGCCCTAACGATGGACTTGGTCCAAAGACTGAGAGACGAAGAATAGGAAGAAGAGGAAAATGCCTCATCACTGACGGTCCGACTTAGAAAAGCCGTCGAGGTTTCCAAACCTTCCAAGCCGACGACGGCTGCTAAAATCAAGCCTCGTATCGAGGAGGCTTCCAAAAAAAAATCGGGTGAGGGTCCCGAATTACCAGAGCTCGATGTCGTTTCTCGGCCATCTACCACCACACCGGACGGGGATGATTCTGAGACCCCGAAGATCTATTAGAGCATCCCGAGCGACTTGCTCGGGACCATTACAGCAGGCCACTTGCCTTCCCTTCCGACTTTTTCTGAGGAGGCGTTAAGGGAAGCTCGAGAGTTGAAGACCCTCGATATGGGCGGAGGCTCTAGTGTACGGGATCCCTTTCGGGATTGCTTTAATGGAGTCGATGATGTCTCTGATATTAGTGATGTTTTTATTCTTCTAGAAGAGGCCCAACGTCTCATATCTCGGGTAATAATCTGTTTACTGCACTTTGTTTCTTTACTCTCTTCTAAATCTGACATGTGTTTTCCCTTTTTGTGTAGGCCCTTGCCAAGTTTCGAGCTGATCTTAGCCAGTGTGAGACCGAGCTCCAAAAGGTCTCGGAGGAGAGGAATGCTCTGAAGCTTCTTTGCGGCCAAAAGAACGAGACTATAAATGATCTTCATGCGGATTTGGCCAAGGCTCGTGAGGAAGAGGCCGAGCTAGATAAACAGGTGAGCATCCTTTTGATAGAGTACGGATTCGACCCAACTGTGGAGGTTAACACTTCGTTATCTCATCTGCAACAAAAGTTTGAAAAGATCGGGTTGCTTCGGAGAGAAGTCGATCAGGTCAAGGTCGAGTGTGATCGGTGGAAGGAGACCATAGACCGCCTGGCTGCAGAAAAAGAAGCTACATTGCCAAACTATTATCGGTCGAGGTACAACTTCGGGGCGTCAAAAAGAAAAGTTCGGCCCAAGCCAAGAGGATCGAGGAGCTCAAAACCGGGCTTGCTAAGGACAAGGCGGAGATCGAGAGGACAAAAGTCATGGCAGACAAGTCCTAACTATTATCGTCCGCGGTCCAACTTCGGGGCGTCAAACAGAAAAGTTCGGCCCAAGCCAAGAGGATCGAGAAGCTCGAAACCGGGCTTGCCACTATTGGCAACGACGCCAAAATTTGATCACGCCCAACTATGCCTTATAAAAAGGACTAAGCGGTCGTTGCAAATATAATCCGGTTTACAAGTCCAGAGTCGAATCCCACAGAGAACTAAGGCTTAGCCACAACTGTTCAATATTGCAAAGAAACACAAGTTCAAATAATTTTCTAGTTATAAAGATTTGATTCTTATTTCTACTATTTAACTAGCAAATATTATAAAGCAGTAAAATTATCAACTAACATGGATGAAATTATAGACAAGACTAAGGAGGTCTAGATTTATGATTTTCCCAATTGTCGGAATCCTTTCCGCTACGTTTCCTATAAATTTGCCTAAGTCATCTCTACCGATCATGAGCACTCTAACTGTCGTAACTCTCTCTCGAGTAATTACCACAATTTACTATACATATTCTCTCGAATTACGCTAGCTGGCATTAAGTACAACTCACTCAGATCGCACCAAGGTTTTGTTATCCCTAATCCTGCCTTTAAACCTCCGTATTAATCCCTCATATACATTTAGGAGTGATGTTGTTCAACAACTACCTAAATATGCACTCTCTCCCGAGTAATACATACTAAATAAGTACAGCTAATTGAGGGCCCTTCAATCAACCACAAGAATAATATAGTTGAACAAATAGAGAAAATACTACGGCAAATTTATATTAACGTAACAAGAAAATCATCCAGGTTCCATCAAAACCCTAGATAAAAAAATTAGCTATTCATAATCATAGTAACAATATCCCAAATATTTTGCATAATTAAAATACAGAGTAAAGATGAAAAGATGTAGAAATTGATGATTCTCACTCCTAAGGGGTGATTCCACCAGCTCTTCTTGCCTCTGGCTGCAAAACTTACCTCCAAGTGGTGTTTTAGGTCTATTTATATGTGTAGAAGAAACCCTAAACATGTAGGCCCGGTCCTATTCAAACCCGGAACGAATTAAGTCTTCAAAACTCGGATTGGACCTGGCCTCAGGCCTGCCATCGTCAGCCTAACACTTGGAATTTGGCTGGCCTCGCCAGGCTAAAGCCTGGATTGGACTTGGCCTCAGGCCTGGCGTCGCCAGCCTAACGCCTGGAATTTGGCTGGCCTCGCCAGGCTAAAGCCTGGTCCAGCCTGGCCTTAGCCTGGCCTCGCCAGGCTAAAGCTTGGTCTTTCCTTTTTACTGTTCTCGAGCACACTTTCAACGTTTAAGTATCCCTTTTGCTCTACTTTCATCTCCAATTCACCTACACATAAAATAGACTTCATTATGCACAAATAAAGTGTAATTTATCATTAAAGCATGTAAAATGCAAGGCACATAATGTACGAAACTATGGAATTATAGCCACCCATCACTAAGGCCAAGGCAGAGATCGAGAGGACAAAAGTCATGGCAGACAAGTCCATTGCTATGTACCGGGCCAATGTTGAGGCTACTCAGATGCAGCTAAGGGAGGCTTTTGACCGAGAGCAATGGATTATAGACTCGCCAAAGTGCTAATCCCGGAGGGAGACCCTCGAGGAAATCCATACTCGAGGTTTTGACCTCTCCGAGGAGATAGCACGAGCCAAGGTGCTTGAGGCTAAAGCCAGGCAGCTTGCCTCCTTCGACGACGAAGATGATGATGAAGAAGGCAGTCGAGGCGGATCCAATGAGGGGCCTGAAGTAGAAGTTGCTCCCGAAGAAGAGGTCGAAGGCCGGCCATAGTTAGTACTTAGTTTCCTTTTTTGCAAGGCCTTGATCGGTCTCTTTTACATACCCTTTTTTATTAATATATAATAGAAAAAATTCTTTTGAATGCCTTCTCAGTTTTATGCTCAAAACGTGTTTTGTGCTTTTGCCTTGTGAAAATTTTGTTGTTGCAACCTCTATAATCGAGCGAATACTAGTTAGAACTTAGAACAAAACCCGTAGGTTTTTTAGACACGCAAGGGTGAGTCCCCGAGTTCAATAATATGTTCAAGATTTTGGATAGCTTGATCGACGCCATGACCGCATTGTTTTTATAACTAAGTTCGAGTATGTTTTGAACTTAGAATAGAATAAACCCTTAGTTTTTTATCAAATAATGGGTAATTTTTGAATCTTGTAGTAACATACCCATATTGGTCCTTAGGCTTAATAGTTGAGTGAGTGATTGCTCGAACTCCAATTCGAAGTATTGTAGCCCGTAGGCTTTTATGGTCGAGTGAGCAATTGTTCGAACTCGAAGTAAGATAGCTCTTAGGCTTAATAGTCGAGTGAGTGATTATAAGATATCCCTTAGGCTCAATAGTCGAGTGAGTAATTGCTCGAACTCGAAGTAAGATAACCCTTAGGCTTAATAGTAGAGTGAGTGAGTGCTCGAACTCGAAGTATTGTAGCCCGTAGGCTTTATGGTCGAGTGAGTGATTGCTCGAACTCGAAGTAAGATAGCCCTTAGGCTTAATAGTCGAGTGAGTGATTGCTCGAACTCAAACTCGAAGTATTGTAGCCCGTAGGATTTTATGGTCGAGTGAGTGATTGCTCGAACTCAAAATAAGATAGTCGTTAGGCTCAATAGTCGAGTGAGTGATTGCTCGAAGTCGAAGTAAGATAGCCCTTAGGCTTAATAGTCGAGTGAGTGACTGATCGAACTCAAAGTAAGATAGCCCTTAGGCTTAATAGCTGAGTGAGTGATTGCTCGAACTCAAACTCGAAGTATTGTAGCCCGTAGGCTTTTGGTCGAGTGAGTGATTGCTCGAACTCGAAGTGAGATAGCCCTTAGGCTCAATAGTCGAGTGGGTGATTGCTCGAACTCAAAGTATTGTAGCCCGTAGGCTTTATGGTCGAGTGAGTGATTGCTCGTACTCGATGTAAGATAGCCCTTAGGCTTAATAGTCGAGTGAGTGATTGCTCGAATTCGAACTCGAAGTATTGTATCCCGTAGGCTTTATGGTGTAAGTTTTTCAAAACTCCTTCGGTAGTGGTCGGCCCTTTAGCCTGTTTGAATCATGAAGCAGAACGAACATTTCAAAATATGAGTTATCGGTAAAGGGGCCATTATACATGTGTTCGTATTTTGTGCCAGGGCTCGAATAACACTATGCGGGCATGGTTCGTTTTAACCATTTGGCCCTTACACTTTTCCCTATCGAGACCCTGTTTGACATGACTTTGGTATGAAATAACTTTCTTGTATCGAACTCGATCTATTCGATGGTAAAAGCCCCCCAGTATTCGAGGTTGATTGTAAAGAAGCCTTGGATACTATTGAATTGTCCTCATGTAGCACATAGTTGTTGTCTCATTAAGAAACTTGCCGGAAAAACTCAGTTGGGATAAAAACCAATCTAAGGGAAAAAGAGTGCAACGCGTACTTTAAAACCTAAGGTCTCAATGTCTTTGGTCGAACTCCTGCAATGAGTTAGTGTCGAATATATATAGACGAAAGAGGGGAGAAAATCATATGTTAACAATAATAACGTTTGAGAAGTGATATGTTCCAGTTGTTTGGTAATGGTTTGCCATCCATCGTTCCGGGTTTATAAGACCCTCCTCCGATTATATCGAGGACTTGATAAGGTCCTTCCCAATTCGGGCCGAGCTTTCCTTCATTAGGATCTCGAGTGTTGGCGGTGACCTTCCTTAGGACTAAGTTCCCAATCCTGAAATGGCGGAGGTTGGTTCTTCTATTGTAGTACCTTTCGATTCGTTGCTTTTGCGCAGCCATTCAAACAAGTGTCATTTCTCGTTTTTCATCTAATAATTTGAGGCTAGTACTCATAGCCTCGTGGTTTGATCCCTCTGATGTATGTCGAAACCTTGCGCTGGGTTCTTCGACTGGAATTAATGCTTTGGAACCATACACTAAGGAAAACGGAGTTACCCCCGTACTGGACTTCGATGTTGTTCTATATGCCCAAAGGACTTCGAGAAGAATTTCTCTCCATTTCCCTTTAGCTTCGTTCAACCTTTTCTTCAGGTTTTGGATGATAGTCTTGTTTATCGATTCGGCTTGTCCGTTCCCACTGGGGTGATATGGTGTTGACAAAATCCTTTATATTTTATAGTCTTCGAGAAATTTTGTCACTTTACTTCGATAAATTGTTTACCATTGCCACATACTATTTTTGCGGGTATCCCAAATCGACACACGATGTGATCCCAGATGAAGTCTATAACCTCATTTTCTCTCACTTTCTCGAACGCCCGTGCTTCAACCCATTTAGAGAAATATTCAGTCATAAAAAAATGAATTTAGCTTTACCTGGGGCCGATGGTAGAGGGCCGACGATATCCATCACCCATTTCATGAATGGCCATGGGGATAGGACTGAATGAAGTCGTTCTCTGGGCTGATGGATCATCGGTGCAAATCTTTGGCATTTATCACATTTTCGAACAAACTCCTTAGTGTCTTTTTCCATGCTATCCCAGTAGTATCCTGCTCTAATGATTTTGTGAATTAGTGATTCGGCGCCATAGTGGTTCCCACAAGTGCCTTCTTGTACCTCTCGTAAAATATAATCGGTGTCTCCTGGTCCTAAACATACTGCCAATGGTCCATTGAATGTCCTTCTGTATAATGTTCCATCTTCAGCCAACATGAATCGAGCAACTTTGGTTTGTAGGGCCCTCGATTCTTTAGGGTTCGATGGGAGTTTTCCGTTCTTCAAATATTCAATATACTTATTCCTCCAATCCCAGGTTAAGCTTGTAGAATTTATCTCGGCATGACCTTCCTCGATTACGGATCCCGAGAGTTGAACGACAGTCCCCGAGTCGATCTCATCTTCCTAGACTAATGACCCCAAACTTGCGAGTGCATCTGCCTCACTGTTTTGTTCTCGAGGCACATGTTGTAAAGTCCATTCCTTGAAATGGTGCAAAGTTACATTTAATTTGTCCAAATACCTTTGCATTCTATCTTCTCGAACTTCGAAGGTTTTGTTTACTTGGTTCACCACTAGTAAAGAGTCACATTTGGCTTCAATGACTTCTGCTCCCAAGCTTTTAGCTAGCTCAAAACATACAATCATGGCCTCATACTCGGCCTCATTGTTAGTCAACCTAGAAGTTTTGATAGATTGCCTAATAATGCCAACCGTGGGGGGTTTCAAAATGATGCCAAGCCCGGACCCCTTCACATTCGAAGCACCATCTATAAAGAGGATCCAAACCCCCGATGATGTATCCGATTTTATCAAGAGTTCTTTTTCAACTTCGAATACGAGGGTTGGCGTGAAATCGGCCACGAAATCCGCTAAAATTTAAGACTTGATGGTTGTACGAGGTTGATATTCGATATCGTACCCACTGAGTTTGACAACCCATTTGGCCAATCGGCCCGATAGTTCAGGCTTGTGCAAAATATTACGAAGTGGGTAGGTGGTTAACACACATACGGGGTGACATTGAAAGTATGGTCTTAACTTTCTAGAGGCACTTACCAGTGCAAGTGTCAATTTCTCTAAGTGTGGATATCTAGTTTCTGCTTCTCCTAAACAGGAAACTGCATACCTTGCTCTTCTCGAACTAGTATGCCACTTACCGTGATTTTCGATACCGCCAAGTATAGGTAAAGTTTCTCATCTGCCTTCGGTATGTGAATTAGTGATAGGCTCGACAAGTATCGCTTCAATTATTCTAATGCATGTTGGCATTCCGGGGTCCAAGCGAAATTGTTCTTCTTTTTGAGTAAAGAGAAGAATATGTGGCTTCGATTCGATGACCTTGAAATGAATCGGCCTAAGGCGGCTATCCGTCCGATTATCTTTTGCACGGCTTTTACACTATCCACGACGGTGATGTCTTCGATGGCCTTGATCTTATCGGGGTTGATCTCGATTCCTAGATTCGATACCATGAAGCCAAGGAACTTGCCCAAACCAACCCCGAAAGCACATTTGTCGGGGTTTAGCTTCATGTTGTATTTCCTTAAAATCTCGAACGTCTCCTGCAAATGAGTCAAATGATCCTCTGCGCATAGGGACTTAACTAGCATGTCATCAATATAAACTTCCATTGACTTACCTATTTGTTCTTCGAACATTTTATTTACTAGGCGTTGGTAAGTAGCTCCTGCATTTTTTAGCCCGAAGGACATTACATTATAACAATACGTTCCATACTTGGTGATAAATGAAGTCTTTTCTCGGTCCTCCGGGTTCATTTGAATTTGATTGTACCCGGAATAGGCATCTAGAAAAGTAAGGATCTTGTGGCCGATCGTGGCGTCGATCATGCGATCGATGTTAGGCAGTGAAAAAGAATCTTTGGGGAACGCCTTGTTTAAATCCTTATAATCTACACACATTCTAAGTTTGACCCTTTTTTTAGGGACTACAACTACATTGGCTAACCATTCAAGATATTTTACTTCCCGAATCGACCCTATTTTGAGAAGTTTAATTACCTCGTCCTTTACGAATGCGTGCTTTAACTCGGACTGAGGTCTTCTTTTTTGTTTCACCAGTTTGAACCTAGGGTACAGGCTCAGCCGGTGCGTTGTTATCGACGGTGGGATCCTTGTCATATCTAAATGGGACCAAGCAAAACAATCTATGTTGTCGATAAGAAATTGAATAAGTTTTTCCTTGAGTTCGGGGGTCAATCCCGTTCCCAGGTATACCTTTCTCTCAGATAGATGCTCGATCAATATAACTTGTTCTAGCTCTTCGACCGTTGATTTGGTGGCGTCAGAATCTTCGGGGATGATAAAATCTCGAGGGGTCAGAAAATCTTCCTCCTATTCTTCTATTTCCTGCTTCCCCGATTCGGTCAAGGCTGGCGGCTGTGATTGCTATTTAACTTCTCATTTACCTTTGATGCTTGACCTTTCCGAGGTTGATAGTATTGATATCGACGTTACCTCATCGACCGCAAATATTTCTTTCGCAGCATGTTGCTCCCCGTATACTATTTTTACACCGTCCTATGTCGGGAATTTTATTACTTAGTGGAGAGTCGAAGATACCGCCCTTATATTGTGGATCCAAGGCCTTCCGAGTAGGGCATTGTACCTCATGTCGCCCTCGATTACGTGAAACTTGGTATTTTGGATGGTCCCAGTCACATTTATCATTAGAATAATCTCCCCTTTAGTTGTTTTACTGGCCATGTTGAAGCCGTTTAAGACCCGAGCTGCGGACACGACTTTATTTTGCAGACCGAGTTGCTCCACGACCCTCGATCGGATGATATTCGCAGAGCTACCTGGATCCACTAAAACACGCTTTACTTGAACTTTATTTAATAAGATAGAAATTACTAGAGCGTCATTGTGAGGCTGAGAGATGCCTACGACTTCTTTGTTGTTGAATGATAAAGTGTTTTCGGGCATATAATCTCGGGTTCATTTTTCTCTAGTGACCGGTATCTTTGTGTGTTTGAGTATGGGTTCCTGTGGAGTGTCGACTCCACCGACGATCATATGAATGATATGTTGAGATTTCTCCTGTTCATTTTTCTGTTGGCGTCTCTTTCTCTGAAATGGTTCTTGGCTCGATCGTTGAGGAACTCTCGAAGGTGGCCCTCATTGAATAGATAGGTTACCTCCTCCCTTAATTGACTGCAATCCTCGGTCTTGTGGCCATGTGTTCCATGATATTTGCATATTGAATTTGGGTTTCTTTGGGAAGGATCGGTTTGCATGGGTCTGGGCCACCTAGTATCCTTGATTCTTCCGATTGCCAATACAATGCCCGATGCATTGATACTAAAGTTATATTCTGATAATTGAGGTGCCTCTATAGGATCGGCATATTTGTTGAAACCACTTTTGCTCATAAGTCCCTGAGAATTCTGCCCTTGATCACTTCTTCGATTGTTCCGGGCGGAATTGCGTCCTGAACTATCATTCCTTCGATTTATGATGTATGGTTGATATCGGTCTCTGTTCGACCTTGGATCTCTGTCGATGTCCCTCTGGTTTTTAATAACCGACCTGTTTGAATGTACTGATCTGGAAGGAGCTCCTAATTGGTCGTCTTCGACCCTGATTTTTGACTGATATCGATTGTGCACATCTGCCCAAGTTACAGCTGGATATTCAATCAAATTTTGTTTCAGCCGACGTGATGCTATCGAACATCGCTTGTTCAACCCTTGGGTGAAAGCTTGAACGGCCCAATCGTCTGTGACCGGTGGCAACTCCATGCGTTCCATTTGAAATCGGGACACGAATTCCCTCAGTATTTCATTATCCCTTTGTTTTACTTTGAAGATGTCCAATTTCCTTGTTGCGACTTTTATGGCACCGGCGTCTGCCTTTACGAAAGAATCTGCTAGCATGGCAAATAAGTCGATGGAATTCGGTGGTAGATTGTGATACCAAATCATTGCTCCCTTCGAGAGGGTCTCTCTGAATGTTTTCAACAACACAGATTCGATTTCGTCATCTTCTAAATCGTTACCCTTGATGGTACATGTGTAAGAGGTGACATGTTCGTTGGCGTTGGTCGTTCCGTTATATTTGGGAATCTCGGGCATATGGAATTTTTTGGGGATTGGTTTTGGGGCTGCACTTGAGGGAAAAGGCTTTTGCACGAATTTTTTGAAATCCAACCCTTTTATCATTGGTGGTACCCCCGGGATCTGATCGACCCTGGAGTTATATGTTTCTACTTTTTTATCGTTTGCTTCAATCTGCTTTGTGAGCTCCTCGAGTATCTTAGCAATTTCGGGAGTAGTCCCCGATTCTTGCTCATTTGACCTCACTATGGCTCGCTCCGTTCTGTGGGCAATTTCTCGAGGTGGACTAGGCTCCGGCCTGCCTGGTACCTGGGTTTGGCTCTGCCACTGAGCTATCACTACCTGTTGGGCTTGCAGCATTTCAAAAATCATACTCAAGCTGACTCCGTTTTCCTCAACGTTATGGGTGTCTCGAGCTGCAGATCGAGTACCGCCATGAACGCTATTTTCAGGTTCAGAAAGTTGGTTTGCCTCAAGGGCCACATGCGAATTAACGTCTAGTAGTACTTCGACCCGAGCTTCAGGCAATCCGACTCGAGCTTCCACGGCATCGATAAGCGGCCTTCCGACCCTGGGCGTCAAGTTGTTGGTTTCATCTTGAAGGCCAGCTTCGTTGTCGATAGGTAAAGCCATCAATCGAGGGTTTGCCATTGCTAATCCGAAATCAAAAACATTTTCAAAAGACAAGCGTAAAATGGTGTGTGTTATAGATTTGTATCAAATAACCACTGTTATCCTTAGCCCCACGGTGGGCGCCAAACTGTTTACCCGAAAAATCGGATAGAGTTGAATTTGTACGTAGTTCTAAGGATATATAGTATAACTTGACACAAATCGTAAAAAGAAATAGAAATATCCAATCTTGACTATAAAGAATGACAGATAAACACAATTGAGAGGAGGAAAATGAATGAACAAAATAAGATGAAGTAATAGAGCTCAAAAGGTTAATCTTTCAATATGAGAAAATAGTATTCTTGTTACCATGTGAATGTGTCTTTACAGAAACAACAATCATCTCTTTTATGGTAGAAGAATCATACTTTAGATATAATAAAAAATACATAGTGGGGAGCCCATGATGAATTAGCTTTTTCCTAATTCCTGCCAGGATTCTCTCCCCTAGTGCGGTTGCAACGACTCTTGTCTGTGAGCTCGATATTGACTCGAGCTCTCGATCTTGACTCGAGCTTGATTCTGACTCGGAGTCCGTTATCGATTCGGGGTCGGTGCCAGTTGGCCTATGAATCTTAAGCTCGATAATTTCGCTTCGCCTCATAGCACGATTTGGATTTGAGCTCGATAATGATATCGAACTTGACATTGATCGGTCCTATAACTCAAAGCTTGATGACCTGACTTCGAACCTCAACCTGATATTACGAAGACGCTCTTCGATCAAAGTATTACCATCTCGACCAGTTCGTACGACGGACTAATCGGTTTTGGCCGTATACAATAACTCAAATAATTTTGTTAATAATAATTTAGTAATTTTATTAAAATATATACTCATTGATACGCGTACTCTAAGACTAGTAAGCAGAAAACGACTAAAGGACTTTGGTAAGAATCAAATTAACGAGTTACCACAGACAATAGTTAATGATTTTTTTTTCTTTGTGAATTCATGTGCTAAAGGTGAATATCTTCTTCTTTATGAATTCTAGTAAGCAATGGGTTAACCAAATCACCTTGTAATAACATGTGCTGATATTCTCAGGCAAATGCTTATATGATTCTATAATTAGCAGCTGCAATTAATATTATATTACAATAGCAAATACGTACTACAAAAGAATCAAGGGGCATTTAAAATGCTAGTATTTACTTTCATGGAAGAATTGTGACATAGTGGGAGAAACATATTCCTAATCCAAAAATTTTGAGGAACTAGCTAGTCAGGGAAAAAGAATTTCTACCATTTTGAACCTCAACAAGATTAGCTATAAAAACCGGACTTGCAAATTTGAATCATAGTTAAGAGTCCAATTAATAACCCCAAAGTTCACTGGGTGCAAATCTTTGTCAAGCTCCTCATTATAATAACAAGTTCTCTAGCTAGTCAGGCCGTTGTTCTCTTGTCAAGCATAATCAATGCCCAGTGGCGCTAATCTATGCTTTGTCAGGCTAAGGTTATGTTGCTTCTAAAAGAGAAGAAGGCCATATTTCATGAGATTCTAGTTCTGGCAATTTGCAATTTGGGGTGAACTATTGGGATTCTTCATCACCCATGATTGTCTTCATCCGGCAAAAGTAGTAGATATGAACCCATAACTTTAAAAATATAATGGGTTCAACGCTATAAACCTTAAAAATTGATAACAGGAACTAGAAAGAGCGCTAGACGTGACAGATTAATGCGATTAAATTCTACTCAGCTATTATTTTTTTGGTTACCAGAGCGCAGCATTCTTCCCAATTTGTTCAACCACTAGACTTTCCAATGATCCAATTTAGATTCTCTGATGATCCAAATGCGAGTTAATTAAGCAACCCCAGAGATGCATCTACAACAGGTATTAAGGGATAACAGAGGAATTTTGCTGTGTCTTTTCTCTGGAACTCCGAAATTTTCTTCCAAATTAGTTTTTGAATTTTAGTACTCCCTATATTCCAATTTATTGACTAGACACGGAGTTTAAGAAAAAAAGATTTTTGAAATTTGTGATAAAAAAATATGTCATCAACATTTGTGTCTCATTAACGGTAAAAGGTGAATTTTAAAGTTAAATTGCTTCTAAATAAGTAAGTATCGCATTCTTTTTGGGACAGACTAAAACGAAAAGTATAACACATAAATTGTGACAGAGGTAACAACTAAAACAGGCTGGTTCAGTTTAGGATAAATTTATCCAATTAACAAAGGAAATGGGACATCGAGGTAGACTTAAGATACAAGAGAGCTTTCTATAGTAAATGCACAACAGAGTATTTTAGGCTCAATTAATACTGAGGTAGACTTCATTCAAAAGAGCTTCCTAAAGTAAACAAGAGAGTAATTTGGCTTAATCAAATATGAAAACATTCTTCTTTTCTATTAACTACTCATATGTTTTCTACTTATGCATTGCATAGTAAGAAATCAGATAATACAACCAGAACGATTAAGTCTCAAAACTATAGAAATAATGTCTTTAGCTCCAGAGTTATCATGTAAGTATAGTTCTTAATTATAGAATGTCATGTTTCACGTGCTTTTAAGAAAAGAATACATGTACTAATAGGACTCCACCGTTTGAGAGTGAAAGGAGCCGGAATACTGATTATGGTTGGTGCAATGTTATGTCTGAAAAGGGGAAGGTATGGCCTATGGAGGAATCTGGGCACTCAATTCACTACACATGATAGCGCACAGAGTAGAACAGCCAACGAAGTAAACAATATTGCAACAAGAATAACAGGATGTATCTTCATGCGCAATATATCATAACCATTAAGGTTCGTCCTGCTTAAATGTGCAAGCCATCTCTCAACAAAAAGACAATACTGTTCTATGAAAAGTTGAGGTGAAACACTAGTCCTAGCAACATCCCAAGTCTTCTCGCAGAATCCGCGACCCCTCTCCAATACAGCATCCAGCGCAGCATCAGAAGTCAAGTTAAAAAATCGATAGACCACATAGAAACCAGACATAGCATAGAACTGGCCGAAAGGACTAGGAAGTTTCTCAGCAAGAGCACATGGCTGCAACTCACAGTCAATTCCTGGACTTCGGTCTGACCATTCAGACAAGTTTACTGCAACTTTTGCAAGCGAGTTGCATTGTTCCCGTTTTGGAGCTCCAACAAGCTTAATGGGAACTCCAGGTTTCCCTCCTTTACTTATAACATTTTTTCCAGAAGGATTCCCATCTTGTTGGTGTAGAGACATACAATGAGAACAGATGTATTGCTCCTGGTAACCAGAATGTAGACAGGGATGCTTGATCTCAATGTTCCCACTAGCAAGATCTGCATCAGTGATCTTGGAAAGCCTCTTAAGCGGGTAAACCACAGACTTGCCACAAGTATCATTCAGGCCATAACCCGCTAAGGAGTAAGCAGTGATAATGATTAACAGAACCAATGTTCAGCTCTAAGCTAATTTCATCATGAACACTTTCTTTGCTTTCAAAAGTAACTTGAAGTTATGAGCCACCTAAGTCGAGGGCACCAAATGTCCCCTTTTGAGGTTTTGCCCCCAGTACATGAGTATGATAATTCATAGCAATCCATCCATGATAGGCTTCCTCCATGCCAGTGATGGTTTTGACCCATTCTCTCTTGCACAAGAAAGGCCAACTTTTCAGAATAGACCAAGCATTGTTAAGAAGCCATTCTGCGTCAGAATTTGGCAGCCTGCGTACACCAGCTGTAGCAAAAAGAAAGACGGAAGTATCCTTATATGCATGTTTAGGTATTTGATTCTCCGCCCATCGAGTTAGTGGCTTAATTGCTCCTTTCAAACCAGATATATTGTGCACTAACTTGTCAAATCCAGGTTCTGTCTCCATTCTATTGTAAGCCCGTCCACTCTGAGATCTTGAATTTCTCTGGAATCCTCCCGGCAGTGATCTCAATACAATAGGGAGACTGTCATCCTTTTTATGGTTAGGGATGCTTGATATACATAAACATGAGTTCCGTATTTATGTATGGTTATGGTTATGGTCTGGACCCTCGATAGAACAAGTTAAAATAACAAAAATGATGCATACAGGAGAAAAACAAACAACAACAAACAGAGGAATACAAAGACAGCTCGCATCCATTTCTTTCGTGTAGAAGCAACCACTTGTAATGACCCAACCGGTCATTTTAACTTTTAGAACCCCGTTCCCTAAAATAAAACTTTCTGTAGGTGCTTGTAATGATTTATGACTTGCGTGGATGGTTGGTTCGGGATTTGGAAGTGTTTGGGGTGAAACCAGAACACTTGGTTCCTTAAGTTGGCCTTAAAGTGCTAAGTTTGACTTCGGTCAACATTTTGAGAAAACGATCCCGGAATAGAATTTTGATGATTCCAACAGCTCCGTATGGTATTTTGGACTTAGGAGCATGTTCGGAATTTTATTTGGAAGTTCGTAGTTAAATTAGGCTTGAAATGACTAAAAATAAGAATTTAAGTTTGAAAGTTTGACCGATGAGTTTACTTTTTGATACCAGAGTCGGAATCCAGTTCCGAAAATTTTTATAGCTCCGTTATGTAATTTATGACTTGTTTGTAAAACTTGAGGTCAATCGGAGTTGATTTGATAGGTTCCGACATTGAATGTAGAAGTTGAAAACTCTTAGTTTCATTAAGCTTGAATTGGGGTATGATTCATGGTTTTAGCGTTGTTTGATGTGATTAAGAGGTTCGACTAAGTTCGTATGATATTTTAGGACTTGTTGGTATATTTTGTTGAGATCCCGAGGGCCAGATATCGAGCCCAGGTATCGAGCCCAGGGTTGACGAGGCACAGGCTCGAGCTAGTGTATCGAAGCCATGATCGAAGGTCCAACTCGAGGGCCATGATCGAAGGCAAGGCTCGAGGGCCAGGATCGAGATCCAAGATCGAGGGTCACAATCGAAGGCCCAGCCTCGATGTCCTGATCGAAGGCCCAATCTCGATGCCCTTATCGAGGCCATGACCGAGGTCCATGCTCGAGCCTGTGATCGAAGCCGCGATCGAGGACCAGTTCCGAAGGCTGCTGGGCAGTTTTATAAAAAGAGGGCATTCGTCCCATTTGCCATTTTTGACGAACTTGAGTTTGAGCAGAGACAACTTTTGGCAGATTTGCAAGGGAAAAATATTGGGGTAAGTGATTCTAACTCGGATTTGGTCTAAATATACAAGTATATCATTGTTTTCACAATTTAATTAGTGTTTTGAGATTGAAATTTGGAAAAGTTTAGAAATCTCATAGAAACGAAATTTTGAGATTTCGGTATCGATTCAGAGTCGGATTTGAGTGAAACTGGTATGGTTGGACTCGCAATTGAATGGGTTGTCGGATTTCGTAATTTTTGCCGGATTCCGAGATGTGGGCCCCGCGGGCGAATTTTTAATTAATTTCGGGATCTTTTCTTCAAAATGTAGTATTTTCTTATAGAATTGATTCCTATAATATTTAGTGATTTTATCGAATTATTTTGACTAGATTTGAGCCACACGGAGTTGGATAATCGTGGAAAAGGCCCTATAGTTGATTAAATTGGAGCAAGACGAGGTAAGTCTCTTGTCTAATTTTGTGAGGGGGAAATTACCTCATAGGTGATTAAGATTAAACAATTGTCGCTAAATTGTGGAGGCTACGTACACACGAGGTGACGAGAGTCCGTGCGTAGCTATTATTAATGTTAAAGTTCGGGTAGTTTAGGACTCAAAGCATGCCTTACTTGTAAAAATTATATTCTTTGATTTATTTATATTAATTGATATCTATATGAATATATTGTGAATTGTTAGATAAAGATATTAAAGGATAGAAATCTCAAAGAAATTGTTCTCCTCCCGAATTTATCTTATAATAAATATACTCTCCCTCCGGAGGTACATAAGAAAATGTCCTCCTTTCTTGTGGAGCGGGCCGAACGCCTCGGCAGGATAGATGCATCTATGGATCGCGCCGCACGTCCCTCGACAGTGTACACGACACTCTGGATCGGGCCGTACGTCCTCGGCAGAAATCGTGCTTAATAATAATAATTACACGATACTTTAATAATTTATTTCAGCTTGTGAAGCTAATTAATAAATTGAAAAAATCCTTAAAATTTAATGAATTATTATTCTTGCTTGTTTAGGAATTAACTGTTACTCCTATAAATGAGATTTAACTGATAAATTGGAATTTATTTGAATTGAAGGAATTTAATTAATATATTGAGAATTGTTACATTTGAAGGAATTTGATTATTTTCGCTGATTAAATAAATTATTGTAAATTCTGTAAATCATGATGATTTAAATATCCTAGTTTTATTTCAATTATTATTGACCCATAGTGAGTGTCAAGGTCGGTCATCTCGTCTCTACCACTTCGAGATTAGGCTTGATACTTACTGGGTACACGTTGTTTACGTACTCATACTACACTTGCTGCACTTTTTGTGCAGGATCCGAGACAGGTACTAGTGGAGGACCTATCATCACATACCCATGTCATCCCGAGGCATAGTGGTGAACTTCCTTTCTGAGCCGTTCTGCAGCTACCAGTGTCTCTTCTAATATTTATATTCTGTCTATTTCATTTCAGACAGTATTTGGAGTTTTGTATAATCTACTAGATGCTCATGCACTTGTGACACCGGGTCTTGGCACACACATTGGTAGAAGTTGATATTTTATTATTTTCTTAGAATAAAAATTTAACCAATGTACGATTGACTTATTAGTTGGCTTGACTAGCTGTAATGTTGGGCGTCATCAGTGAAATTGGGTCATGACATGTGGTCCCTTCTCCTTGGAAAAACTTGCGCGAGCAGTTTCTCTCTGAAAAAAGTTTGACTTGTTTGCATTAGTTGAACCCCTCTCTATTTCAACGTTAATATCAACATCATCCAGATCATGTCGCCGGTACGCAGAATGATGTTGAAGGGAAGAGGACAGTCTCAACTCAGTCTTTTGACCTAAGCTGTAGTTATAAAGTGAAGCAGGGAGAGGTGGCAACCCCGATGATACATTCGGAATACTAGATGTCTTTGTGGATGAGAGACGATCTGTGGCAGCAGAAACAATTGCTGCAAATTTATTGAGCACCATATTTGGAGAATTTACTAATTGCAAGCAGAGAAACTGTTCAAGCCACAGTTATCTAGTCTGTACCTCACATCATACTAGAAAAGCTCATTGACCACCAACAAATAAAGACAGTCAATATCATAATCCTAGTACTGGATGTACTAATGACATCATATATTATGAGCAGTGACCTGCAGGGGTTGTCACACTGATATTAGCAACATAACAAAAGAAACTGAAATCACTTGAACACAGTGTACTTAAATGGAGAACCAAGGAGCACCAAACACCACAGGTTTTTTCATTTGACGATTAGCTTCAAAAAATGTAAACTTAAATCATTCACAATCAGGCATGGTCCCCATCGCTTTGGTCTAGAGGTAAGAATGCAGTGCATGACATGTAGGTTAGGCGCATGTCATGAGTTCAAATCTTACTACAGACAAAAGTCTGGTATTTAAGTTGAGAAGGTTAGAGGGGCAGCCCCATTATCACCGAGTTTCAAACGGCCACTGGCCCTTAGGAATTTCTCAATAATAAGAAATGCGACAAGTAACATGGCATGTGGATCACATTTTGTAGAGTTTCCATATCCTAAGAAATCAGCAATAGCTCTGGTCTATGGAAATTTGGCAACCTCATTTTCCTAAAAGTTTTCTATAGGAGTATAAATATAATCAATCAGAAAAATGTTTAGAGCCCATTTGGATTAGCTGATTGTAAATAGCTGATAAACTTAAAGTGCTAAAAAGCCTTTTTAAGTAATGAAGCTGATTTTTAAAATAAGCATTTACGTATTTGGATAGAAGTGTTGAAACTGATAATAAGCAGTTGATATATTTGATAAAAAGTGTTGATAAGCTATTCTTTTGTTAAAATGACTAAAATTCTTTTCGAACTTTTTTTCAAAACATTATAAATTAAAAAAGTTCTTTGTAAAAAAAAGAATTAACAATGAATATGAAATGAAGAGAAAGCCATGAAATCTATTTTTGGAAAAGTAGTTTGTGAATTAGAAAATATTATTAAGGATAAACTAGTAAGAACCCGTTTGGATTAGCTAATTGTAAATAGTTGATAAACTTAAAATGCTGGAAAAAAAATTTTAAGTGCCGAAGTTGATTTTTAAAATAAGCATTTACGTATTTGGATAGAAGTGCTAAAACTGGCAATGAGCAGTTGATGTATTTGATAAAAAGTGCTGATAAACTATTCTTTTGTTAAAATGACTAAAATACTCTTCGAACTTTTTTACAAAAGATTATAAATTAAAAAATTTCTTTGTAAAAAAAAAAAGAATTAATAACGAATATGAAATGAAGAGAAAGCCAGGAAATCTATTTTGGGAAAAGTATTTTGTGAATTAGAAAATATTATTAAGGATAAACTATAAAAGTATTGGTCAAACTAAAAGTACTTATAAGCTAAAAAGTCATAAGTTGGGGGTGACCAACTTATGACTTATGTCTGATTTTAACTTATAAACACTTTAAATATTTACCAAACACGTAGATAAGCCAAAATGTACTTTTAAGCTAGTATGACCAGCTTATAAGCTCAGCCAAACACCATCTGAAAGTATTGGTCAAACTAAAAGTGTTTATAAGCCGAAAAGCCATAAGTTGGGGGTGACCAACTTATGACTTATGACTGATTTTAACTTATAAACACTTTGCTTATAAGCACTTTGGGTGTTTACCAAACGCGTAGATAAACCAAAAGGTGCTTATAAACCGATTTGACTCGCTAATACAAACACCTTCTTAGAAGGCATACATCTTCTAAGAAGGCTCCTGAGAAGAGGAAAAGTCCAACCTTGCCCTTAGAACACTTCGAAGCTGCTCAATTTTACTCTGCTTACACTTTTGGTCCATTCATACCTTTGCCATTAAAGGGTGACAGGCAAAAATGACATATCTTCCTTAAGGTGGAGGTAATATTAGATCAAAATTCAATCGGAGGGCAAAGTTGCTCAATTTCAGATATTACAGGGCAAATTTGACCCACCACACGTTAGGAAAGCATAAACTAAAATTACGACTCGTACTTACTGAGCACAGTTTCAACTTGCAAGTATGGAATATTTTATATATAAAAATAAAATATATTATACCATAGCAATTCTATAATGTCTTTCCAACTTCTGTGATCGTCTTACAAAATCAAATTTTGTATGCATTAACAATAGCAGCAAAATGAGGAAATAGTAGAGTTGCAGCATTAAATAAGTCTTGAAGTTTGCAGATCTTCAAGAATAAATACACAGCCACATTGATCGTGAAAACTTAAGATCCTAAATCCATCATACAATAGACTATTATTCAGAGGCGGACCTACACCAGTGTCACGTGAAATATATTTCTTGGCCCCTTCATTAACGAAATTACGCCTAGAGCAATGGTCCGCCTCTTAGCATAAGCTCTCCTCCTTGTCATAAATTCTACAATTTGTTTTTAAAGTTTCTTTTACTTCTTATAACTGGAATTATATACTACTACTAATTTATAATTTTTTATTTCACCTTTTCTCAATTCAATTATATTTTAATTTTTTTAATAGTTATAAATAATAGTCAGTACCCCAATCAAAAGCCCCAATCAAAAATCAAAGCTCGCCTCCCGTTAACTCATCCCTCAGCCTCAGGCCATCACTTCTCACTTCAAAATAGAGAACCCTTCTTCCTCAATCTCAATTTCTCTCATTGCTTTGAAAAAGTAGCAGGCATCAAATCTCTAGTTAGTATTTCTCTTGCTTTGAAACTTATTTTTTATTTATAAATTATAA
Source organism: Nicotiana tabacum (assembly GCF_000715075.1). NCBI lineage: Eukaryota > Viridiplantae > Streptophyta > Magnoliopsida > Solanales > Solanaceae > Nicotiana > Nicotiana tabacum. The sequence continues at coordinate 86,541,515 of NC_134083.1, forward strand.
GAGCATGAAGAACTGGAGATGGATGTTATATAATTTTATTTAGATTTAAAATTTTTGGTTCAAGAATGACGAATCGCCAGTAAAGGCATTCTTGGTAAACCCCAAATCTATTATTCAAATGATTTTGTTTAGGTTGAGCTTCTATTTTCTCTAAAATTTAGTGGTCTCTTAATTTTTTTTTGTTTAACTTTAAGAGGACGCCCCAAATTTTTTAAGAATGGTTGTTTAAGAATGGATGTCTTCATGTTTTTCAATTTATGTTTAAGTTTTTTATTCTTGATATACAAAAAGAAGTCAATTAAGTATTTTGAGAAGCACTAATTTCAATTATATTGTGCTAGCAACCAACACTATATTTAAAGGTCAGTGAAGATATCAAGTATTAAAATATAATTAAATTATGCAACATAGCCAGAATTTACAAGTAAATGTTAGTAGAGTTGTAGTATTAGTATTCAATAAGTTGTAGTATTTATTTTATTCTTGATTAAAGGGGTGTGATTGCTCTATTTATATTGTGTTTGTTTGTATTCTTGATAGACTCTTATAAAGGAAAGGTTGCAACAAATGAGAGATGAAGGATGGAAATCATTAATGGATGAAGTCTCTTTGTTTTGTGCTAAACATGACATTTTGGTGCCCAATATGGAAGAATTCTATATTCCTGGAAAGTCGAAGCGTAGGCCTTCTAGTGTTACTTATTCACATCACTTACGTGTTGAGCTTTTTTATACAATGATTGATTTGCAACTTCAGGAGCTTCGCAGTCGTTTTGATGTTGTTAGTGGTAACTTGCTTCTTGGTATGGCTAGCTTGAATCCGGCTAATTCGTTTGCTAATTTTGATAAGGAAAGAATAATGACATTGGCCAAGTATTATCCAGATGATTTTGGTGAATTGAAGTTTCGAGATCTTAGTCACCAACTTGACACTTTCATATTGCACATGAAGCACGGTGACCCTAGATTCTCGGATTTGAAAGGAATTGGTGATTTGGCAAAAGCGTTGGTTAAAGAAAATCTTGTGGAGACATATTCACTTGTTTATTTACTTGTAAAGTTGACTCTAAATTTACATGTCGCGACTGCAACGGTAGAAAGAGCATTCTCATCCATGAATTACATCAAAGATGAATTGCGTTAGTATTGGTGATGCATTTTTAAAATGATTGTTTAGTTTATTACTTTGAAAAAGAAGTATTTGCAAATATAAGCAATGATGCTATTATTGACCGTTTTCAGAGTATGAGAATGCGTCGAGTTCAAGTATAAGTGGATGATGTACTTTTGTTATATTAGTATCAATTAAAGATATTCTATAATATTGAAGTTTGTATTTTGATTTAAGTTGTGCCTTCTTTAGTTCTCTTTTTGGAATAACAGTAGATTACTGTTTGTATGTCGTGAATTGCTATTAAGGCCACTAAGCTTGTTTTACATTTTAAAGTTTATTCCAGTTTAGTTCATGTGTGCGCAAGGATGTGCAAGAATTTGTTTTTTGGAATACTTATTTTAAAATTTGTGTTCGTAGGTCAATTTGGGAGTATAATGAAGTTGAAGTTTGTGTTCACGGGTCAATTGGGGAGTCTGATGAAATCAAAGAGTAAGCTCTTTTTACTTTATTGTAGTTTTTTGCTTAGAAAGTTTATATTATATAGTGGATTATGCTGCTTATTTACTGGTCTATCCTAGAGTTTATATGTATTCTTTTACTAGCTAATAAAGTTTTGGGTAATTCACTCTAATGATAATGGTGCCCTGTCATACTCAAATCCTGGGTCCGTCTCTGATTATTATTGGTAATGCAGATAAAAAATGAGGTTTGGTTATTGAACACAACCAAACACTACCTAACAGTTATGCCGTATTGAACCACTCCACCACCTTCGTCCGCCTCGCTCCCTTTCTCTACTCAAAAGTTGCAAGTTTAAAACGTTTTTAGTCCGGTTTTCAGGGGGCTTTTTTCTATTTTTCCTAAAATCTTATAATCACCAATAGACGGCGTACTCGAAGTAGCGTAAAAAGGTTACAAAATTCTTTGAGAATGTATTAAAATGACATAATATATTTTTTTTATTTGGATAGATATGCTGAAATTGATAATAGTATTTGATAAAAAAATTGTTAATAACCAATTTTTCATAAAATGACAAATATATCTTTAGCTTACTTAGGAGTTCTATTTTTTATTTCTGATTAGGAGTTCTAATTTGGAAAGGGTATTTTGATAATTAAAACATTATTAGAATTAAATGTAATAGACTTGATCAAACAAAAGATGTTACGAAACGTTTCGTAACTTCAACTTTTTAATTTTATTAGTATCATTTTTAACTTTAAATGCTCAGCGCCTATGTAACATTGAGCCAGCATTTTGTGTTGGGCAACAATGTCGTTTTCGGATGCAATTGGCAAATAAGAATGCGTGATGCGTTTAAAACTAGGGAGTTTACAGTTCGGGCAAAGTGTTATGGCACAATGTCTCACAAATATATGAAAACTGGTATTCTCTTGAGCACGGCTGATGTGATAGCTTCTTTGTGGGGGCACGCCTTATATAAAAGAAGTGTTACTTTCCATTTGCCTTAAAAAGAAATGGAAAAAGATGACTTTCCAACATGAAGCTCGAGGGGGCTCTATACCCGGTTTTAGAGTTACAATTGAACTTATACCCACTTTGCAAAGAAAATGCAAGTATACTCACTTTACGATCAATTTCAGACTTAGAGTAAGGTGATTGCCTACGCGTCTAGACAGCTGAAAGTGCATGAGAGCAACTATCCTGTCCACGACCTCGAGTTAGCAGCTATTGTTCATGCCTTGAAGATCTGGCGGCACTGTTTGTACGGTGTCCCTTGTGAAGTCTATACTGACCACCGGAGTCTACGACATCTGTTCAAACAGAAGGATCTTAATGTCACGACCCAAAACTAACCCCTGTCGTAATGGCGCCTATCGTGGAACTAGGCAAGCCGACTCATTTCCAAAACAAAACGATATTTTCATTTCAAAGATAATTTCAAGGTTATTTAACATAAAACCTCCACTTAAAGAGTTCAAATCAAAGAAAAACAGAAGTGCGGAAAAGAGGAAAAAAAAAAAAAAAACCGACATCGGGGTGTCACTAGTCATGAGCATATACTACAATCTATCTAACAATATCAAGGCTAACTCAGCCCGAAAAATAGCTAAATACAACTAGAGGAAGATAAGAGGGAGAAGAGCAGGGGCTGCGATCGCCAAACAGCTATCTTGCTATCTCCAAGAAAATCTGCAACCAGAACACTCAATAACCGCTACCGTGTCCAGCTACACCTGGATCTGCACACAAGGTGCAGGGAGTAACGTGAGTACACCAACTCAGTAAGTAACAACAATAAATAAAGATTGAGCAGTAGTGACGAGCAATAAAGCATATAACGTTCATATCAGGAAATCTCAGTAAAATATCACATGCTCATAAAAAAAATTAGGATTTGAATCAAACATCTCGTTTAAACCCAGTTCCAGTAAAAATTATTTTAAAGACATTTTTCCAACAGTTTTTCAAACAAAGGCTCAATGCAAAGGTGAGCAAAAATGATAAAATCATAAACAGCCCATTGGGCAAACCTCACAGTCACTCGTGCCACTCGGGCATACCTCACAATCACTCTTGCCACTCGGGCATACCTTACAATCACTTTTGCCACTCGGGCATACCTCACAATCACTCTTGCCTCCCAGTCACTCAGCACTCGGCACTCGCACTCAGTAGGTACCTGCGCTCATTGGGGGTGTGTACAGACTCCGAAGGGATTCCTTCAGCCCAAGCGCTATAATCTGCACAGACAACTCACATGCGATAATAATAAAGTATGATGCAGGCGGGCAGCCCCGATCTACACTCATCCTCACCAATTAGGCCCTCGGTCTCACTCAGTCACAAGTATGCTGCAGGCGGGCAGCCCCGATCCACACTCATCCTCACAAATCAAGCCACTCGGGCATTTCAGTAAAATAGGGCATTCGGCCCAAAATATTTATATGCATCAAAATAGAGTCATAAAATTGAGTTATGCAGTAAACAAGTATAAACATGACTGAGTATAGATTTTCAATCGAAAACAGTGAGAGGATGATACGAAACAGCCCCTAAGGGTCCAAACAGCATTGGCGCAAGGCCCAAACATGGCATTCAGCCCAATTTACAAAAAAATCTTTCTAAATCATATAAGTATCAATGGTTTCAACAAAGTATGCAACTTTACAGTTGTTACGAGACGGACCAAGTCATAATCCCAAACAGTGCACGCCCACACGCCCGTCACCTAGCATGTGCGTCACTAAAAATAGTAGAATGATACAAAATCTGGGGTTTCATACCCTCGGGACTAGATTTACAATCGTTACTTACCTCAAACCAGTCAAATCTCTACCCCGCAATACTCTTGCCTCTAGACTCTGCCTCCAAATGCTCCAAATCTATTCACAATCAGTATAATACCATCAATATACGCTAAAGGAATGAATTCCACAAGAAAAGCTTCAAAATTAGACCAAAACCCAAAATTGACTCAAAAATTGCTTGTGGGGCCCACGTCTCAGAACCCAACAAAAGTTATAAAATTCGAAAGCCCATCCAACCACGAGTCTACCCATACCAAGTTTACCAAAATCCGACCTCAACTCGACCCTCAAATTTACAAATCTTATTTCCAAATTTCTAAGTTTCAATCTCTGATTTACACCTCAAAATCATGTAATCTAGTCGGATTACTCGATGATAATTCAATATTATGGAGTAAAAATGAACACAAGGGACTTACCTCAAGTTTTTCTTGAAAATATATCAAAGATCGCCTCTCCCCAAGCTCCAATTTGTCAAAAATGGCAAATGGGACGAAGTCCCTATTTTTATAATTCTGGCCAGACATCCTCGGTTCTGACTCGATCTTGGCCTTCGATCGAAGTCATCGATCCTGGTCCTCGGTCCTGCCCCTCGATCCTGGTTCTCGATCATGCCTTCGATCGTGGCCTCGAATCTGGGCTCGATCATGGCTTCGATCGTGGCCCTCGACCTGAGCTCGATCTGGGCTTCGATCGTGGCCCTCGACCCTGATCTCGATCTGGGCTTTGATCGTGGCCCTCGACCCTGAGCTCGATCTGGGCTCACATCTGGGCTCGATTTCTGGGCAGAAGCAATTTCCAATAGAAGGAAATTGCAGCAGTTGTTCTAGTTCAATTTTTGATCTGTTAACCATCCGAAACTCACCCGAGGCCCTCGGGACCTCAACCAAATATACCAACAAGTCCTAAAGCATCATACGAACTTAGTTGAATCCTCAGATCACCTCAAACAACGCTAAAATAATGAATTACACCCCAATTCAAGCCTAATAAATGTTGGAATTTCTAATTTCTACAAACAACTCCGGAACCTATCAAATCACGTCCGATTGACCTCAAATTTTGCACACAAGTCCTAAATGACATAACAGAGATATTTCAATTTTTAGAATCAGATTCTGACCCCGATATCAAAAAGTCAGCCCCCCTCCCGGTCAAACTTCTCAAAAATAAAACTTTCGGCATTTCAAGCCTAATTCCTCTACGAACTTCCAAATAATATTTCGGACACGCTCCTAAGCCCAAAATCACCATACGGATCTATTGAAATCATCAAAATTCAAATCCTAGGTTGTTTACATATAGGTCCATATCCGGTCCACTTTTCTAACTTAAAATTTTCAATTATGAGACTAAGTGTCTCATTTCACTCCGAGTTCCTTCCGGACTCGAACCAACTAAACCGATATAACATAATATAGCTGAATAACACCATAAAAGTAAGAATGGGGAAAACAAGGTTATAACTCTCGAAACGACCGGCTGGGTCATTACACTTAACTTG